>NC_057810.1:688680881-689036063 GCF_018294505.1 Triticum aestivum
ATACCGTAAGAGTGCTTTGGGTGTACCAAACGTCACAACTTAACTGGGTGACTATAAAGGTGCACTACAGGTATCTCCGAAAGTGTCTGTTGGGTTAACACGGATCGAGACTGGGATTTGTCACTCCGTATGACAGAGAGGTATCTCTGGGCCCACTCGGTAATGCATCATCATAATGAGCTCAAAGTGACCAAGTGTTCGGTCACGGGATCATGCATTACGGTACGAGTAAAGTGACTTGCCGGTAACAAGACTGAACGAGGTATTGGGATACCCATGATCGAGTCTTGGGCATGTAAAGTACCGATTGACAAAGGGAATTGTACACGGGGTTTGATCGAATCCACGACATCGTGGTTCATCCGATGACATCATCGAGGAGCATGTGGGAGCCAACATGAGTATCCAGATCCCGCTGTTGATTATTGCCCGAGAACCGTCTCGGTCATGTCTACGTGTCTCCCGAACCCGTAGGGTCTACACACTTAAGGTTTGGTGACGCTAGGGTTGTATGAATATGAGTATGCAGCAAACCGAATGTTGTTCGGAGTCCCGTATGAGATCCCGGACGTCACGAGGAGTTCCGGAATGGTCCGGAGGTAAAGATTTATATATAGGAAGTCTTATTTTGGTCGCCGGAAAAGTTCCGCACTTTATCGGTATTGTACCGGGAGTGCCGAAAGGGGTCCGGGGGTCCACCGGGGGGGTCCACCTGCCCCGGGAGGCCACATGGGCTGTAGGGGGTGCGCCTTGGCCTATATGGGCCAAGGGCACCAGCACCAAGAGGCCCATGCGCCAAGAAGACTTGGAGAGGGGAGAGTCCAAAGAGGGGAAGGCACCTCCGAGGTGCCTTGGGGAGGATGGACTCCTCCCCCCCTCTTGGCCGCACCCCTTCCTTGGAGGAAGGGGCAAGGCTGTGCCTCCCCTCTCCTTTGCCCCTATATAAAGGGAGGGGAGGGAGGGGCAGCCGCACCCATAAGCCCTGGCGCCTCCCTCCTCCCTGCAACACCTCCTCCTCCTTCCGTAGTTGCTTAGCGAAGCCCTGCCGAAGTTCTGCTGCATCCACCACCACGCCGTCGTGCTGCTGGATCTTCATCAACCTCTCCTTTCCCCTTGCTGGATCAAGAAGGAGGAGACGTCATCCGCTCCGTACGTGTGTTGAACGCGGAGGTGCTGTCCGTTTGGCACTAGGTCATCGGTGATCTGAATCACGGCGAGTACGACTCTATCAACCCCATTCCATTGAACGCTTCTGCACGCGATCTACAAGTGGTATGTAGATGCAATCACTCTCCCATGACTCGTTGCTAGATGAACTCATAGACGGATCTTGGTGAAACCGTAGGAAAAATTTTAATTTTCTGCAACGTTCCCCAACTGTGGCATCATGAGCTAGGTCTATGCGTAGTTCTCTATTGCACGAGTAGAACACAATTTTGTTGTGGGCGTAGATCTTGTCAACTTGCTTGCCGCTACTAGTCTTATCTTGCTTCAGCGGTATTGTGGGATGAAGCGGCCCGGACCAACCTTACACGTATGCTTACGTGAGACCGGTTGCACCGACTAACATGCACTAGTTGCATAAGGTGGCTGGTGGGTGTCTGTCTCTCCCACTTTACTTGGAGCGGATTCGATGAAAAGGGTCCTTATGAAGGGTAAATAGAAGTTGACAAAATCACGTTGTAGTTATTCGTAGGTAAGAAAACGTTCTTGCTAGAACCCAATTGCAGCCACGTAAAAGATGCAACAACAATTAGAGGACGTCTAACTTGTTTTTGCAGCAATTGTCATGTGATGTGATATGGCCAGAAGTTGTGATGAATGATGTATGATATATTGTGATGTATGAGATCATGTTCTTGTAATAGGAATCACGACTTGCATGTCGATGAGTATGACAACCGGCAGGAGCCATAGGAGTTGTCTTTATTTTTGTATGACCTGCGTGTCATTGAAGAACGCCATGTAAACTACTTTACTTTATTGCTAAACGCGTTAGTTATAGAAGTAGAAGTAGTCGTTGGCGTGACAACTTCATGAAGACACGATGATGGAGATCATGATGATGGAGATCATGGTGTCATGCCGGTGACAAGATGATCATGGAGCCCCGAAGATGAAGATCAAAGGAGCTATATGATATTGGCCATATCATGTCACTACTTTATATAATTGCATGTGATGTTTATTATGTTTTATGCATCTTGTTTACTTAGAACGACGGTAGTAAATAAGATGATCCCTTACAACAATTTCAAGAAGTGTTCTCCCCTAACTTTGCACCGTTGCTAAAGTTCGTCGTTTCGAAGCACCACATGATGATCGGGTGTGATAGATCCTTACGTTCACATACAACGGGTGTAAGACAGTTTTACACAGGCAAAACACTTAGGGTCAACTTGACGAGCCTAGCATGTACAGACATGGCCTCGGAACACGGAGACCGAAAGGTCGAACACGAGTCATATGGAAGATACGATCAACATGAGAATGTTCACCGACGATGACTAGTTCGTCTCACGTGATGATCGGACACGGCCTAGTCGACTCGGATCGTGTAACACTTAGATGACTAAGGGGATGTCAAATCTGAGTGGGAGTTCATTAAATAATTTGATTAGATGAACTTAATTATCATGAACTTAGTCTAAAATCTTTGCAAAATATGTCTTGTAGATCAAATGGCCAACGCTCATGTCAACATGAACTTCAACGCGTTCCTAGAGAAAACCAAGTTGAAAGATGATGGAAGCAACTATACAGACTGGGTTCGGAACCTTAGGATCATCCTCATAGCTGCCAAGAAAGCATATGTCCTTGAAGCACCGTTAGGTGACCCACCTGCTCTCCCAGCACTGCAAGACGATTTGAACGTTTGGCAGACACATGCTGATGATTACTCCCTCGTTCAGTGCGGCATGCTTTACAGCTTATAACCGGGGCTCCAAAAGCGTTTTGAGCATCACGGAGCATATGAGATGTTCGAGGAGCTGAAACTAGTTTTCCAAGCTCACGCCCAGGTCGAGAGATATGACATCTCCGACAAGTTCTATAGTTGTAAGATGGAGGGAAATAGTTCTGTCAGTGAGCACATACTCAAGATGTCTGGGTTGCACAACCGTATGACCCAGCTGAATATTAACCTCCCTGATGAGGCGGTCATTGACAGAATCCTTCAGTCGCTCCCACCAAGCTACAAGAGCTTTGTGATGAACTACAATATGCAGGGGATGGTAAAGACCATTCCTGAAGTATTCTCTATGCTGAAGTCAGCAGACGTTGAAATCAAGAAAGAACATCAAGTGTTGATGGTCAATAAACCACTAAGTTCAAGAAGGGCAAGGCTAAGAAGAACTTCAAGAAGGACAGCAAGGAGGTTGCCGCGCCTGGTAAGCCAGTTACTGGAAAGAAGTCAAAGAATGGACCCAAGCCTGAAACTGAGTGCTTTTATTGCAAGGGGAAGGGTCACTGAAAGCGGAACTGCCCCAAATACTTAGCGGACAAGAAGGCCTGCAACACCAAAGGTATATTTGATATACATGTAATTGATGTGTACCTTACCAGTACTCGTAGTAACTCCTGGGTATTTGATACCGGTGCCGTTGCTCATATTTGTAACTCACAACAGGAGCTATGGAATAAGCGGAGACTGGCGAAGGACGAGGTGACGATGCGCGTCGGGAATGGTTCCAAGGTCGATGTGATCGCCGTCGGCACGCTACCTCTACATTTACCCAAGGGATTAGTTTTAAACCTCAATAATTGTTATTTAGTGCCAAGTTTGAGTATGAACATTGTATCTGGATCTCGTTTAATACGAGATGGCTACTCATTTAAATCTGAGAATAATGGTTGTTCTATTTATATGAGAGATATGTTTTATGGTCATGCCCCGATGGTCAATGGTTTATTCTTAATGAATCTCGAACGTAGTGTTACACATATTCATAGCGTGAGTACCAAAAGATGTAAAAGTTGATAACGATAGTCCCACATACTTGTGGCACTGCCGCCTTGGTCACATTGGTGTCAAGCGCATGAAGAAGCTACATGCTGATGGACTTTTAGAGTCTCTCGATTATGAATCATTTGACACATGCGAACCATGCCTCATGGGCAAAATGACCAAGACTCCGTTCTCCGGAACAATGGAGCGAGCAACCAACTTGTTGGAAATCATACATACCGATGTGTGCGGTCCAATGAGTGTTGAGGCTCGAGGAGGATATCGTTATGTTCTCACTCTCACAGATGACTTGAGTAGATATGGGTATGTCTACTTGATGAAACACAAGTCTGAGACCTTTGAAAAGTTCAAGGAATTTCAGAATGAGGTAGAGAATCAACGTGACCGAAAGATAAAATTCTTACGATCGGATCATGGAGGAGAATATTTAAGTCACGAATTTGATACACACTTAAGAAAATGTGGAATCGTTTCACAACTCACGCCGCCTGGAACACCTCAGCGAAACGGTGTGTCCGAACGTCGTAATCGCACTCTATTAGATATGGTGCGATCTATGATGTCTCTTACCGATTTACCGCTATCATTTTGGGGATACGCTCTAGAGACAGCTACATTCACTTTAAATAGGGCAGCGTCTAAATCCGTTGAGACGACACCGTATGAATTATGGTTTGGGAAGAAACATAAGCTGTCGTTTCTAAAAGTTTGGGGATGCGATGCTTATGTCAAGAAACTTCAACCTGAAAAGCTCGAACCCAAGTCGGAAAAATGCGTCTTCATAGGATACCCCAAAGAAACCATTGGGTATACCTTCTACTTAAGATCCGAGGGCAAGATCTTTGTTGCCAAGAATGGATCCTTTCTGGAAAAAGAGTTTCTCTCGAAAGAAGTAAGTGGGAGGAAAGTAGAACTCGATGAAGTACTACCTCTTGAACGGGAAAGTAGTGCAGCTCAGGAAAATGTTCGTGTGATGCCTACACCAACTGAAGAGGAAAATAATGATGATGATCAAGGTACTTCGGATCAAGTTGCTACTGAACTTCGTAGGTCCACAAGGACACGTTCCGCATCAAAGTGGTTCGGCAACCCTGTCCTGCAAATCATGTTGTTAGACAACGGTGAACCTTCGAACTATGAAGAAGCGATAGCGGGCCCAGATTCCAACAAATGGCTAGAAGCCATGAAATCCGAGATAGAATCCATGTATGAAAACAAAGTATGGACTTTGACTGACTTGCCCGATGATCGGCGAGCGATAGAAAACAAATGGATCTTTAAGAAGAAGATGGACGCAGATGGTAATGTCACCATCTATAAAGCTCGACTTGTCGCTAAGGGTTATCGGCAAGTTCAAGGGATTGACTACGATGAGACTTTCTCTCCCGTAGCGAAGCTTAAGTCCGTCCGAATCATGTTAGCAATTGCCGCATACTATGATTATGAGGTATGGCAGATGGACGTCAAAACAGCATTCCTTAACGGGCATCTTAAGGAAGAACTGTATATGATGCAGCCGGAGGGTTTTGTCGATCCTAAGAATGCTAACAAAGTATGCAAGCTCCAGCGATCCATTTATGGGCTGGTGCAAGCATCTCGGAATTGGAACATTCGCTTTGATGAAATGATCAAAGCGTTTGGGTTTATGCAGACTTATGGAGAAGCCTGCGTTTACAAGAAAGTGAGTGGGAGCTCTGTAGCATTTCTCATATTATATGTAGATGACATACTTTTGATGGGAAATGATATAGAATTCTTGGACAGCATTAAGACCTACTTGAATAAGTGTTTTTCAATGAAGGACCTTGGAGAAGCTGCTTATATATTAGGCATCAAGATCTATAGAGATAGATCGAGACGCCTCATAGGTCTTTCACAAAGCACATACCTTGATAAGATTTTGAAGAAGTTCAAAATGGATCAGTCCAAGAAGGGGTTCTTGCCTGTATTGCAAGGTGTGAGAGTGAGCTCGGCTCAATGCCCGACCACGGCAAAAGATAAAGAAGAGATGAGCGTCATCCCCTATGCCTCAGCCATAGGATCTATTATGTATGCCATGCTGTGTACCAGACCTGATGTAAACCTTGCCGTAAGTTTGGTAGGAAGCTACCAAAGTAATCCCGCCAAAGAACACTGGACAGCGGTCAAGAATATCCTCAAGTACCTGAAAAGGACGAAGGACATGTTTCTCGTTTATGGAGGTGACGAAGAGCTCGTCGTAAAGGGTTACGTCGACGCTAGCTTCGACACAGATCTGGATGACTCTAAGTCACAAAACGGATACGTGTATATGTTGAATGGTGGAGCAGTAAGCTGGTGCAGCTGCAAGCAGAGCGTCGTGGCGGGATCTACATGTGAAGCGGAGTACATGGCAGCCTCGGAGGCAGCGCATGAAGCAATTTGGGTGAAGGAGTTCATCACCGACCTAGGAGTCATACCCAATGCGTCGGGGCCGATCAAACTCTTCTATGACAACACTGGAGCTATTGCCCTTGCCAAGGAGCCCAGGTTTCACAAGAAGACCAGGCACATCAAGCGTCGTTTCAATTCCATCTATGAAAATGTTCAAGATGGAGACATAGATATTTGCAAAGTACATACGGATCTGAATGTCGCAGATCCATTGACTAAACCTCTCTCGCGAGCAAAACATGATCAACACCAGAACTCTATGGGTGTTCGATTCATCACAATGTAACTAGATTATTGACTCTACTGCAAGTGGGAGACTGTTAGAAGTATGCCCTAGAGGCAATAATAAAAGCATTATTATTATATTTCCTTGTTCATGATAATTGTCTTTTGTTCATGCTATAATTGTATTATCCGGAAATCGTAATACACGTGTGAATATATAGACCATAACATGTCCCTAGTGAGCCTCTAGTTGACTAGCTCGTTGGTCAACAGATAGTCATGGTTTCGTGACTATGGACATTAGATGTCATTGACAACGGGATCACATCATTAGGAGAATGATGTGATGGACAAGACCCAATCTTAAGCATAGCACAAGATCGTGTAGTTCGTTTTGCTAGAGCTTTTTCAATGTCAAGTATCTCTTCCTTAGACCATGAGATCGTGTAACTCCCGGATACCGTAAGAGTGCTTTGGGTGTACCAAACGTCACAACGTAACTGGGTGACTATAAAGGTGCACTACAGGTATCTCCGAAAGTGTCTGTTGGGTTGACACGGATCGAGGCTGGGATTTATCACTCCGTATGACGGAGAGGTATCTCTGGGCCCACTCGGTAATGCATCATCATAATGAACTCAAAGTGACCAAGTGTTTGGTCACGGGATCATGCATTACGGTACGAGTAAAGTGACTTGCCGGTAACAAGACTGAACGATGTATTGGGATACCGACGATCGAGTCTTGGGCATGTAACGTACCGATTGACAAAGGGAATTGTATACGGGGTTTGATCGAATCCACGACATCGTGGTTCATCCGATGACATCATCGAGGAGCATGTGGGAGCCAACATGAGTATCCAGATCCCGCTGTTGGTTATTGCCCAAGAACCGTCTCGGTCATGTCTACGTGTCTCCCGAACCCGTAGGGTCTACACACTTAAGGTTTGGTGACGCTAGGGTTGTATGAATATGAGTATGCAGCAAACCGAATGTTGTTCGTAGTCCCGGATGAGATCCCGGACGTCACGAGGAGTTCCGGAATAGTCCGGAGGTAAAGATTTATATATAGGAAGTCTTATTTTGGTCGCCGGAAAAGTTTCGCACTTTATCGGTATTGTACCGGGAGTGCCGAAAGGGGTCCGGGGGGGTCCACCTGCCCCGGGGGGCCACATGGGCTGTAGGGGGTGCGCCTTGGCCTATATGGGCCAAGGGCACCAGCCCCAAGAGGCCCATGCGCCAAGAAGACTTTGAGAGAGGAGAGTCCAAAGAGGGGAAGGCACCTCCGAGGTGCCTTGGGGAGGATGGACTCCTCCCCCCTCTTGGCCGCACCCCTTCCTTGGAGGAAGGGGCAAGGCTGCGCCCCCCCCCCCTCTCCCTTGCCCCTATATAAAGGGAGGGGAGGGAGGGGCAGCCACACCCATAAGCCCTGGCGCCTCCCTCCTCCCTGCAACACCTCCTCCTCCTTCCGTAGTTGCTTAGCGAAGCCCTGCCGAAGTTCTGCTGCATCCACCACCACGCCGTCGTGCTGCTGGATCTTCATCAACCTCTCCTTTCCCCTTGCTGGATCAAGAAGGAGGAGACATCATCCGCTCCGTACGTGTGTTGAACGCGGAGGTGCTGTCCGTTCGACACTAGGTCATCGGTGATCTGAATCACGGCGAGTACGACTCCATCAACCCCGTTCCATTGAACGCTTCCGCACGCGATCTACAAGTGGTATGTAGATGCAATCACTCTCCCATGACTCGTTGCTAGATGAACTCATAGATGGATCTTGGTGAAACCATAGGAAAATTTTTAATTTTCTGCAACGTTCCCCAACAGAACAGGGGTGGAATTCCCGTACTCTGCTAGGCAGGTACGCGCCGCGCAGCCGAGCAGGGCGATGAGGGCCAGGATAGCGGCGAACTTGGCCATGGTCATCGCTAGCTCGGGGGGTGTTCCTGGAGTTTGGGAAAGGTGAGGCGGAGTGTTGGCGCGAACCGGGGAAGGAGAGCGAGAAAGAAGACCAGTCCTGTCCGCGCCGCTCGCTGGTGATGGCGAGATTGTCGAGGTGTCCGGTTCATGGTGCACAGTGTCTCGGGGGAGGTTAAATAAGTTTAAAAGGAAGGAGGCTGGGGGAGGTGGTGGCAGGGCGGGAGGTTTGCCAAACAGAGAGCCAGGCTGCCTATCGCAGGCATCCCGGGAAGGAGCAGCGAGCGGGTACGTGGCTGCCAAGTTAGCTTGTTGAAGAGATTCAAAAGTTTGAGGGGAAGCTGACTTGGCATCCTGAAGCGATTTGGAGAGGACGAACGTTGTACCAGGAGTGCTGAGCGGCGACCGATATACTATCGAGTCCGCAGACGAGACGAGCGCAAGGAAAAAATTATCCTGGTAGGGCAGGACAACGAAGCTAGAACGACCAGAGAAAAAGTGATCCAGGGCCAACTTAACTAGACCAGCACTGGGTTTGGCTACTGCTGAAATTTGACTTATCCAAAGTAAAGAGTGGCGATTAGGATCAGGTGGTGCATTGGCAGGTGGAAGAACACCTACATTGAAACTACGCAGGATGAGGGAACGAAACTTGAACCCAAGACGTAATGGACGAACCTGAACTGCATTCCGAGACGAGCAATCCCCAGCTCGAGGTTGCAGGCGCACGACCCTCCCGAGAGACGGCGATGGAGGAGGTGAGGCAGGCGCGGCCGGCTTGGTGAGCAAGAAGCGGACATCAACCCCGAGTCTTCTTAGATCGCCGAACAAGACGACAAGGTCGGCGACCTCTCTGTTGGCGACGAAGAAGGAGAACTCATCTTCGGCGACCATGGTAGAAAGGAACTGATTGGGGTTGCCGCCGAACAGGCAGTGAAGGAAGAGATCACAGAGCACTGGGGTGATAGGCAGGTGGAATTGGAAGAAGGTTGCCGTAAGTTGGCAGCAAGGCGGCGATGGAGCCGTAGGGGCAGTGACAAACGATTTTAGCGTAGCGCAAGCAACATTTTCAAACTTGAGGCCAGTTGAGTGGTGAAGAAAGAGCGTGTCCGACAGGGAGCAGCATGACTGGAGGTCGCTCGAGCCCGATAGCGGGGAGGAGGACGGCTGGAAGGGAAGGAAACACATCGAGAAGAGCCGATGGTGAAAAGGTTTAAGGTTAAGGATCGAGCGCACGAGAGCAGCGTGCGGGATAGAGAACATGAAAGTTTGGTTGTTGAGCAGACGGACATTGAAGCACCGAGCTACTCCACCAATGACTGCCTGAAGGAGTGCACCGGCGAGCAGCTCATCGAAGGAGAGCTTAGGAGAAGAGATGCGGAGGCAGACGAAGTGGGTGGATGAAGCAAAGGCGGAGTCCGGCAGGACAAGAGGAAGGAGGCCGTCCCCATCTCCGATGCCAAGGAAGAGGCGGAGGGAGGCCTGCGCCAGGCGGACGTAGCGGGGGGAGGCAGCCGGTGGCGGCCGCCCAGAGGCGGCGGAGGTGGGAGGTGGGAGAGGAGAGGCCATCAGAGAATGTAACCCATCCGCCATAGGATTTGTGATGCGCTTGTGTCTGCTTCCTGGAGCAGCGGCTAACTGTGGCGGCTAAAGGGTTTAGGGTTTAGGGTTTAGGGTTTAGGCCTAAACCCTATATGTCAATATGTGTATATAGACTCAAAGCAAAAATAGTGTATATAAAACCGTTCATTGTGTCGGTGTTCTACGTATTCTGTTTTGGTGTATTTTACTTCTACTTCTGTAAGGATAATTTGGTCAGAATGAGGCCAGGTCTAGCCATCACTCGCAACCACATGCGTAGACACTTAGAAAAGATAGAGAGGCTGCTGCACCACTGTCCTTGGTCGTCATGCCATGACACTGCCCATGTCGATAGTCTGTCGGCGTTTCCTCACGTACACTGGTTCTTGTCCAGCCCCCTTTGTCCCCGGATCCGGCCTGTCCGGCCGGCTGACTCCGTGGGGCGGCCGCTCTGGCTCGGGACTCTGCTCCCCGACGTGGATGCGGTGCAGGGTGGTGCACGCGGAGCAGACCTTCCTCATCTACCAATCTGGAGGGTTGTACTTCCCCTATGGCACTCTCTTCCCTGTAGGTTCCGGTTGATGGCGGCTTGAGGTTGCTGGATCCGGAGCAGACAGAGGTTGGTGGTGTAGGATTGGGACCGGAGGAAACTTTGGTCGGTTGGCCCGGCAGTGGTGACGTCTCTTGGTGTCGTTTTCCTCCTTGGAGGCACAGTCAAGGTCCCTCCTATCCACACTTGATCCTCCTCACGGACGAAAGTCCAAAATCTGCCTTGGATTTGGTGGCGGCAGCGCCTTGCGCGTCATACCCTCCTTGGAGGCGCCGTCTTGGGAGGCTTGGGTTTGCGGGAAAGGGTTGTTCTAGGCGGTGGGCTTCGGGTGACAAGGGATTGAGTGACAACGGTGTGTGGACGCTGGCAGGTGGAGCGGCGTGGTTTCTACCGTATCATCAACGTCTGGTCTCGGCAGCGTGGGTCTTGGCGTCAGATGCGTGATGATGGACGCCCGCGGGAAGGTGGCACTGTCTGGCGGCGTGGCGGCGTCAACAGCAGGCCTGGCAAGGTCGATGCGTTGGTACCTTCTTTGAATATGGATCGGTGAAAGACGGCGGCGGTGGCCTCTCAGAGTGCGCCGGACCGGTGTGTGACCTAGGCCCGGTATGTGGCTGGGCTGGGACATCCAGCTTTAGATGTTAGCTTTTGATGCGATGTCTGTTTGGTATTAGGTTCAGACATTCGGCACTCTTTTATCAAAGGATAGGAGTAGCGACAGGTGTTGCCAAGATGATGGCTTCAGGCTTAGTGATGTATTACTTTGTAAGGTCTTTGTGAATAATTATAAAATGGCTGCATGCATGCATCGCCCAGATTCAGAGGCCGGGGGTATATCCTCCTTTTCTAAAAAAAAAACTGGTTCTCGTCCAGCCGATCGCCCTCCTTACAGTGTCAAAACTGTACGTGGTCATTGGTTTTCCTAGCTGAATAATAGATCCATTCAGCGTGAGTCTGTTCACAACTTGGCGTAGTATAGTTAATGTTTCTGTTAGATAGCTAGGCCATCGCAAACGGATCGTAGGATGGCACGATTGCATGTGCGGCCTGATGGCAACACGACGACAGTCGGGTCGACATGGGATCGCACAGCCGACTTACCCGTTCAAAGCTGGTTTTACGTTTGAGTTCTGTCAACGTATAAATAGAGCTAAAGAGCAAAGCCGAAGGAAGTTGAACGACGCCAAAAAAGAATCTCGCGTGCGTATCTCCCTGTGTTCTCTTTTCCACAGTGTACGCGTGTGTCTTCCGGTCTGTGATCCGACACATGTTACTTGGAGAATTGGTTTCAATTTGTTTCAATGATATTTGACTGTATGAAACATGAATTTCTTGATTAATAATATGAGAACTAAAACTATACTTTATTGTATTTGATCACTTCATTGTCGTAAAATACTTACTGAATATAGGTAGCATAATAGGATGGAAACTGGCTGAGGCTTTTCTCATACATATTTGCATGTTGACAGGGAATCTATGCCGATGTGGCATATTTGTTACTTGAGAAAAATAGATTAGTGGAGATCACCTACTTAGTTATACGAGATAATACCCCATGCATTAATGCAAGAATTGGTTGCAATTTACTTCATTGCGAATTGGTTTGTGGAACATGAATATGTAGATTAATAATCTGAGAAATGAAACTAAAAATACATTTGATTTATTGTACTTCATTGTTATATAGTTCTAAAAGAGTAATTGAATATAATTAGCATAATGGTATGAAAAGCTTGTTTAAATAGATGGTTGCATGTTGTGGTGGGCTTTTTCAATGCATGGTTGCATATTGTGCTAGCATGTTGGCATGTGGAGAAAAATTAGTTAGCAAGAATCAACTATTTAGTTAGAGCAATTCCGAATAAATAAGCTAAGAATTGCTTAAATAAGTAATTTTTTAGGTTGAGCAAATAATAGTCTTCCTTTGACACAACAGAGATATCTAGGAACACACCAAGAGAATGATGACATCACTATAAGTAACAAAGAATTACAGGAGCAAATTGTTATTCAAACAACTTTCATAAGGGGAAGTTGAAAAACGGAATGCCACAACGCAATAAAATGAAATAATAAATACAACAAGAGGGAAAATTAATTTTAAAACAACATTACAAAGGTAATCAAAATAAACATCAATGGAAACCCGAGAAAGCACGAGCTTATTCTCAATCTCAGCCGGTTGAAAAATTGCAATGATGTGATAAGATCAACAAGATTAGTGTGAGTTGACGACACGACAATTCCTCCTGATCTCAACAGGGGCACGATCGAGAAAATCGGTCCTGGTCTTGACTTCGATAGCACCCATCCTTACCATGGCTGCCTTGAACTTCTCCTCCCACACACCGTTGTCCTTGGCATTGGCACGCACCGCTGCACTTGTATCATCTGCCTTCATAAGTGCGGCATCTGAATCGAAGAGCACCTCGTGGCTAAGCACATTCTTGTAGTACTTGTTGTCAACCTTGTTAGGGGTGTTGATGTCCTGCACCACCGTGTTATCAGTTCCATTGTCTGACTTGCATTGCTCCCGGAGAGAACTCATTAGCGTGGGGTCCATGTCGGAGGTGCTTGGGTTGAGGCGGTCAGAGAAGGATGAGTTGAAGGACGAGCAATGTGAGATTCCAATGGTGTGTGCACCAGAGAGGGTCACCATCTCGTCGGCAGTCAACCCCTTGGAGGCGAAGTTGGCCTTCAGCTGGTCCACGGTGGCGAAGGGTGGTGGCAGGTTGGGGAGTGTCTCATTCTTGAAGGAAACAAGTCCATCATAACGGCCAGCTGTCATGTTGAAGTAGACCTTCTTGTTGCTGAGGAAGTAGGTGGCATCACGCCCAGCGAAGGCCAGGACATCAGCGCATGAGACAACGTCACTCCCACATTCCTTCTCGATTCTAGCCTTGGCGGCATCAATCACCTCGAAGCCACGCAGGCTCAGGTTTGGGACACCCAACTTCTCTGGTGGGCTGTTGGGATCCACTTGATCCAGAAGAACAGAGGCATCACAACCCTACAAATAAACCATTAAACACCACATACACATCAGCCTACATATATTTCATGACACAAAAACATTTATGTATGTGGAGGTTTTAATGTTAAAAAGTCTTACCCTGACGAAGCAATCGTGGAAGAAGAGACGAATGAGTCCAGCCATGATACCGGCGCTGGCATCACGCACAACTTCCCTCACGATATCTTCCGCACGAGGGCATGACTGCTGGTAGTAGCCAACCACGAGTCCTTTGGTGGGTGGGCTAGGGATGGGCGGTGGAGGGCTAGGTGTGGTCGGGGTGTATGGGGGCGGAGGACTTGGGGTAGCTGGTGTGGGCGGTGGAGGGCTAGGTGTGGTCGGGATGTATGGCGGCGGAGGACTTGGGGTAGCTGGGGTGGGCGGTGGAGGACTAGGTGTGGTCGGGGTGTATGGTGGCGGAGGACTAGGTGTAGTCGGGGTGTACGGCGGCGGGGGACTAGTTATGCTCGGTATGGACGGAACAGGGGTGGGATTCCCGTACTCTGCTTGGCAGGTACGCGCCGCGCAGCCGAGGAGGGCGATGAGGGTCAGGACAGCGGCGAGCTTGGCCATGGTCGTCGCTAGCTCGGGGGGCTGTTCCTGGTGTTTGTCGTGATCAGCTTGGGTGGACTGATGAGAATACGCGCTGCTCGGCCTGCTATTTATAGCAAGCTAGCTCGAAGGGGGAGAGCCTGAGCTCTGGATGACAATCGTGGGAGGAATGTTGCCGGAAGAGGCAAGTGGGAAGCGAACGTGGGGAGCACAATGGCGATACAGCTCAAGCAGTTGACATTCTTACGCTGCTCCAGCGCATTATACTGGGCGACAAGGCCATGAGTAATCGGGGAATGTTTTGTTATTATTGCATCGTGTACTGCAAGGGTGATTATTGAAGCGACTTAGATTAGTGCTAGTAGTGGTGGTGGTGGTATTATTTAGCCCAAGGGAAGGCAACGAGGGAGAATGGGAAACTGCCGATCGACTGCACACACGTTTTCCTGGATGAGCACGTACACTTTGGATCAGTGGTGAACTGCTGTCATGGATGGGCAGAATACCAAAGCTCAACTAACACACGCCCGGAGTGTCAAAGCTCAACTACTAATCAAGTTGCCAACTAGTAACATACTAACAGTTAACAGCTAGCTCGTTCAAGCAGTTGACAACTTGACATTATACCGGGCAGCTAGCTGCTGCTCCGCTACATCCATTATACCGGACGACAACCCGATGACTAGCACAACTGGGGAATGAGCATGAGATGTCAGTACGTCGTGTACTGTGACGGTGATCATTGAAGAGGATTAGCACGTTGGGTATTGCGCGGGTCGTGTAGCGCTAACTGCCGAGTGACTGATCTGCATTACAGAACTCTTATATAACTATGAAAATGGCAGTCAACTTTGATCATGCATGTATGGACTTGCTTGTAGTTCAGTTTGTTGTAGTGCTAAACTGTTGACAAGGCCATGAGTAATCGGGGAATGTTTTGTTATTGCATCGTGTACTGCAAGGGTGATTATTGAAGCGACTTAGATTAGTGCTAGTAGTGGTGGTGGTGGTATTATTTAGCCCAAGGAAAGGCAACGCGGGAGAATGGGAAACTGCCGATCGACAGCACAGTGCACACACGTTTTCCTGGATGAGCACGTACACTTTGGATCAGTGGTGAACTGCTGTCATGGATGGGCAGAATGCCAAAGCTCAACTAACACACGCCCGGAATGTCAAAGCTCAACTACTAATCAAGTTGCCAACTAGTGACATACTAACAGTTTAACAGCTAGCTCGTTCAAGCAGTTGACAACTTGACATTATAGTATTATACCGAGCAGCTGCTCCGGTACATCCATTATACCGGACGACAAGCCGATGACTAGCTCAACTGGGGAATGAGCATGAGATGTCAGTGCGTCGTGTACTGCGAGGGTGATCACTGGAGAGGATTAGCACGTTGAGTATTGCGCGGGTCGTGTAGCGCTAACTGCTGAGTGACTGATCTGCATTACAGAACTCTTATATAACCAAAGTTTTAAATAGCGCGCTAAGCATCTTAGCGCCGGACCTCTTTCAAATGCTATAGCGTGCTATAGCGGAGCTATAGCACGCTATTTAAAATGTTTGTTCATTTGTTTGGATCAAAGTCTCTTAGCGCAAGACCTTTTGTAAACGCTATAGCGGGCTATAGCGGAGCTATAGCGGGCTATTTGAAACAGTGTATATAACTATGAAAATGGCAGTCAACTTTGATCATGCATGTATGGACTTGGTTGTAGTTCAGTTTGTTGTAGTGCTAAACTGCTAATGGTGTGTGAATTTTTACTTTTATGAATTTTTGAAAGTGCTTATAGATTTTCATTTTCATTTTGAAAGTGCAGAGGCAGAAAGAGTTTTGCATGGCGTTCCTCTTGTACAGTACTCCCTCCGTAAACTAATATAAGAGCGTTTAGATCACTACTTTAGTAATCTAAACGCTTTTATATTAGTTTACAGAGGGAGTACTTACTGACGTACTCCTTCGTCTTTAAATAGATGATGACATATAAATTTAGTTGAAGAATCAGTTATTTTAAAATTTGATATAATATATAGAAGAAATTATTAACAACTACAATGTTGAATAAATACATTATGGACACATATCTAATGGTGGATATACCAGTATTATTTTAGTATTATTTATCTTCAATTATTTACATATAGGCGTTGTCAATTATTATTTTTAAGCCAAAGGCTTTGTCAAATTTAGAAACATTGATTTTTTGACTTGTTTTATACGCCATCTATTTGGGGTCGGAGGGAGCTAGCTTGTGAGTTTAGCATTCAGCTTGGCACGATACTCACTATGGTGCTTTTTAGTCTGCATAAAAGTATTCTCTAAGTAAAAGTATCTCTAGTTTGATCAAACTTATAGAAAAAAGTATCAACATTCACAATACCTGATAAATACTTATCATTATATTTATTATGAAATTTAATTTCATATTATATTCATTTGGTATTGTAGATGTTGATATTTTTTAATACAAATTTGCACAAACTTTACAAAGTTGACTCGACACAAATCTTATACGCGGAATAAAAAGGACCAGAGGGAGTACTAACACACTACAACTGCTATTCCTAGTTCATGCATAGGGCTGTTATCGATCGACGCATACCCTGTGAAGGTTCTTCCGATTTAGGCGAGCTTGGCCATGGTGGTCGCTAGCTCGTGGGGCTGATCCTAGTGGTTGTCGTGATCAACTTGGGTGATGAGTCATGAGAATACGTGCTCCCTAGCCTGCCTATTTGTAGGTCTAGGGTGGAGGGATGGAGATATCGATTTACAAAGCACGCAGTGCCCAAGGAACAATTGTGCGAGGAATGTCTCCACTTGCGAACTAAACATGAGGAGCACTATGGCGCTACACCTCAAGAAGTTGACATTCCGGTCGTGTGTTTGTTGAGCAGCTGCTGTTCAACTGCCAGTGAACCGGACGACAAGCCAATGATCAACTGGGGAATTGGCACGACATGTTCTGATATTCCATCGTGCACTGCAAGGATAATTATTGAAGATAATTAGCACGTAGGATTTGGCCCTAGAAACGGTCCATGGAACATTCTTTGCCCAAGAAGGCACTTCTGGTGCAATTTTTGAAAGTCTCAAATCTGTTCGATACTCTACATGTCAATATGTGTATAGATATTCCTCGCCCAAGAAAAATGTTACACATAGGCACTCCATACACACATTGACTATTT
Source organism: Triticum aestivum (assembly GCF_018294505.1). Classification (NCBI taxonomy): domain Eukaryota; kingdom Viridiplantae; phylum Streptophyta; class Magnoliopsida; order Poales; family Poaceae; genus Triticum; species Triticum aestivum. The sequence goes on from NC_057810.1 coordinate 688,698,299, forward strand.
TTGTTTTTGAGGAGGTTGTACCCCCGCTACTTTAGAGGATTTTGATTTCATGTCTAAAGTTTAGATTAGACTCTGGCACTTGTGCCATCTTGTCACCACCAAGTCAAGATTAACAAACAAGAAGTGGTAGGTGGTGGTGATCTGTTTGGGTTGGCGTCGGTGGTTGATTTCACTACCGGAAACTGGCCCTACCCCGACGGCCAAATCAATGCCGACGGCTGCCGTCGGCCTACTTTGCGCTATGCCGACAGCCACGTCTTGGCCGTCGGGCTACCACGAGCTAAGCCGACGGCACCCGTCGGCATACATATGTCGTCCGCCCAGCTGCGAACATGGCGACAGCAGCCGTCGGCATAACCAGGCCGTCGGCATACCCGTGGGCCCGGCGACCCCGCCCGTGACCAGCGGCTAACGTCGTCAAATCTATGCCGACGGCCTGGACGGCCGGCCGTCGACATATATCGTCATGCCACGTCACAGATCCGCGGCGCACCGTCCATGAGCTAAGCCGACGGCTGCCGTCGGCATACATGCCACGTCAGCGATCCGCGGCACGCCGCCCGCCGCCTAAAACCTGGCCGTCTCTATGCCGACGGCATAGCCGTCGGCATAGGTAGACTTTTTTTGTCATATGTATTTTTTAAGCTTTTTTATGTATTATTATATAAACTAACATGTAGCATGTTAAATATAAACATACATATGAATATATATGTAGTTTGTATTTTTTCATATATTATGAATATATATATATATATATATATATATATATATGGTTTGTATTTTTTCGAGCACGTTAATAATGTGCGGTCATGTTCTTTTGAATATAGATCATTATATTTTATTAAAATCAAAAACAACTATGCCGACAAAAGTTTTGTGGCGGTTGCAAACGCCCGACACCCGTCTCCAGAGTGTGACCCCCCTCACGTCCGCGGTGTGCCCCCCTCATGGACGGCGCCGGCACCTGGAGGGGGGAAACGGACGCGTCGGGTCTACACGATGGATGTAGCTGTGGGTTTGGCCCGGATGTTGCTCCCGGGTGTCCCTACCAGTGACCTGACACAACCGGGTGCAGAGGTCCACTGGTCAAAGCCCGTCCGTGGGAAGTCAAAAGGCTAGATCTCGTGGTCAACCGCTCCACGGTTAGGCGGGACGGGGGCCCTGGGGGGGTAGCAATGCCACCGGAGCATCGTACCGGACCCTCATACATGTGCGAGGTGGTGTTGTGGCATGTTCAAAGAGGCGGCACGCATCTCAGGGGCGTGGCCCCCCTAACGGACGGCGCCGCCACCGGCACCTGGAGGGGGAAAACGGACGCATCGGGTCTACACGGAGGGGATGTAGCTGTCGGTTTGGCCCGGATGTTGCTCCCAGGTGTCCCTCTGAGCTGGCCTAACACAACCTGGTGGAGAGGTCCACTGTTCAAAGCCTGTTCGTGGAAAGTCAAAGGGCAAGATCTCGTGGTCAACCGCTCTAGGGTTAGGCAGGACAGGGGCCCTGGGGGTAGCAATGCCACCGGAGCATCGCACGGGGCCCTCATACATGCGGGGTGGTGTGGTGGCATGTCCGAAGAGGCGGCACGCGTCTCCAGGGTTTGGCCCCCCTCACGGACGGCGCCACCGCCGGCACCTGGAGGGGGGAAACGGACGCGTCGGGTCTACACGGAGGGGATCTTGCTGTGGGTCTAGCCCGGATGTTGCTCCAAAGTGTTCCTATGGGCTGACCTAACACAACCGGGTGGAGAGGTCCTCTGGTCAAATCCCGTCCGTGCAAAGTCAAAGGGCTAGATCCCGTGGTTAAACGCTACAGGGTTAGGCGGGTTGGGGGCCCTGGGGGGTAGCAATGCCACCGGAGCGTCGCACCGGGCCCTCATACATGTGGGGTGTTGTGGTGGCATGTCCGAAGAGGCGGCACGCGTCTCCGGGGTTTGGGCCCCCTCACGGACGGCGGCACCGCCGGCACCTGGAGGGGGGAAACGGACGCGTCGGGTCTACACGGAGGGGATCTTGCTGTGGGTCTAGCCCGGATGTTGCTCCAAAGTGTTCCTATGGGCTGACCTAACAAAACCGGGTGGAGAGGTCCACTGGTCAAATCCCGTCCGTGCAAAGTCAAAGGGCTAGATCCCGTGGTCAAACGCTACAGGGTTAGGCGGGTTGGGGGCCCTGGGGGGTAGCAATGCCACCGGAGCGTCGCACCGGGCCCTCATACATGTGGGGTGGTGTGGTGGCATGTCCGAAGAGGCGGCACGCATCTCCGGGCGTGGCCCCCCCTAACGGACGGCGATGACACGGTAGTAGCCATTCTGCGGTAACGATGCGGTGTGAATATTATTAAATACTCGGAGCGCGATAAAATCATGAGTTTTTTTGCACGACGTGTGCACATGTGCTATAGGAACGATAATATTTTTTTCATAATTTTTGGTGATGGAGAAGTATCCGAAAAATCCCCTCTACGCGGATTGCCCTTCGGGCGTCTACGGCTGTGGCCGGCGGCCTCCGGGGGCTAGCATGCCGCCAAATCTTGCGTAAGCAGCCTCTCATGTGTTTGGAAGTGTTGTGGTGGTTGCAAACGCCCGGCACGCGTGTCCAGGTGTGCCCCCCCTCACGGACGGCGCCTTCGCCGGCACCTGGAGGGCGGAAACGGACGCATCGGGTCTACACGGAGGGGATGTAGCTGTCGGTGTGGCCCGGATATTGCTCCCAGGTGTCCCTCTGAGCTGACCTAACACAACCGGGTGGAGAGGTCCACTGTTCAAAGCCTGTTCATGGAAAGTCAAAGGGCAAGATCTCATGGTCAACCGCTCTAGGGTTAGGGAGGACAGGGGCCCTAGGGGGGGTAGCAATGCCACCGGAGCGTCGCACCGGGCCCTCATACATGTGGGGTGGTGTGGTGGCATGTCCGAAGAGGCGGCACGCGTCTCCGGGGTTTGGCCCCCCTCACGGACGGCGCCACCGCCGGCACTTGGAGGGGGGAAACGGACGCGTCGGGTCTACACGGAGGGTATCTTGCTGTGGGTCTGGCCTGGATGTTGCTCCAAAGTGTTTCTATGGGCTGACCTAACACAACCGGGTGGAGAGGTCCACTGGTCAAATCCCGTCCGTGCAAAGTCAAAGGGCTAGATCCCTTGGTCAAACGCTACAGGGTTAGGCGTGACGGGGGCCCTGGGAGGGTAGCAATGCCACCGAAGCATCGCACCGGGCCATCATACATGCGGGGTGGTGTGGTGGCATGTCCGAAGAGGCGGCACATGTCTCCGGGGCGTGGCCCCCCTCACGGACGGCGATGACACGGTAGTAGCCATTCTGCGGTAACGATGCAGCGTGAATATTATTAAATACTCGGAGCGCTATAAAATCATGAGTTTTTTTGCACGACGTGGGCACATGTGCTATAGGAACGATAATATTTTTTTCTTAATTTTTGGTGATGGAGAAGTATCCGAAAAATTCCCTCTACGCGGATTGCCCTTCGCGCGTCTACGGCTGTGGCCGCCGGCCTCCGGGGGCTAGCATGCCGCCAAATCTTGCGTAGGCGGCCTCTCACGAGTTTGGAAGTGTTGTGGTGGTTGCAAACGCCCGGCACGCGTGTCTGGGGTGTGCCTCCCCTCACGGACGGCGTCGCCGCCGGCACTTGGAGGGGGGAAACGGACGCGTCGGGTCTACACGGAGGGGATCTTGTTGTGGGTCTGGCCCGGATGTTGCTCCAAAGTGTTCCTATGGGCTTTCCTAACACAACCGGGTGGGGAGGTCCGCTGGTCAAAGCCCGTCCGTGCAAAGTCAAAGGGCTAGATCCCGTGGTCAAACGCTACAGGGCTAGACGGGACGGGGGCCCTGGGGGTAGCAATGCCACCGGAGCGTCGCATCGGGCCCTCATACATGCGGGGTGGTGTGGTGGCATGTCCGAAGAGGCGGCACGCGTCTCCGGGGTTTGGCCCCCCTCACGGACGGCGCCACCGCCGGCACTTGGAGGGGGAAACGGACGCGTCGGGTCTACACGGAGGAGATCTTGCTGTGGGTCTGGCCCGGATGTTGCTCCAAAGTGTTCCTATGGGCTGACCTAACACAAACGGGTGGAGAGGTCCACTGGTCAAATCCCGTCCGTGCAAAGTCAAAGGGCTAGATCCCGTGGTCAAACGCTACAGGATTAGGCGGGTCGGGGGCCCTGGGGGGGTAGCAATGCCACCGGAGCGTCGCACCGGGCCCTCATACATTCGGGGTGGTGTGGTGGCATGTCCGAAGAGGCGGCACGCGTCTCCGGGGCGTGGCCCCCCTTAACGGACGACGATGACACGGTAGTAGACGGATCAGGCACTCGCATAGTTACCGGATCAGGCACTCGGTAACGGTACCCCTCAGTCAGTTGCTCTCCTATGTATCACCTTTCACGAGACCATAGAAAAAAATATACGTGATATTTTAGAAAATTGTTGTACAATATAAAAAAAGATCATGCCATTAAAAATAATGTTTCAAAACATTAAAGAAAATGTATGGTACATTTTAAATAATGTTATGCATGTAAAAAATATGTATAAGAAAACATTAAAATATTTATAAAAAATAAGAAAACATTATAAAATTTATACAAAATAAGAAAAGTAAAAATAAAAATATGCCGACGGCAAAGCCGTCGGCATAGCTGCGGCCATAGGGAAGCTTATACGCGGATCGGTGACGTGGTTAATAGAAAAGAAAAAAAGTATGCCTTGCCACGTGGTTAATTAAAAAAAAGTATGCCTACGGCTTATACGCGGATCTTAATGATTCCGTGCATGTGGCCGTCGTGCCATGCCTTTCATATTCCTACTTTTATCATGTTTCATGTCTTGCACTACTTTTATGTTCATGAACTTCCATCGGTGATGATCTTTAGATGATGTGATGAACTTGAGTATGTTTAGATGATGATGGTGAACTTGAGTATGTTTAGATGAACTTGAGTATGTTCACATGATGAATTGTCATATTTCTGCATAATTTCATATTGTTCTGTTTTGAAATGCTGTCAAATGAATTGGAAAAGAGAAAACAGGGAAAATAAAAAAAAACAAAAACAACTATGCCTACGGCAAAGCCGTCGGCATATATACGCCCAGGAGTTACCAGGGCTTGCCACGTGGCACATCTATGCCTACAGCAAAGCCGTAGGCATATATGAAAAACTATGCAGACGGCTTTGCCGTAGGCATAGCCCTGCTGCCAGGAGAAACCAGGAGCTGCCACGTGGCAGAGATATGCCTACGGCAAAGCCGTCGGCATAGATTTCCATCTATGCCGACGGCTTTGCCGTTGACATAGCCCTGCCGCCAGGAGAAGTCGGGGAACGACACGTGGCGCAGGTATGCTGACGGCTAGGCCGTCGGCATAGATTTCCATCTATGGCGACGGCCAAGCCGTCGGCATACATGCGCCACGTGTCGTCCCCTGAATCGCCAGCGCTGTTGACGACGCCATCCGTTGCCGTCAGACGGAAAACAACGCCGACGGCTAAACTATGCCGACGCCTGTCCCACGGCCGTCGGCATATGCTCCTATGCCGACGGCTATACTATGCCGACGGTCTGACACATCTACGCTGACGTGATCTACGCCGACGGAGCTATGCCGACGGCAGCCGTAGGCATAGATCTATGCCGACGGCAATGGACCTATGCCGACGGCCCTGGGCCGTAGGCATAGCCCGCGAGTCCGGTGGTGTTTTCTTTCTTTTTTTCCGTTTGTTCGTTAGCTTCAGCCTAGTTTCCCTTATAACCGGCTTAACTCTGTATTTTGGCCTTAACTAAATCGATAGAGCTCTGGCCTTGCTCATCTAAAAATAACCTAATAAAGTGGTTGTAAGACTGAAATAGCATACATATGTGCTCATGGGGCCCCAGTCTGTCACCACCCTGCCATCATGCTTTTAGTCCCGGTTCGTGTCACGAACCGGGACTAATGATTTCCGCCCCTCTAGCCGTTGGAACCGGCACAAATGATCACATTAGTACCGGTCTGTTTCCAAACCGGAACTAATAGGGCTCACGTAAAGTCATTTTTCTACAAGTGCATGCACCATATAGGCTAAATGGCAATATAAAACATAACAAATGTTTTTTGGCGACGTTGATGCTCTAAGCTGGCAAAGGTTGTAGCACAAGAAAACATAATCGTAATCAAAACTTTCTATACAATATCATAGAAAAGGTTCCATGTTTTTCAGAAGGGAAAAGTATATTTTTCGTCCTTTAACTCTCTCAAAAATATAGAAATGGTCCCTCAACTTTAAAATCAGTAAATCCTACTCCCTTGATTTTTTAAACAAGATAACTTTAGTCCCTAAGTGGTTTAGCCGTTTAGTTGATGCTGTTGCATGGTTTTAACCCTGGTGGCCGTGGCAGCTTCTGCGAGGGGAGCGACCTGGAGCTTGGCCAGCGTTCACGCCAACTCTAGCTCGGTCACAGCACCACGTCTCATTGGCATTGAGCTGAACACCCCGGTCCAATTTATTTTGCATCCCTTTTTTTTCCTGCTTCGTCATATCAGTCGAAGCTAGCTACCAGGTTGATTGATTCCTCCAGGGTAAATCCATCAGCTAGAATGTGTTGCCTGTGTACGTATGCATCTCTCGCCGTGTAGCGTGTACTGCGATACCTAGCTCGGAAAGAAATCGAGCTAGCCGTGCACGTCGCCGGAAAGGACGCGTACTCGTCTAGAAACACACAAGTAACAGACGCATGCATGACTCGATACTTGAGCCCCACGGAGCCGGAGCCCGCGCGGACCGGGGTGGGCCACCGTCGACTGCACACACGTTTTCCTGGATGATCACATTCATCGACTAGTCAATCCGTTTCCCCCGATAGAAGAGTGTGCCCCGATTCCAGAGACGTTTTCTCAGGACCCTGTCCATTTGCCATTGTCATTGTAGACGTCACTACTATGTTTATTGTCTCAGTTTTTATTTATATGTTACAATTTATGCGTGGTATCCTAAATTTGTGCGATGAATTAAATTTTCAGTTTCAATTAATGTGAGTGGTTTTTACTGCTGTTAATTTTTACTAACAATTTCCAGTCTCGGTAAATTTCTGAAGTGAGATATTTTTTCCCTGAGTCGCTGCGGCGTATATCTCTTCACGACATAGACATTTATTCACGCAGCACCACAATAGTAGACAGCCACTCAACCACATGCACTAATTGCAAATGCCCGTATACATTTTGCACCTAACTGGTCACCTCCCTAGCGCGTACAACCTCTGACAAAGAGATTAGTGGGCGTTTACTCAGGTACAAGTTACCTCTGGCACCCTGACAGCAGTTAGCCCCTGACACCGCACCTAATCCTCGTGATCGCCGCCACCGCGGGGAGCTAACACTCGAGCGGCAGCATCACGACGATCATCGAAGATCATCACGCACAAGAGCACAGAGAACCCCAGCAACGCCGCCAACCCTCCGCACATCAGGATCACGTACCAGTCCGGCATCACCTCGCCATTAGAGCGTCGTCTCGAACTCCTGTAAACAGAAATTAAGGAGAAGGAAGGAGAAGGAGAAGCAAGGCCAGATGTGAGGATGAAGAAAGGAGCACCTCGGTCGTTTTATAGCTCGAGATCGGTGTATGGTGGGCGAAGTCCACCAGCGCCGCTCGTCGCTCGATCGCCGGTGTTTGGAGGCAAATCCTCGAGCAGTGCCGACAGCGCACTGAGGTGAGTGCACGCTGCGCCGGCAGCTAGCACGCCGTGCACTACCGCAGTACGGCCTTGATGCCCTACGCGCTAGCCGTCGCCGGTGGAGAAAGCGCGGGAAAGCGCGCGAGAGAGAGAAGAGAGAACCAGAGGTAGAGGAAGAGACCGACAGTGGGCCCCGGGTCCACCTGTCAGCCAGAGAGAGCACTTTGCTCTCGGGTGCGACCAGCGTATTTTAGTAATTTGGATTTTTAAACAAAATTTTACTGTATTTAACAGTAGAATTTTTCGTAGATTTTTCCGCGCAACACCAGTATTTCACACTGTAGTTTTACACCATTAATTGCCCACTTACTCTAGCCACGTTTTAATTGCATAAGAATGATGGTTCTTTTGGTGATATATTTTTTTGTAGAAGTATGATCTTTTCAAAACAGCCCTTAGCAAATCTCGAGGACGAGATTTTTCTTAAGGGGGTAGTGTTGTAACACCCCAAAATTTTAACCATGATTTGTTTATTAAAATTTGGCTACAAAATTAATTTTTTATTTCTGGAAATTTTCTTTTGACTTCAAAGCTAATCTTTCCTTTAATATCGTGGAGTTTCCCTCCAAAGTCCAAACTTTCCAAAAACATTATTGGACTTGTATACCCTTCCTAGAAAAACAATTCTTTTATCAGTGGTTTTATTTGCATAATTGGTTTTCCTGAGCTTTATTCTTTTAAATGATTTTTCATAAGTTTTAAGGCCTCTTTTGCACTGCAACCATTTGATAAATGCATTTAAATTTTTTTACCAAAATTTGGGGATGACATGTGATGTTACTAAATCACTTTTATGCAAAAATATCCTTTAGTCCTTTGGAGATTTTGAGCTTTACCCCAGGTTTTCAAATCTAGTCCAGTTGCACTTTTGCACTACAACCTATGTAAATATTCTTTTAATACTTCCACCAAAATTAGGGGAGGTCAGTAGGAGTACATAATTCAACTTTGTGCAAAAATCCACTGGTGTTCTTTGGAAAATTTGAGCAAACCATCATCGTTTGCTCTCTGATCCAGTTTGGCAGTTTCTACTGCAACCCCATTCTATTTTGCTCTGTTGCCCATGATTCTTTTTCCTGCTTATAGACCACCCTGCAAAACCCTTAAGTCCAGGAGAATGGACCCATTGTTTTTGGTCCATGAAATGATAGCCTCCAGTTTCTGTCCAGTATTGGTTTTCTCAGAAACTTGCACTAACAAGTTTTCGTTTTGACAAACTAACCTTGCCACCCTCTTAAGCATCTAAAGAGACACTGGTCTGGGGTCTTTGGACACCCCAAGAAATGCCTAGGTGCCTGTGGCATTTTGTCAAGCACCTTGTGTGCATGGTCAGATTTGATATAAGTTTTAGTTTGCACACTGGACCTGCTTGCTTTGCCTAACCACCATGTCCACTAAACTCCTATCTACCACTAACCTAGGCCTGTTTACTACCAGCATCATTAGAGCTCTCTAACACGCACTGGAATTTGGCCGAGCACCTGGTGGGCGTGCTCTGGGCGTGCCCAGAACACACGTTTTGCACGCGCGCACTGAGCCGCCACGTCTCACTGCCGCCTCCCCGCGCTCGTTCTGGCCCTTCCCCACTCACAGCCAGCATGCCCGCCCCCTCCCTCGCCGCAGAGCCGCCCCTGGAGCTCCACAGCGCCGCCGTCAGGTCGGCCGTGGCCACTAGCGGCCGGCCACAGCAGGCCCTTGCCCTGAACGGCGCCGCCCGAGCCACCCGCGCTCGCCAGCTCGCCCCTGGAGCAGTACCCGCTCGTCCGCTAGCCCTTGCCGCCATCCCCAGCCTCGACACGTCATTCTGCGAGCTACAGAATGGCGGTTTGCCGATCTTATCCGCGGCCGCCATCGGATCCGACCTTGGCCGCCTATATATAGGAGCCCCGAGCTCGTTCAGTCCCTCAGGCAACCTCGTGCCATCCCCCTAGGGCCCCCACAACCAGCAGACGATGGCGGGAGGCCGTGTTCCTCGCCTCCGGCCGGTTCGGTCGCCGCCATGCTGCGGCTCCGTTTGTCGCGAGCAAGCCCTCCCCCGCCCTTCTAGCACCATCACCCGACTCCACTTGGTCTTGCGGAGCCGCCCAAACCCTCAGCTTCGACGGAGAACCACCATTGCCCGAACCCCCAAATCCCTCCCGAAGCTATCGTCCGCTGCGAAGCTCACCGCCGGCGACTCCCTTCGCCCCCACCACCCTAGCGACCACCGGGAGGACCGCCCCGGACAGGCGGATCCATCCCTGCCCTCTGGAGCCCGCGAGGAGCCGCCAATCGCCGGCGATGATCGCCGGAGCCCTGCCTCTGTTCGGCCAGAGGAGGAAGGAGGCGGGGGCGACCGGTCAAACCTGACCAGTGGGCCCCCCTGGACCCACTGTCAGTGACCCCGCGCCGGTACACGTGGTTTAAGTGAAGGCGTAAACGCAAAGTACGTGTTCGACGTGTATCTATTCGAAACGTTTTCTTTTCTTTTTCTGTTTTATTTAAAACCAGAAATTTGACTAAACTTTGACTGGCTCTAACTTTTTAAATATAACTCCAAATGAGTTGATTCTTTTTCCTACCTTTCTCAAATTTCGTCTAGTTTATTTTCAAGTTTATTTGAAAAAAATTCAGCCAACTTTTTTGTACTGTTTTGAAACTATGGGTTAATTTGAATATTTTCTCAAATAGGATATTTGGAAGGAGGAGAAAACTTTCAAAAGTTTTGGAATGCACCCTGCCTCTCCACAACTTGAAGGCAAGCATTCTGAACCATGGCATAATATTTTTGTGTGTTGTTTGACACGATTATAACACCACCTTAATACGGAGAGCTCGTTATTTTACGATCATTCGCATGAATGCATATTGGAGATTTCCTTGCTGTTGGAAATGGATATACTTGTGATGGTAATCATCCTCATATGCCTTTCATGCCTGCCGGAAAGAAATCCGGGAAAGCCTCTGCCTTGGGTAGGCATGAGCTTGTCTCCGGTCTTCGTCGAGATGGTTATATCCGGTATGGCATAGTAAGGTATGATGAGTGGTGATTCTGTTGGTTCAAATATATTTGTTATACATATCATGCAGGGAATTTTTAAAAAACCTCCTGAGTCGACCGTAGATCGAGTCTTGTTCCAGTAACCCCCATATTTGTTTTGTACTACCACTTGTCCCTGCTGCAGGTAGGGTACGGTTCAGTAAATTGTCAACCCCTTTCTTGGCACACACACCGTACATAGAGGCCATGGTGGAAGATACCGGCTGCATCCGGTAGGCAGGCCACCTGGTCCGGGGGCATGGGTGTTTCCGGTTGGGACCGAGAGGGGGGCACCCCTTAGAGCACGCGATATAAATTTGATCCCATCCTAATCGAGGTTGTAGCCTCCCCACTTAGAGTTTTGCTTGACAGGAGTCGTGGGTGATTCCAGGCGCCGGTAAGTTAAGCTGGTGTGTGCGGGTCAGGTGTGTTTTCAATTAAAAGACTGTAGATGGAATTAGTCCCCATGGACTAAAGGAATCCGTTACTCGTGGGTAAAGAGTACACCCTCTACAGAGGTCAAATCTATTCGAATAGCCGTGTCCATGGTTAAGGACTACAGTCTGGGATGGGTCAAGTGTCGGTCTTAGTGTCGGTCTTCGAAGGAGAAACTGCTAAACCAGAACATGGATCATGACTTGTGACTTATGATGATTATGATTATTACTACTATGGACTAACCATTTACATTATTTGTATTACTGAGTATCCTTGGGACTGTTCTACCTCCTGGATATTCACTGTGATTAAATTATTTATAAGCCCTTTATGTGGTGTCGCTGAGACGCCCGACTGTGGCATGCTTGTTATTTATTTACTTTATAAGCCCTTTATGTGGTGTCGCTGAGACGCCCGACTGTGGCATGCTTGTTATTTATTTACCTTATAAGCCCTTTATGTGGTGTCGCTGAGACGCCCGACTGTGGCATGCTTGTTATTTATTTACTTTATAAGCCCTTTATGTGGTGTCGCTCAGACGTCCGACTGTGGCATGCTTGTTATTTATTTACTTTATAAGCCCTTTATGTGGTGTCTCTCAGACGCCCGACTGAGGCATGCTTGTTATTTACTATCCTTTCGGGGCGTCGCTTCAGACACCCGATCGGTGCTTTTTATTTCTACTCTGTGATTGCATATTCATGTTGTATATAAATAACCTGCTTGCATGCATCAGGGATTTTATTTTGTGACTGACGTTGTGATCACAGAATATTTCAAAGCATGATTATCGTTTGTTATATTATACATGTGTTCATAATGTTTGCGAGTACATTCAAAGTACTCACTGGCTTGTACCTGGCTATTGTCTTGGCCAGGTTTCTTGCCTGGAGAGGAGCGTTGCGATGACAGCCCGGAACTAAGCAATGGTGATAGCAGCCTCGTGAAGATAGGAGTTATCCTGGTCAGCTGTTCCTGTGGGAAATGGAGTCCCATAAACACTAAAAGACCACAAACCACTTCCGCCATCAGCCACTAGAAACCTTGTGTTGTACTCATAGGCTAGAATGGTCTTGTACTACATATTATGTACTTTGCTCGGAGTTTCTGTATCAAGTAGGTGTCTCGCCAGCTAACAGCAATCCTGGAGCTGGTGAGCACAAGGGCCATTTTCTGGGAAATTAATATCCCGAAAGTCCGGTCCTGACAAAGATGATGCGAGGGTTTAAACTACCCCGCCCCCTCATAGAGGTCCGCCTTTTATACAAGAGCTATGTGTGAAGTTATGGCGTCACGACCTAGCTAGGTGGCATTAATTCCACTGTTTCCCATGTGGTATGCACGGGAATCAAGGAGCCGGTTTCTTAATTACTGTATCGAGGCACACGATCACTTTCTAGATAAGACGTGAAAAAGGTGGGCCCCTGACCCACGTCCATACATTATGTTCACTGCCAAGACATGGCCACATCATAGCCACGTGGGCTCACGCATGGGATCAGTCTATGCTGTCATAGCCAGGACGGGCCATCATGACAAGCTACTCGCGGGAATGCTTCATGGTTAAGAAATGACTACGCGAGAAGATTTTTGACATCTAGATCGGCATAAAAGTGCCGAAGTGCTTGGCGGAATCCGAGGTGCACCTAAAAACTCCTCGGTTACAACTAGACGATCAAGAAATTGGATGTGGGAGGGCTCATTGACCCAATTTTCAACACTAACGACCGATGAATGAAGAATAGCTCAGAAAAACCGAGGAGCATCTCGGACTTGAAGACCGCTTCAATGGCTACTGATGGTGGACTGGCTAGGGGATCTCTCACCACGTCGTTTTTCGGCCAGGTGGGCCAGGCCAAGGACCCCCATATCAATTCACCAGTGGGCCACATCGATGGGCCCATGGCGTATGAAAGGAAGGTTCTTGAAGACTTGACGTATACTCCAAGACATTAGAAGTCATCTATAACATGTTCGCCTTGTGAGTAACCGACTAGGATGTAACCCTACATCCCCAATAAATATATAAACTGAGGGCTAGGGCTCGTACACGACACACAATGAGATCTCGTAGTAGATCACCTGTACTCTGCATTCCGTCCCAAACTAATACAAACACAAACATGACATCGGGATTTATCTCCTAGCATAGCCCGAACCTGGCTAAGAACTTGTGCCCCTATTACCATCATGTCGAGACATTTAGCTCAGCACACCCTACCCCTACCGGATTTCACTCTGTCACCAAGGCTAGAATCAAGAAGGAGTACGAGATCAGCATCATCTCATGCGCCGATGTCATGGCCTTCGCTGGGCGTGATGCCACCTACTTCCTCAAGTGCAAGATGGTCTTCTTCGGCACACCAGTAGGCCATTATGATGGACTTGTTTCCTTCATGAATCTGACACTCTCCAATTTGCCCCCTCCATTCCCATCATTGACCAGCTCCAAATTTGCCTCCAAGAGGTTGATTGCCGACGAGATGGTCACCCTCTCTAGTGCACACGCCATTGGAATGTCCCATTCCTCCTCCTCCTCCTCCTCCTCCTCCTCATCCTTCTCCGACTACCTCAACGCAAGCACCTCTGACATGGGACCCACACTAATGAGTTCTCTCGTGGAGCAATGCGGGCCAGACATAGGAAGTGACAACATGGTGGTGCGGGATGTCAAGACCCCTAACAAGGTCGACAACAAGCACTACAATAATATGTTTAGCCATCATGTGCTCTTCATGTTGGATTCCATGCTCATGGCATTAGATGATACAAGTGTGGCGGTGCATGCCAATGCCAACAACAATGGTGTGTGGGGGGAGAAGTTCAAGGCAGCGATGGTAAGGATGGGTGCTATCGAAGTCAAGACCAGTGCCAATGGTGAGATCAGGAAAAATGTGGCGCCGTCAACTCATACTAATCCTACTGACCCATTCACTTCATCGCAAGTTTTTAACTACTTGAGATTGAGAATAAGCTCATAACTTTCTCATGTGCCCATTGATGTTAATTTTGATTACCTCGTGTAATGTTGTTTTCAAATATGATTTTCTATTTTTATTGCACTGTGGCTTTTTGTTTTTCAGCCACCCCTTTGAAATTTGTTTGTACAACAATATGGAGATCCTATAATTCTTTAATTGCTGATATTGATATCATAATTATATTGTTTTGTTCCTATAGGATTTTGCTGTGTACAAGATAAAATGTTATTCATTTGGGTTAACCAATTAGATCATTTTGAATTTTCGGTGAGTTATTTGTTATTTGTTTTCTTAGTATCTTAAATGGTCATTCTCCAAGGACTCGGAAATAAGATTTGGCTGCACTGACATCACACATTCTATTTTGCTCCCCATTCGGCAAAGTCACAAAAAGCCCAATAGATTCTCAGGGGCAGATGAGCAGTTGAACTCAGAAATGATCTTTAGAGCTCGAGCGACATGGAGACCATTATAGAGGCCCCGAGTTTGCCTCATGATCCTTCCCCCAAGCGAGCTGGCAAGATGAATTTAGTCGATACTATATTTATTTTTTGGTTTTTATACAAACTAGAGGATATTCCAACCATGTGACATATATGGTAAGCAATCCAAGCAATTCAAAAAAAAGAACTACAAGATATTCCACATGTCTTTGTGGGAATGTATTTTAATATATTTGAAAAGATTTGGTTTTATGGAAGATGAATATTAAGAGTAACTAGTAGAATGCCCGTGCGTAGCTACGGGCAAATGATGGTAAATAAATTAAGGGGCAACTATACCTAAAAAAATTGGTGTTCCCACCACTTATATTTTTGACCATCATATCAATATCCAACGTTTAGGAGCATGCCACCAAATGGTCATCTTCCTCCCACACTATCTTCCTCCTCTCCCATGACGGCTCCTCCTCCTTTCCGTGGCTTATGCAGGCCTAACCGCCTGCCTCCACCCTCTGCGGCCGCCTGCTATCGCTGCCCTGCCCTCGCATCGACCTCCCCCATCGTCGTCCTGCCCCCCCCCCCTATTAAGTTTCGGACTTGCTCTCGCCGGCTCCCACTCGTACATGGCTCAGCATCGCCGTCCCCACCTTCGGCCTCGTGCAAAGCAAAAAGTGACTAACACAAAAAAAAATTAGGCTGTGAGATTTCACAAAATAAATAAATCAAATAACGATACTTTCAGATATGTACTTTACGTTGCAAATTTATCATCATAAGTGACTAATCAATGAACAATTATTTGATGTCACAATGATGTAACTTGTCCTTCACCCGAATGTCCACATGAAGCACAGTCTCTTCTATCATTTTCTTTACCAAATCAATTACAACATATGTTCCTAAAAAAATGGAAGTGATTGTTGAAATTTATCAGTTACTCGTGTCTAGTGGCTTGTCCACTTTGTCACGAGACTACACCAAACATTGAGCTTCACAATAACCCCAACAATCATCCTAAATGATTTTACCATCTTCCTCGACAACAATTGTGTGGAGCTGCCAAAGTTGCGGACTTTAAGAAAAATACAATGAACGTGAGCATTGATGGAAAGGGAACAGTTGCAACACGATGGCGATCTAACCTTGGGGCGCAACTTTGCTTTCATCATATGCCAACTCCTTCGGTGTCTACCTCCTTTCTCTCAGCTTCATCGCCTCCCTCCCTCCTTCCACATCCCCCCACCTTTCTCCTTCGCTTGTCGCATCATCTCCATCGGTGTCTATCATTCGTATCCCCTAGCTCGCTACCATCATTTCCTCCTACTCCAGCTCGGCAAGTGTGTCTCAACATCACCTTCCATAACGCCTAGCACAACAACAACAACAAAAAAACCATAGACCACCTTTGTGACGAGTGAGAAACTACAACAATTAGGAGTCACCTTTGCCCTATTGAAAGATATTTTATGTTAAGATCAAGCAAAATAGCATAAAAACATACACCGAAACTTGATAACTTCAAAGGCGAAAAAACAACATTATTTGAAGTTCACCATTGTTTGGAAATCTTCCTTTAACTTTAGCAAGTATATGGAAACTTGACCATGGATGCATTCCTAAAAATTAAGCATGTTCCAGCATGACCATCAACATCCCTCGATCAACAACTTAGCTACACAAAATGTGTACTAAAAAAAGTTAGCAATAATTTTTCTATCGTTTGACTCGAAAACATAACAAGCAATTTCCTTGCAAGTAGGTTCACCCTCCTTCGAAAAATTAAACTACAAACAGCTCCATGTCTACAAAGGATGTGAAGAATGTTATATGTCTACAAGTACATATGGACCTTAATAGCTTAGTTCTAGGCTCCAGCAAGTTAATTAGTATAATATCAGGTGCCCCCAAGTGGAATTTAGATAGCAAGATTTTCTCAAATAATATTATTTTCTGAAACAAGAAAAACACAGTAATCACGTCAAAGAATGATGGTTAACACCAGTTCAAGAAAACAAGAGAAGTGCAGGTTTCCAATGATTGGATATGTTGTGATCAGTCAATAGTATTTTAGAAAACATCAGACCATTACCTTCAGAGTTGAGACTGACAAGCATCTGTAGATGCCCAACTTCTAGGCCTCTCCAACACAAGAAATTAACCAGCGGCAGCGCCATGTCAGCACGAGCACAACTTGTGTGGCAAGTCGGTCATTTCGCAGGGAAGACTGGTTGCAAAGATTGCAAAGTAGCAGCCGCAGATCAAATGGTACTCAATGGTGGACTGATGGTTCACCTCATTATTCAGTACTGTATCGGCAGTACCCATTGCATGCAGAAAGAGAATGGAACGGAGTTTTCTAAGCCCGCGGCAACTCGAGCTGCTGGAGCCGCTGGACCTCCTTGCCGAGGATGTTGTATCGAACCATGCTGCCTGTGGTGCGCCACACCAACTGGAGGTCGGCCCACGGCTCGCCGGGCGCCATCCGCTTTTGCAGGTGGCACTCGAACGTCCGCCCCAGCCAACCACGAGCGTCTCGCGTCGAAGATTCTGAACGTCAGCACGAACTCATCGTCCCACTGCCGCAAGTACCTGGGCCTGATCCCGGCCTCCGTCACCGCGCACTTCAGCCACCGTTCGTTGGCCATCGCCCATCGCCTACATGCAAAGCTGCCCGTACTTGGCCGTGAAGTAGATGCCCTCGCCGGAGCACCGGGTCACGTACCCCGCCGCCTCGCCGACCAGGGCCACGCGGCATGAGCGCGGGTGCTCCGAGATCTGGTGCGCCTCCACCTTGATCACGCGGCACCCTGCAATCTTGGGGCCCGCCGGCGCCTGGATGCTAGACTGGAGCTTCTTGATCTCCGGCTTGGCGACGATAGTGCCGGTCCCAACGCACAACTGCACGTTGGTCTCCATAGGGGAGGGAGGGCTCGGCTAGCGGAAGGATGGCGGCAGCGGCGTGCGCGCGAGCTGGATATTCTCGCTCGGGAGTTAGAAAAGGGGTGGGGCGTTTGTTTTCTCTAGGGGAGGCTCTATCATTCATTTGGTAGGGAACAAATAGGAAAGGAAGGTGATAAAAAGTTTCCTGTTTTCCTGTGTGAATAGAAATACGTGGGATGGAGCGAGGCGAAGGAGTTTGATCAAGAGAGCGGCGACACACTAATTTTCTTAAAATCGATCATTTGTTTCCTAATAAGTAATTGCCCGTGCATTGCACCGGGTCGCCTAATTCTAGTGGTTTAACATTGATCATATCTACATGCACATCAAACAGTAGTGTCAGCTTTTTCATTACATCAGTGTTCTTCCTGCATTCACTATTCCGTCTCCCCAATCCAAGCATCAATATCTAAATTAATGAAACCGCACTTGATGTTGACCTAAAATAAGACACATCAAAACGTTTTTGGGACAAGCGATGTTGTACATTTTGATTGACCATTTCATACCTATGTGTTTTTATGCACAAAAAAATTAGTTCCTAGGAAGAATAGCATACATCAAGAGTGTCGACACGTCTTCATCATCCATTTATTTTGTTCTCCTTTGTACTCCTCTCGGAAATATGTGCTATTGTTTTCTGCAACACGAAATTACCAATTTTAATCACAACATGTGAAAGCAGCACAAACTAATAATGTGTACCTGCTACATTGTCTCACACCATCATCATTCCCATCCTCTTGGTCTTCAGTCTTCCTCCGAAAACGCTTCCTACCCTTAAGAGGATGCACTCGGCGAGCTTACCTTATGGTCGTCAGTCTCATCATCATCATCGGCCAAAAACTTGAAAGTGCTCCATTTCTTCACAAGCTTTGACTCCTCCCTTTCATATATCTGGTAATTCTGCAACAAAGGAAAGCATAGCAATAAATCATCAAAGGCAAAGTTATAAGACTGTTTGTAACACACCTGGATTGCTCAACAGGTGTGGTGCATCAAATCGTGTGCCCTTGCGGGGTACCTTGGCGTATACAACGGGGCGTAAATTTTTAGTACCACGAGCTCAATTGTGTCAAATACAATTTTTGTACTTCACTACGGAGTAAATGTCAATTCCCATGAATCACAATTGGTTGGTCGAGAAACTGGATTGCATGACAATTCAGTTCAGTTAAACCTTCTCATTTAAAATGAGTGTGTTGCTAGAAAAATGTGAGGAAGCCCTCAAACTGAAAAGGCAAAGAATGCATTCAAGCTTACCTTTTGATTAGAGCATCCGATTAATTTCTGCAGTAAGTGTTCCTAATTAGTACTTAGTAGTCATAGGCCTGAAAAAACTTCTTCATTAGTCACCATGAATCTGCAGCTTAATTAATTGCATATGATCTAACTATGAGATTAGTTTAATATGAATTTTATATTTAGCGAAGAAAGAAAGCATGTTCGGGTCTACACGGAGGGAATCTTGTTGTGGGTCTGGCCCGGATGTTGCTCCAAAGTGTTCCTATGGGCTTTCCTAACACAACCGGGTGGGGAGGTCCGCTGGTCAAAGCCCGTCCGTGCAAAGTCAAAGGGCTAGATCCCGTGGTCAAACGCTACAGGGCTAGACGGGACGGGGGCCCTGGGGGTAGCAATGCCACCGGAGCGTCGCACCGGGCCCTCATACATGCGGGGTGGTGTGGTGGCATGTCCGAAGAGGCGGCACGCGTCTCCGGGGTTTGGCCCGCCTCACGGACGGCGCCACCGCCGGCACCTGGAGGGGGGAAACGGACGCGTCGGGTCTACACGGAGGGGATCTTGCTGTGGGTCTGGCCCGGATGTTGCTCCAAAGTGTTCCTATGGGCTGACCTAACACAACCGGGTGGAGAGGTCCACTGGTCAAATCCCGTCCGTGCAAAGTCAAAGGGCTAGATCCCGTGGTCAAACGCTACAGGATTAGGCGGGTCGGGGGCCCTGGGGGGGTAGCAATGCCACCGGAGCGTCGCACCGGGCCCTCATACATGCGGGGTGGTGTGGTGGCATGTCCGAAGAGGCGGCACGCGTCTCCGCGGCGTGGCCCCCCTTAACAGACGGCGATGACACGGTAGTAGACGGATCAGGCACTCGCATAGTTACCGGATCAGGCACTCGGTAACGGTACCCCTCAGTCAGTTGCTCTCCTATGTATCACCTTTCACGAGACCATAGAAAAAAATATACGTGATATTTTAGAAAATTGTTGTACAATATAAAAAAAGATCATGTCATTAAAAATAATGTTTCAAAACATTAAAGAAAATGTATGGTACATTTTAAATAATGTTATGCATGTAAAAAATATGTATAAGAAAACATTAAAATATTTATAAAAAATAAGAAAACATTATAAAATTTATACAAAATAAGAAAAGTAAAAATAAAAATATGCCGACGGCAAAGCCGTCGGCATAGCTGCGGCCATAGGGAAGCTTATACGCGGATCAGTGACGTGGTTAATAAAAAAGAAAAAAAAGTATGCCTTGCCACGTCGTTAATTAAAAAAAAGTATGCCTACGGCTTATACGCGGATCTTGATGATTCCGTGCATGTGGCCATCGTGCCATGCCTTTCATATTCCTACTTTTATCATGTTTCATGTCTTGCACTACTTTTATGTTCATGAACTTCCATCGGTGATGATCTTTAGATGATGTGATGAACTTGAGTATGTTTAGATGATGATGGTGAACTTGAGTATGTTTAGATGAACTTGAGTATGTTCACATGATGAATTGTCATATTTCTGCATAATTTCGTATTGTTCTGTTTTGAAATGCTGTCAAATGAATTGGAAAAGAGAAAACATGGAAAATAAAAAAAAACAAAAACAACTATGCCTACGGCAAAGCCGTCGGCATATATACGCCCAGGAGTTACCAGGGCTTGCCACGTGGCACATCTATGCCTACAGCAAAGCCGTAGGCATATATGAAAAACTATGCAGACGGCTTTGCCGTAGGCATAGCCCTGCTTCCAGGAGAAACCAGGAGCTGCCACGTGGCAGAGATATGCCTACGGCAAAGCCCTCGGCATAGATTTCCATCTATGCCGACGGCTTTGCCGTAGACATAGCCCTGCCGCCAGGAGAAGTCGGGGAACGACACGTGGCGCAGGTATGCTGACGGCTAGGCCGTCGGCATAGATTTCCATCTATGGCGACGGCCAAGCCGTCGGCATACATGCGCCACGTGTCGTCCCCTGAATCGCCAGCGCTGTTGACGACGCCGTCCGTTGCCGTCAGACGGAAAACAACGCCGACGGCTAAACTATGCCGACGCCTGTCCCACGGCCGTCGGCATATGCTCCTATGCCGACGGCTATACTACGCCGACGGTCTGACACATCTACGCTGACGTGATCTACGCCGACGGAGCTATGCCGACGCCAGCCGTAGGCATAGATCTATGCCGACGGCCCTGGGCCGTAGGCATAGCCCGCGAGTCCGGTGGTGTTTTCTTTCTTTTTTTCCGTTTGTTCGTTAGCTTCAACCTAGTTTCCCTTATAACCGGCTTAACTCTGTATTTTGGCCTTAACTAAATCGATAGAGCTCTGGCCTTGCTCATCTAAAAATAACCTAATAAAGTGGTTGTAAGACTGAAATAGCATACATATGTGCTCATGGGACCCCAGTCTGGCACCACCCTGCCATCATGCTTTTAGTCCCGGTTCGTGTCACGAACCGGGACTAATGATTCCCGCCCCCCTAGCCGTTGGAACCGGCACAAATGATCACATTAGTACCGGTCTGTTTCCAAACCGGAACTAATAGGGCTCACGTAAAGTCATTTTTCTACAAGTGCATGCACCATATAGGCTAAATGGCAATATAAAACATAACAAATGTTTTTTGGCGACGTTGATGCTCTAAGCTGGCAAAGGTTGTAGCACAAGAAAACATAATCGTAATCAAAACTTTCTATACAATATCATAGAAAAGGTTCCCTGTTTTTCAGAAGGGAAAAGTATATTTTCCGTCCTTTAACTCTCTCAAAAATATAGAAATGATCCCTCAATTTTAAAATCAGTAAATCCTACTCCCTTGATTTTTTAAACAAGATAACTTTAGTCCCTAAGTGGTTTAGCCGTTTAGTTGATGCTGTTGCATGGTTTTAACCCTGGTGGCCGTGGCAGCTTCTGCGAGGGGAGCGACCTGGAGCTTGGCCAGCGTTCACGCCAACTCTAGCTCGGTCACAGCACCACGTCTCATTGGCATTGAGC
This sequence comes from Triticum aestivum, assembly GCF_018294505.1. Taxonomy (NCBI): domain Eukaryota; kingdom Viridiplantae; phylum Streptophyta; class Magnoliopsida; order Poales; family Poaceae; genus Triticum; species Triticum aestivum. The sequence goes on from NC_057810.1 coordinate 688,720,079, forward strand.
TGAACACCCCGGTCCAATTTATTTTGCATCCTTTTTTTTCCTGCTTCGTCATATCAGTCGAAGCCAGCTACCAGGTTGATTGATTCCTCCAGGGTAAATCCATCAGCTAGAATGTGTTGCCTGTGTACGTATGCATCTCTCGCCGTGTAGCGTGTACTGCGATACCTAGCTCGGAAAGAAATCGAGCTAGCCGTGCACGTCGCCGGAAAGGACGCGTACTCGTCTAGAAATACACAAGTAACAGACGCATGCATGACTCGATACTTGAGCCCCACGGAGCCGGAGCCCGCGCGGACCGGGGTGGGCCGCCGTCGACTGCACACACGTTTTCCTGGATGATCACATTCATCGACTAGTCAATCCGCTTCCCCCGATAGAAGAGTGTGCCCCGATTCCAGAGACGTTTTCTCAGGACCCTGTCCATTTGCCATTGTCATTGTAGACGTCACTACTATGTTTATTGTCTCAGTTTTTATTTATATGTTACAATTTATGCGTGGTATCCTAAATTTGTGCGATGAATTAAATTTTCAGTTTCAATTAATGTGAGTGGTTTTTACTGCTGTTAATTTTTACTAACTATTTCCAGTCTCGGTAAATTTCTGAAGTGAGATATTTTTTCCCTGAGTCGCTGCGGCGTATATCTCTTCACGACATAGACATTTATTCACGCAGCACCATAATAGCAGACAGCCACTCAACCACATGCACTAATTGCAAATGCCCGTATACATTTTGCACCTAACTGGTCACCTCCCTAGCGCGTACAACCTCTGACAAAGAGATTAGTGGGCGTTTACTCAGGTACAAGTTACCTCTGGCACCCTGACAGTAGTTAGCCCCTGACACCGCACCTAATCCTCGTGATCGCCGCCACCGCGGGGAGCTAACACTCGAGCGGCAGCATCACGACAATCATCGAAGATCATCACGCACAAGAGCACAGAGAACCCCAGCAACGCTGCCAACCCTCCGCACATCAGGATCACGTACCAGTCCGGCATCACCTCCGCCATTAGAGCCTCGTCTCGAACTCCTGTAAACAGAAATTAAGGAGAAGGAAGGAGAAGGAGAAGCAAGGCCAGATGTGAGGATGAAGAAAGGAGCACCTCGGTCGTTTTATAGCTCGAGATCGGTGTATGGTGGGCGAAGTCCACCAGCGCCGCTCGTCGCTCGATCGCCGGTGTTTGGAGGCAAATCCGCGAGCAGTGCCGACAGCGCACTGAGGTGAGTGCACGCTGCGCCGGCAGCTAGCACGCCGTGCACTACCGCAGTACGGCCTTGATGCCCTACGCGCTAGCCGTCGCCGGTGGAGAAAGCGCGGGAAAGCGCGCGAGAGAGAGAAGAGAGAACCAGAGGTAGAGGAAGAGACCGACAGTGGGCCCCGGGTCCACCTGTCAGCCAGAGAGAGCACTTTGCTCTCGGGTGCGACCAGCGTATTTTAGTAATTTGGATTTTTAAACAAAATTTTACTGTATTTAACAGTAGAATTTTTCGTAGATTTTTCCGCGCAACACCAGTATTTCACACTGTAGTTTTACACCATTAATTGCCCACTTACTGTAGCCACGTTTTAATTGCATAAGAATGATGGTTCTTTTGGTGATATATTTTTTTGTAGAAGTATGTCCTTTTCAAAACAGCCCTTAGCAAATCTCGAGGACGAGATTTTTCTTAAGGGGGTAGTGTTGTAACACCCCAAAATTTTAACCATGATTTGTTTATTAAAATTTGGCTAGGAAATTAATTTTTTATTTCTGGAAATTTTCTTTTGACTTCAAAGCTAATCTTTCCTTTAATATCGTGGAGTTTCCCTCCAAAGTCCAAACTTTCCAAAAACATTATTGGACTTGTATACCCTTCCTAGAAAAACAATTCTTTTATCAGTGGTTTTATTTGCATAATTGTTTTTCCTGAGCTTTATTCTTTTAAATGATTTTTCATAAGTTTTAAGGCCTCTTTTGCACTGCAACCATTTGATAAATGCATTTAAATTTTTTTACCAAAATTTGGGGATGACATGTGATGTTACTTAATCACTTTTATGCAAAAATATCCTTTAGTCATTTGGAGATTTTGAGCTTTACCCCAGGTTTTCAAATCTAGTCCAGTTGCACTTTTGCACTACAACCTATGTAAATATTCTTTTAATACTTCCACCAAAATTAGGGGAGGTCAGTAGGAGTACATAATTCAACTTTGTGCAAAAATCCACTGGTGTTCTTTGGAAAATTTGAGCAAACCATCCTCGTTTGCTCTCTGATCCAGTTTGGCACTTTCTACTGCAACCCCATTCTATTTTGCTCTGTTGCCCATGATTCTTTTTCCTGCTTATAGACCACCCTGCAAAACCCTTAAGTCCAGGAGAATGGACCCATTGGGATATTTTTGGTCCATGAAATGATAGCCTCTAGTTTCTGTCCAGTATTGGTTTTCTCAGAAACTTGCACTAACAAGTTTTCGTTTTGACAAACTAACCTTGCCACCCTCTTAAGCATCTAAAGAGACACTGGTCTGGGGTCTTTGGACACCCCAAGAAATGCCTAGGTGCCTGTGGCATTTTGTCAAGCACCTTGTGTGCATGGTCAGATTTGATATAAGTTTTAGTTTGCACACTGGACCTGCTTGCTTTGCCTAACCACCATGTCCACTAAACTCCTATCTACCACTAACCTAGGCCTGTTTACTACCAGCATCATTAGAGCTCTCTAACACGCACTGGAATTTGGCCGAGCACCTGGTGGGCGTGCTCTGGGCGTGCCCAGAACACACGTTTTGCACGCGCGCACTGAGCCGCCACGTCTCACTGCCGCCTCCCCGCGCTCGTTCTGGCCCTTCCCCACTCACAGCCAGCATGCCCGCCCCCTCCCTCGCCGCAGAGCCACCCCTGGAGCTCCACAGCGCTGCCGTCAGGTCGGCCGTGGCCACTAGCGGCCGGCCACAGCAGGCCCTTGCCCTGAACGGCGCCGCCTGAGCCACCCGCGCTCGCCAGCTCGCCCCTGGAGCAGTACCCGCTCGTCCGCTAGCCCTTGCCGCCATCCCCAGCCTCGACACGTCATTCTGCGAGCTACAGAACGGCGGTTTGCCGATCTTATCCGCGGCCGCCATCGGATCCGACCTTGGCCGCCTATATATAGGAGCCCCGAGCTCGTTCAGTCCCTCAGGCAACCTCGTGCCATCCCCCTAGGGCCCCCACAACCAGCAGACGACGGCGGGAGGCCGTCTTCCTCGCCTCCGGCCGGTTCGGTCGCCGCCATGCTGTGGCTCCGTTTGTCGCGAGCAAGCCCTCCCCCGCCCTTCTAGCACCATCACCCGACTCCACTTGGTCTTGCGGAGCCGCCCAAACCCTCAGCTTCGACGGAGAACCACCATTGCCCGAACCCCCAAATCCCTCCCGAAGCTATCGTCCGCTGCGAAGCTCACCGCCGGCGACTCCCTTCGCCCCCACCACCCTAGCGACCACCGGGAGGACCGCCCCGGACAGGCGGATCCATCCCTGCCCTCCGGAGCCCGCGAGGAGCCGCCAATCGCCGGCGATGATCGCCGGAGCCCTGCCTCTGTTCGGCCAGAGGAGGAAGGAGGCGGGGGCGACCGGTCAAACCTGACCAGTGGGCCCCCCTGGACCCACTGTCAGTGACCCCGCGCCGGTACACGTGGTTTAAGTGAAGGCGTAAACGCAAAGTACGTGTTCGACGTGTATCTATTCGAAACGTTTTCTTTTCTTTTTCTGTTTTATTTAAAACCAGAAATTTGACTAAACTTTGACTGGCTCTAACTTTTTAAATATAACTCCAAATGAGTTGATTCTTTTTCCTACCTTTCTCAAATTTCGTCTAGTTTATTTTCAAGTTTATTTGAAAAAAATTCAGCCAACTTTTTTGTACTGTTTTGAAACTATGGGTTAATTTGAATATTTTCTCAAATAGGATATTTGGAAGGAGGAGAAAACTTTCAAAAGTTTTGGAATGCACCCTGCCTCTCCACAACTTGAAGGCAAGCATTCTGAACCATGGCATAATATTTTTGTGTGTTGTTTGACACGATTATAACACCACCTTAATACGGAGAACTCGTTATTTTTCGATCATTCGCATGAATGCATATTGGAGATTTCCTTGCTGTTGGAAATGGATATACTTGTGATGGTAATCATCCTCATATGCCTTTCATGCCTGCCGGAAAGAAATCCGGGAAAGCCTCTGCCTTGGGTAGGCATGAGCTTGTCTCCGGTCTTCGTCGAGATGGTTATATCCGGTATGGCATAGTAAGGTATGATGAGTGGTGATTCTGTTGGTTCAAATATATTTGTTATACATATCATGCAGGGAATTTTTTAAAAACCTCCTGAGTCGACCGTAGATCGAGTCTTGTTCCAGTAACCCCCATACTTGTTTCGTACTACCACTTGTCCCTGCCGCAGGTAGGGTACGGTTCAGTAAATTGTCAACCCCTTTCTTGGCACACACACCGTACATAGAGGCCATGGTGGAAGATACCGGCTGCATCCGGTAGGCAGGCCACCTGGTCCGGGGGCATGGGTGTTTCCGGTTGGGACCGAGAGGGGGGCACCCCTTAGAGCACGCGATATAAATTTGATCCCATGCTAATCGAGGTTGTAGCCTCCCCACTTAGAGTTTTGCTTGACAGGAGTCGTGGGTGATTCCAGGCGCCGGTAAGTTAAGCTGGTGTGTGCGGGTCAGGTGTGTTTTCAATTAAAAGACTGTAGATGGAATTAGTCCCCATGGACTAAAGGAATCCGTTACTCGTGGGTAAAGAGTACACCCTCTACAGAGGTCAAATCTATTCGAATAGCCGTGTCCATGGTTAAGGACTACAGTCTGGGATGGGTCAAGTGTCGGTCTTAGTGTCGGTCTTCGAAGGAGAAACTGCTAAACCAGAACATGGATCATGACTTGTGACTTATGATGACTATGATTATTACTACTATGGACTAACCATTTACATTATTTGTATTACTGAGTATCCTTGGGACTGTTCTACCTCCTGGATATTCACTGTGATTAAATTATTTATAAGCCCTTTATGTGGTGTCGCTGAGACGCCCGACTGTGGCATGCTTGTTATTTATTTACCTTATAAGCCCTTTATGTGGTGTCGCTGAGACGCCCGACTGTGGCATGCTTGTTATTTATTTACTTTATAAGCCCTTTATGTGGTGTCGCTCAGACGCCAGACTGTGGCATGCTTGTTATTTATTTACTTTATAAGCCCTTTATGTGGTGTCTCTCAGACGCCCGACTGAGGCATGCTTGTTATTTACTATCCTTTCGGGGCGTCGCTTCAGACACCCGATCGGTGCTTTTTATTTCTACTCTGTGATTGCATATTCATGTTGTATTTAAATAACATGCTTGCATGCATCAGGGATTTTATTTTGTGACTGACGTTGTGATCACAGAATATTTCAAAGCATGATTATCGTTTGTTATATTATACATGTGTTCATAATGTTTGCGAGTACATTCAAAGTACTCACTGGCTTGTACCTGGCTATTGTCTTGGCCAGATTTCTTGCCTGGAGAGGAGCGTTGCGATGACAGCCCGGAACTAAGCAATGGTGATAGCAGCCTCGTGAAGATAGGAGTTATCCTGGTCAGCTGTTCCTGTGGGAAATGGAGTCTCATAAACACTAAAAGACCACAAACCACTTCCGCCATCAGCCACTAGAAACCTTGTGTTGTACTCATAGGCTAGAATGGTCTTGTACTACATATTATGTACTTTGCTCGGAGTTTCTGTCTCAAGTAGGTGTCTCGCCAGCTAACAGTAATCCTGGAGCTGGTGAGCACAAGGGCCATTTTCTGGGAAATTAATATCCCGAAAGTCCGGTCCTGACAAAGATGATGCGAGGGTTTAAACTACCCCGCCCCCTCATAGAGGTCCGCCTTTTATACAAGAGCTATGTGTGAAGTTATGGCGTCACGACCTAGCTAGGTGGCATTAATTCCACTGTTTCCCATGTGGTATGCACGGGAATCAAGGAGCCGGTTTATTAATTACTGTATCGAGGCACACGATCACTTTCTAGATAAGACGTGAAAAAGGTGGGCCCCTGACCCACGTCCATACATTATGTTCACTGCCAAGACATGGCCACATCATAGCCACGTGGGCTCACGCATGGGATCAGTCTATGCTGTCATAGCCAAGACGGGCCATCATGACAAGCTACTCGCGAGAATGCTTCATGGTTAAGAAATGACTACGCGAGAAGATTTTTGACATCTAGATCGGCATAAAAGTGCCGAAGTGCTTGGCGGAATCCGAGGTGCACCTAAAAACTCCTCGGTTACAACTAGACGATCAAGAAATTGGATGTGGGAGGGCTCATTGACCCAATTTTCAAAACTAACGACCGATGAATGAAGAATAGCTCAGAAAAACCGAGGAGCATCTCGGACTTGAAGACCGCTTCAATGGCTACTGATGGTGGCCTGGCTAGGGGATCTCTCACCACGTCGTTTTTCGGCCAGGTGGGCCAGGCCAAGGACCCCTATATCAATTCACCAGTGGGCCACATCGATGGGCCCATGGCGTATGAAAGGAAGGTTCTTGAAGACTTGACGTATACTCCAAGACATTAGAAGTCATCTATAACATGTTCGCCTTGTGAGTAACCGACTAGGATGTAACCCTACATCCCCAATAAATATATAAACCGAGGGCTAGGGCTCGTACACGACACACAATGAGATCTCGTAGTAGATCACCTGTACTCTGCATTCCGTCCCAAACTAATACAAACACAAACATGACATCGGGATTTATCTCCTAGCATAGCCCGAACCTGGCTAAGAACTTGTGCCCCTATTACCATCATGTCGAGACATTTAGCTCAGCACACCCTACCCCTACCGGATTTCACTCTGTCACCAAGGCTAGAATCAAGAAGGAGTACGAGATCAGCATCATCTCATGCGCCGATGTCATGGCCTTCGCTGGGCGTGATGCCACCTACTTCCTCAAGTGCAAGATGGTCTTCTTCGGCACACCAGTAGGCCATTATGATGGACTTGTTTCCTTCATGAATCTGACACTCTCCAATTTGCCCCCTCCATTCTCCATCATTGACCAGCTCCAAATTTGCCTCCAAGAGGTTGATTGCCGACGAGATGGTCACCCTCTCTAGTGCACACGCCATTGGAATGTCCCATTCCTCCTCCTCCTCCTCCTCCTCCTCCTCATCCTTCTCCGACTACCTCAACGCAAGCACCTCTGACATGGGACCCACACTAATGAGTTCTCTCGTGGAGCAATGCGGGCCAGACATAGGAAGTGACAACATGGTGGTGCGGGATGTCAAGACCCCTAACAAGGTCGACAACAAGCACTACAATAATATGTTTAGCCATCATGTGCTCTTCATGTTGGATTCCATGCTCATGGCATTAGATGATACAAGTGTGGCGGTGCATGCCAATGCCAACAACAATGGTGTGTGGGGGGAGAAGTTCAAGGCAGCGATGGTAAGGATGGGTGCTATCGAAGTCAAGACCAGTGCCAATGGTGAGATCAGGAAAAATGTGGCGCCGTCAACTCATACTAATCCTACTGACCCATTCACTTCATCGCAAGTTTTTAACTACTTGAGATTGAGAATAAGCTCATAACTTTCTCATGTGCCCATTGATGTTAATTTTGATTACCTCGTGTAATGTTGTTTTCAAATATGATTTTCTATTTTTATTGCACTGTGGCTTTTTGTTTTTCAGCCACCCCTTTGAAATTTGTTTGTACAACAATATGGAGATCCTATAATTCTTTAATTGCTGATATTGATATCATAATTATATTGTTTTGTTCCTACAGAATTTTGCTGTATACAAGGTAAATTGTTATTCTTTTGGGTTAACCAATTAGATCATTTTGAATTTTTAGTGAGTTATTTGTTATTTGTTTTCTTAGTATCTTAAATGGTCATTCTCCAAGGACTCGGAAATAAGATTTGGCTGCACTGACATCACACATTCTATTTTGCTCCCCATTCGGCCGCACTGATAAAGTCACAAAAAGCCCAATAGATTCTCAGGGGCAGATGAGCAGTTGAACTCAGAAATGATCTTTAGAGCTCGAGCGACATGGAGACCATTATAGAGGCCCCGAGTTTGCCTCATGATCCTTCCCCCAAGCGAGCTGGCAAGATGAATTTAGTCGATACTATATTTATTTTTTGGTTTTTATACAAACTAGAGGATATTCCAACCATGTGACATATATGGTAAGCAATCCAAGCAATTCAAAAAAAAGAACTACAAGATATTCCACATGTCTTTGTGGGAATGTATTTTAATATATTTCAAAAGATTTGGTTTTATGGAAGATGAATATTAAGAGTAACTAGTAGAATGCCCGTGCGTAGCTACGGGCAAATGATGGTAAATAAATTAAGGGGCAACTATACCTAAAAAAATTGGTGTTCCCACCACTTATATTTTTGACCATCATATCAATATCCAACGTTTAGGAGCATGCCACCAAATGGTCATCTTCCTCCCACACCATCTTCCTCCTCTCCCATGACGGCTCCTCCTCCTTTCCGTGGCTTATGCAGGCCTAACCGCCTGCCTCCACCCTCTGCGGCCGCCTGCTATCACTGCCCTGCCCTCGCATCGACCTCCCCCATCGTCGTCTTGCCCCCCCCCCCCCTATTAAGTTTCGGACTTGCTCTCGCCGGCTCCCACTCGTACATGGCTCAGCATCGCCGTCCCCACCTTCGGCCTCGTGCAAAGCAAAAAGTGACTAACACAAAAAAAAATTAGGCTGTGAGATTTCACAAAATAAATAAATCAAATAACGATACTTTCAGATATGTACTTTACGTTGCAAATTTATCATCATAAGTGACTAATCAATGAACAATTATTTGATGTCACAATGATGTAATTTGTCCTTCACCCGAATGTCCACATGAAGCACAGTCTCTTCTATCATTTTCTTTACCAAATCAATTACAACATATGTTCCTAAAAAAATGGAAGTGATTGTTGAAATTTATCAGTTACTCGTGTCTAGTGGCTTGTCCACTTTGTCACGAGACTACACCAAACATTGAGCTTCACAATAACCCCAACAATCATCCTAAATGATTTTACCATCTTCCTCGACAACAATTGTGTGGAGCTGCCAAAGTTGCGGACTTTAAGAAAAATACAATGAACGTGAGCATTGATGGAAAGGGAACAGTTGCAACACGATGGCGATCTAACCTTGGGGCGCAACTTTGCTTTCATCATATGCCAACTCCTTCGGTGTCTACCTCCTTTCTCTCAGCTTCATCGCCTCCCTCCCTCCTTCCACATCCCCCCACCTTTCTCCTTCGCTTGTCGCATCATCTCCATCGGTGTCTATCATTCGTATCCCCTAGCTCGCTACCATCATTTCCTCCTACTCCAGCTCGGCAAGTGTGTCTCAACATCACCTTCCATAATGCCTAGCACCACAACAACAACAAAAAAACCATAGACCACCTTTGTGACGAGTGAGAAACTACAACAATTAGGAGTCACCTTTGCCCTATTGAAAGATATTTTATGTTAAGATCAAGCAAAATAGCATAAAAACATACACCGAAACTTGATAACTTCAAAGGCGAAAAAACAACATTATTTGAAGTTCACCATTGTTTGGAAATCTTCCTTTAACTTTAGCAAGTCTATGGAAACTTGACCATGGATGCATTCCTAAAAATTAAGCATGTTCCAGCATGACCATCAACATCCCTCGATCAACAACTTAGCTACACAAAATGTGTACTAAAAAAAGTTAGCAATAATTTTTCTATCGTTTGACTCGAAAACATAACAAGCAATTTCCTTGCAAGTAGGTTCAACCTCCTTCGAAAAATTAAACTACAAACAGCTCCATGTCTACAATTTGATATCAAAGGATGTGAAGAATGTTATATGTCTATAAGTACATATGGACCTTAATAGCTTAGTTCTAGGCTCCAGCAAGTTAATTAGTATAATATCAGGTGCCCCCAAGTGGAATTTAGATAGCAAGATTTTCTCAAATAATATTATTTTCTGAAACAAGAAAAACACAGTAATCACGTCAAAGAATGATGGTTAACACCAGTTCAAGAAAACAAGAGAAGTGCAGGTTTCCAATGATTGGATATGTTGTGATCAGTCAATAGTATTTTAGAAAACATCAGACCATTACCTTCAGTGTTGAGACTGACAAGCATCTGTAGATGCCCAACTTCTAGGCCTCTCCAACACAAGAAATTAACCAGCGGCAGCGCCATGTCAGCACGAGCACAACTTGTGTGGCAAGTCGGTCATTTCGCAGGGAAGACTGGTTGCAAAGATTGCAAAGTAGCAGCCGCAGATCAAATGGTACTCAATGGTGGACTGATGGTTCACCTCATTATTCAGTACTGTATCGGCAGTACCCATTGCATGCAGAAAGAGAATGGAACGGAGTTTTCTAAGCCCGCGGCAACTCGAGCTGCTGGAGCCGCTGGACCTCCTTGCCGAGGATGTTGTATCGAACCATGCTGCCTGTGGTGCGCCACACCAACTGGAGGTCGGCCCACGGCTCGCCGGGCGCCATCCGCTTTTGCAGGTGGCACTCGAACGTCCGCCCCAGCCAACCACGAGCGTCTCGCGTCGAAGATTCTGAACGTCAGCACGAACTCATCGTCCCACTGCCGCAAGTACCTGGGCCTGATCCCGGCCTCCGTCACCGCGCACTTCAGCCACCGTTCGTTGGCCATCGCCCATCGCCTACATGCAAAGCTGCCCGTACTTGGCCGTGAAGTAGATGCCCTCGCCGGAGCACCGGGTCACGTACCCCGCCGCCTCGCCGACCAGGGCCACGCGGCACGAGCGCGGGTGCTCCGAGATCTGGTGCGCCTCCACCTTGATCACGCGGCACCCTGCAATCTTGGGGCCCGCCGGCGCCTGGATGCTAGACTGGAGCTTCTTGATCTCCGGCTTGGCGACGATAGTGCCGGTCCCAACGCACAACTGCACGTTGGTCTCCATAGGGGAGGGAGGGCTCGGCTAGCGGAAGGATGGCGGCAGCGGCGTGCGCGCGAGCTGGATATTCTCGCTCGGGAGTTAGAAAAGGGGTGGGGCGTTTGTTTTCTCTAGGGGAGGCTCTATCATTCATTTGGTAGGGAACAAATAGGAAAGGAAGGTGATAAAAAGTTTCCTGTTTTCCTGTGTGAATAGAAATACGTGGGATGGAGCGAGGCGAAGGAGTTTGATCAAGAGAGCGGCGACACACTAATTTTCTTAAAATCGATCATTTGTTTCCTAATAAGTAATTGCCCGTGCATTGCACCGGGTCGCCTAATTCTAGTGGTTTAACATTGATCATATCTACATGCACATCAAACAGTAGTGTCAGCTTTTTCATTACATCAGTGTTCTTCCTGCATTCACTATTCCGTCTCCCCAATCCAAGCATCAATATCTAAATTAATGAAACCGCACTTGATGTTGACCTAAAATAAGACACATCAAAACGTTTTTGGGACAAGCGATGTTGTACATTTTGATTGACCATTTCATACCTATGTGTTTTTATGCACAAAAAAATTAGTTCCTAGGAAGAATAGCATACATCAAGAGTGTCGACACGTCTTCATCATCAATTTATTTTGTTCTCCTTTGTACTCCTCTCGGAAATATGTGCTATTGTTTTCTGCAACACGAAATTACCAATTTTAATCACAACATGTGAAAGCAGCACAAACTAATAATGTGTACCTGCTACATTGTCTCACACCATCATCATTCCCATCCTCTTGGTCTTCAGTCTTCCTCCGAAAACGCTTCCTACCCTTAAGAGGATGCACTCGGCGAGCTTACCTTATGGTCGTCAGTCTCATCATCATCATCGGCCAAAAACTTGAAAGTGCTCCATTTCTTCACAAGCTTTGACTCCTCCCTTTCATATATCTGGTAATTCTGCAACAAAGGAAAGCATAGCAATAAATCATCAAAGGCAAAGGTATAAGACTGTTTGTAACACACCTGGATTGCTCAACAGGTGTGGTGCATCAAATCGTGTGCCCTTGCGGGGTACCTTGGCGTGTACAACGGGGCGTAAATTTTTAGTACCACGAGCTCAATTGTGTCAAATACAATTTTTGTACTTCACTACGGAGTAAATGTCAATTCCCATGAATCACAATTGGTTGGTCGAGAAACTGGATTGCATGACAATTCAGTTCAGTTAAACCTTCTCATTTAAAATGAGTGTGTTGCTAGAAAAATGTGAGGAAGCCCTCAAACTGAAAAGGCAAAGAATGCATTCAAGCTTACCTTTTCATTAGAGCATCCGATTAATTTCTGCAGTAAGTGTTCCTAATTAGTACTTAGTAGTCATAGGCCTGAAAAAACTTCTTCATTAGTCACCATGAATCTGCAGCTTAATTAATTGCATATGATCTAACTATGAGATTAGTTTAATATGAATTTTATATTTAGCGAAGAAAGAAAGCATGTTCGGGTCTACACGGAGGGAATCTTGTTGTGGGTCTGGCCCGGATGTTGCTCCAAAGTGTTCCTATGGGCTTTCCTAACACAACCGGGTGGGGAGGTCCGCTGGTCAAAGCCCATCCGTGCAAAGTCAGAGGGCTAGATCCCGTGGTCAAACGCTACAGGGCTAGACGGGACGGGGGCCCTGGGGGTAGCAATGCCACCGGAGCGTCGCACCGGGCCCTCATACATGCGGGGTGGTGTGGTGGCATGGCCGAAGAGGCGGCACGCGTCTCCGGGGTTTGGCCCCCCTCACGGACGGCGCCACCGCCGGCACCTGGAGGGGGGAAACGGACGCGTCGGGTCTACACGGAGGGGATCTTGCTGTGGGTCTGGCCCGGATGTTGCTCCAAAGTGTTCCTATGGGCTGACCTAACACAACCGGGTGGAGAGGTCCACTGGTCAAATCCTGTCCGTGCAAAGTCAAAGGGCTAGATCCCGTGGTCAAACGCTACAGGATTAGGCGGGTCGGGGGCCCTGGGGGGGTAGCAATGCCACCGGAGCGTCATACCGGGCCCTCATACATGCGGGGTGGTGTGGTGGCATGTCCGAAGAGGCGGCACGCGTCTCCGGGGCGTGGCCCCCCTTAACGGACGGCGATGACACGGTAGTAGACGGATCAGGCACTCGCATAGTTACCGGATCAGGCACTCGGTAACGGTACCCCTCAGTCAGTTGCTCTCCTATGTATCACCTTTCACGAGACCATAGAAAAAAATATACGTGATATTTTAGAAAATTGTTGTACAATATAAAAAAAGATCATGTCATTAAAAATAATGTTTCAAAACATTAAAGAAAATGTATGGTACATTTTAAATAATGTTATGCATGTAAAAAATATGAATAAGAAAACATTAAAATATTTATAAAAAATAAGAAAACATTATAAAATTTATACAAAATAAGAAAAGTAAAAATAAAAATATGCCGACGGCAAAGCCGTCGGCATAGCTGCGGCCATAGGGAAGCTTATACGCGGATCGGTGGCGTGGTTAATAAAAAAGAAAAAAAAGTATGCCTTGCCACGTGGTTAATTAAAAAAAAGTATGCCTACGGCTTATACGCGGATCTTGATGATTCTGTGCATGTGGCCATCGTGCCATGCCTTTCATATTCCTACTTTTATCATGTTTCATGTCTTGCACTACTTTTATGTTCATGAACTTCCATCGGTGATGATCTTTAGATGATGTGATGAACTTGAGTATGTTTAGATGATGATGGTGAACTTGAGTATGTTTAGATGAACTTGAGTATGTTCACATGATGAATTGTCATATTTCTGCATAATTTCGTATTGTTCTGTTTTGAAATGCTGTCAAATGAATTGGAAAAGAGAAAACAGGGAAAATAAAAAAAAACAAAAACAACTATGCCTACGGCAAAGCCGTCGGCATATATACGCCCAGGAGTTACCAGGGCTTGCCACGTGGCACATCTATGCCTACAGCAAAGCCGTAGGCATATATGAAAAACTATGCAGACGGCTTTGCCGTAGGCATAGCCCTGCTGCCAGGAGAAACCAGGAGCTGCCACGTGGCAGAGATATGCCTACGGCAAAGCCGTCGGCATAGATTTCCATCTATGCCAACGGCTTTGCCGTAGACATAGCCCTGCCGCCAGGAGAAGTCGGGGAACGACACGTGGCGCAGGTATGCTGACGGCTAGGCCGTCGGCATAGATTTCCATCTATGGCGACGGCCAAGCCGTCGGCATACATGCGCCACGTGTCGTCCCCTGAATCGCCAGCGCTGTTGACGACGCCGTCCGTTGCCGTCAGACGGAAAACAACGCCGACGGCTAAACTATGCCGACGCCTGTCCCACGGCCGTCGGCATATGCTCCTATGCCGACGGCTATACTACGCCGACGGTCTGACACATCTACGCTGACGTGATCTACGCCGACGGAGCTATGCCGACGCCAGCCGTAGGCATAGATCTATGCCGACGGCAATGGACCTATGCCGACGGCCTTGGGCCGTAGGCATAGCCCGCGAGTCCGGTGGTGTTTTCTTTCTTTTTTTCCGTTTGTTCGTTAGCTTCAGCCTAGTTTCCCTTATAACTGGCTTAACTCTGTATTTTGGCCTTAACTAAATCGATAGAGCTCTGGCCTTGCTCATCTAAAAATAACCTAATAAAGTGGTTGTAAGACTGAAATAGCATACATATGTGCTCATGGGGCCCCAGTCTGGCACCACCCTGCCATCATGCTTTTAGTCCCGGTTCGTGTCACGAACCGGGACTAATGATTCCCGCCCCCCTAGCCGTTGGAACCGGCACAAATGATCACATTAGTACCGGTCTGTTTCCAAACCGGAACTAATAGGGCTCACGTAAAGTCATTTTTCTACAAGTGCATGCACCATATAGGCTAAATGGCAATATAAAACATAACAAATGTTTTTTGGCGACGTTGATGCTCTAAGCTGGCAAAGGTTGTAGCACAAGAAAACATAATCGTAATCAAAACTTTCTATACAATATCATAGAAAAGGTTCCCTGTTTTTCAGAAGGGAAAAGTATATTTTCCGTCCTTTAACTCTCTCAAAAATATAGAAATGGTCCCTCAATTTTAAAATCAGTAAATCCTACTCCCTTGATTTTTTAAACAAGATAACTTTAGTCCCTAAGTGGTTTAGCCGTTTAGTTGATGCTGTTGCATGGTTTTAACCCTGGTGGCCGTGGCAGCTTCTGCGAGGGGAGCGACCTGGAGCTTGGCCAGCGTTCACGCCAACTCTAGCTCGGTCACAGCACCACGTCTCATTGGCATTGAGCTGAACACCCCGGTCCAATTTATTTTGCATCCTTTTTTTTCCTGCTTCGTCATATCAGTCGAAGCTAGCTACCAGGTTGATTGATTCCTCCAGGGTAAATCCATCAGCTAGAATGTGTTGCCTGTGTACGTATGCATCTCTCGCCGTGTAGCGTGTACTGCGATACCTAGCTCGGAAAGAAATCGAGCTAGCCGTGCACGTCGCCGGAAAGGACGCGTACTCGTCTAGAAATACACAAGTAACAGACGCATGCATGACTCGATACTTGAGCCCCACGGAGCCGGAGCCCGCGCGGACCGGGGTGGGCCGCCGTCGACTGCACACACGTTTTCCTGGATGATCACATTCATCGACTAGTCAATCCGCTTCCCCCGATAGAAGAGTGTGCCCTGATTCCAGAGACGTTTTCTTAGGACCCTGTCCATTTGCCATTGTCATTGTAGACGTCACTACTATGTTTATTGTCTCAGTTTTTATTTATATGTTACAATTTATGCGTGGTATCCTAAATTTGTGCGATGAATTAAATTTTCAGTTTCAATTAATGTGAGTGGTTTTTACTGCTGTTAATTTTTACTAATTATTTCCGGTCTCGGTAAATTTCTGAAGTGAGATATTTTTTTCCCTAAGTCGCTGCGGCGTATATCTCTTCACGACATAGACATTTATTCACGCAGCACCACAATAGCAGACAACCACTCAACCACATGCACTAATTGCAAATGCACGTATACATTTTGCACCTAACTGGTCACCTCCCTAGCGCGTACAACCTCTGACAAAGAGATTAGTGGGCGTTTACTCAGGTACAAGTTACCTCTGGCACCCTGACAGTAGTTAGCCCCTGACACCGCATCTAATCCTCGTGATCGCCGCCACCGCGGGGAGCTAACACTCGAGCGGCAGCATCACGACGATCATCGAAGATCACCACACACAAGAGCACAGAGAACCCCAGCAACGCCGCCAACCCTCCGCACATCAGGATCACGTACCAGTCCGGCATCACCTCCGCCATTAGAGCCTCGTCTCGAACTCCTGTAAACAGAAATGAAGGAGAAGGAAGGAGAAGGAGAAGCGAGGCCAGATGTGAGGAAGAAGAAAGGAGCACCTCGGTCGTTTTATAGCTCGAGATCGGTGTACGGTGGGCGAAGTCCACCAGCGCCGCTCGTCGCTCAATCGCCGGTGTTTGGAGGCGAATCCGCGAGCAGTGCCGACAGCGCACAGAGGTGAGTGCACGCTGCGCCGGCAGCTAGCACGCCGCGCACTATCGCAGTACGGCCTTGATGCCCTACGCGCTAGCCGTTGCCGGTGGAGAAAGCGCGGGAAAGCGCGCGAGAGAGAGGAGAAGAGAGAACCAGAGGTAGAGGAAGAGACCGACAGTGGGCCCCGGGTCCACCTGTCAGCCAGAGAGAGCACTTTGCTCTCGGGTACGACCAGCGTATTTTAGTAATTTGGATTTTTAAACAAAATTTTACTGTATTTAACAGTAGAATTTTTCGTAGATTTTTCCGCGCAACACCAGTATTTCACACTGTAGTTTTACACCATTAATTACCCACTTACTGTAGCCACGTTTTAATTGCATAAGAATGATGGTTCTTTTGGTGATATTTTTTTTGTAGAAGTATTTCCTTTTCAAAACAGCCCTTAGCAAATCTCGAGGACAAGATTTTTCTTAAGGGGGGTAGTGTTGTAACACCCCAAAATTTTAACCATGATTTGTTTATTAAAATTTGGCCAGGAAATTAAATTTTTATTTCTGGAAATTTTCTTTTGACTTCAAAGCTAATCTTTCCTTTAATATCGTGGAGTTTCCCTCCAAAGTCCAAACTTTCCAAAAACATTATTGGACTTGTATACCCTTCCTAGAAAAACAATTCTTTTATCAGTGGTTTTATTTGCATAATTGTTTTTCCTGAGCTTTATTCTTTTAAATGATTTTTCATAAGTTTTAAGGCCTCTTTTGCACTGCAACCATTTGATAAATGCATTTAAATTTTTTTACCAAAATTTGGGGATGACATGTGATGTTACTAAATCACTTTTATGCAAAAATATCCTTTAGTCATTTGGAGATTTTGAGCTTTACCCCAGGTTTTCAAATCTAGTCCAGTTGCACTTTTGCACTACAACCTATGTAAATATTCTTTTAATACTTCCACCAAAATTAGGGGAGGTCAGTAGGAGTACATAATTCAACTTTGTGCAAAAATCCACTGGTGTTCTTTGGAAAATTTGAGCAAACCATCCTCTTTTGCTCTCTGATCCAGTTTGGCACTTTCTACTGCAACCCCATTCTATTTTGCTCTGTTGCCCATGATTCTTTTTCCTGCTTATAGACCACCCTGCAAAACCCTCAAGTCCAGGAGAATGGACCCATTGGGATATTTTTGGTCCATGAAATGATAGCCTCTAGTTTCTGTCCAGTATTGGTTTTCTCAAAAACTTGCACTAACAAGTTTTCGTTTTGACAAACTAACCTTGCCACCCTCTTAAGCATCTAAAGAGACACTGGTCTGGGGTCTTTGGACACCCCAAGAAATGCCTAGGTGCCTGTGGCATTTTGTCAAGCACCTTGTGTGCATGGTCAGATTTGATATAAGTTTTAGTTTGCACACTGGACCTGCTTGCTTTGCCTAACCACCATGTCCACTAAACTCCTATCTACCACTAACCTAGGCATGTTTACTACCAGCATCATTCGAGCTCTCTAACACGCACTGGCATTTGGCCGAGCACCTGGTGGGCTTGCTCTGGGCGTGCCCAGAACACACGTTTTGCACGCGAGCACCGAGCCGCCACGTCTCACTGCCGCCTCCCCGCGCTCGTTCTGGCCCTTCCCCACTCACAGCCAGCATGCCCGCCCCCTCCCTCGCCGCAGAGCCGCCCCTGGAGCTCCACAGCGCCGCCGTCAGGTCGGCCGTGGCCACTAGCGGCCGGCCACAGCAGGCCCCTGCCCTGAACGGCGCAGCTCGAGCCACCCGCGCTCGCCAGCTCGCCCCTGGAGCAGTACCCGCTCGTCCGCTAGCCCTTGCCGCCATCCCCAGCCTCGACACGTCATTCTGCGAGCTAGAGAACGGCGGTTTGCCGATCTTATCCGCGGCCGCCATCGGAGCCGACCTTGGCCGCCTATATATAGGAGCCCCGAGCTCGTTCAGTCCCTCAGGCAACCTCGTGCCATCCCCCTAGGGCCCCCACAACCAGCAGACGACGGCGGGAGGCCGTCTTCCTCGCCTCCGGCCGGTTCGGTCACCGCCACGCTGCGGCTCCATTTGTCGCGAGCAGGCCCTCCCCCGCCCTTCTAGCACCATCACCTGACTCCACTTGGTCTTGCGGAGCCGCCCAAACCCTCAGCTTCGACGGAGAACCACCATTGCCCGAACCCCCAAATCCCTCCCGAAGCTACCGTCCGCTGCGAAGCTCACCGCCGGCGACTCCCTTCGCCCCCACCACCCTAGCGACCACTGGGAGGACCGCCCCGGACAGGCGGATCCATCCCTGCCCTTCGGAGCCCGCGAGGAGCCGCCAATCGCCGGCGATGATCGCCGGAGCCCTGCCTCTGTTCGGCCAGAGGAGGAAGGAGGCGGGGGCGACCGGTCAAACCTGACCAGTGGGCCCCCCTGGACCCACTGTCAGTGACCCCGCGCCGGTCCACGTGGTTTAAGTGAAGGCGTAAACGCAAAGTACGTGTTCGACGTGTATCTATTCGAAACGTTTTCTTTTCTTTTTCTGTTTTATTTAAAACCAGAAATTTGACTAAACTTTGACTGGCTCTAACTTTTTAAATATAACTCCAAATGAGTTGATTCTTTTTCCTACCTTTCTCAAATTTCGTCTAGTTTATTTTCATGTTTATTTGAAAAAAATTCAGACAACTTTTTTGTACTGTTTTGAAACTATGGGTTAATTTGAATATTTTCTAAAATAGGATATTTGGAAGGAGGAGAAAACTTTGAAAAGTTTTGGAATGCACCCTGCCTCTCCACAACTTGAAGGCAAGCATTCTGAACTCTGGCATAATATTTTTGTGTGTTGTTTGACACGATTATAACACCACCTTAATACGGAGAACTCCTTATTTTACGATCATTCGCATGAATGCATATTGGAGATTTCCTTGCTGTTGGAAATGGATATACTTGTGATGGTAATCATCCTCATATGCCTTTCATGCCTGCCGGAAAGAAATCCGGGAAAGCCTCTGCCTTGGGTAGGCATGAGCTTGTCTCCGGTCTTCGTCGAGATGGTTATGTCCGGTATGGCATAGTAAGGTATGATGAGTGGTGATTCTGTTGGTTCAAATATATTTGTTATACATATCATGCAGGGAATTTTTAAAAAACCTCCTGAGTCGACCGTAGATCGAGTCTTGTTCCAGTAACCCCCATACTTGTTTCGTACTACCACTTGTCCCTGCCGCAGGTAGGGTACAGTTCAGTAAATTGTCAACCCCTTTCTTGGCACACACCGTACATAGAGGCCATGGTGGAAGATACCGGCTGCATCCGGTGGGCAGGCCACCGGGTCCGGGGGCATGGGTGTTCCGGTTGGGACCGAGAGGGGGGCACCCCTTAGAGCGCGCGATATAAATTTGATCCCATGCTAATCGAGGTTGTAGCCTCCCCACTTAGAGTTTTGCTTGACAGGAGTCGTGGGTGATTCCAGGCGCCGGTAAGTTAAGCTGGTGTGTGCGGGTCAGGAGTGTTTTCAATTAAAAGACTGTAGATGGAATTAGTCCCCATGGACTAAAGGAATCCGTTACTCGTGGGTAAAGAGTACACCCTCTACAGAGGTCAAATCTATTCGAATAGCCGTGTCCATGGTTAAGGACTATAGTCTGGGATGGGTCAAGTGTCGGTCTTAGTGTCGGTCTTCGGAGGAGAAACTGCTAAACCAGAACATGGATCATGACTTGTGACTTATGATGATTATGATTATTACTACTATGGACTAACCATTTACATTATTTGTATTACTGAGTATCCTTGGGACGGTTCTACCTCCTGGATATTCACTGTGATTAAATTATTTATAAGCCCTTTATGTGGTGTCGCTGAGACGCCCGACTGTGGCATGCTTGTTATTTATTTACTTTATAAGCCCTTTATGTGGTGTCGCTGAGACGCCCGACTGTGGCATGCTTGTTATTTATTTACCTTATAAGCCCTTTATGTGGTGTCGCTGAGACGCCCAACTGTGGCATGCTTGTTATTTATTTACTTTATAAGCCCTTTATGTGGTGTCGCTCAGACGCCCGACTGTGGCATGCTTGTTATTTATTTACTTTATAAGCCCTTTATGTGGTGTCGCTCAGACGCCCGACTGAGGCATGCTTGTTATTTACTATCCTTTCGGGGTGTCGCTTCAGACACCCGATCGGTGCATTTTATTTCTACTCTGTGATTGCATATTCATGTTGTATTTAAATAACCTGCTTGCATGCATCAGGGATTTTATTTTGTGACTGACGTTGTGATCACAGAATATTTCAAAGCATGATTATCGTTTGTTATATTATACATGTGTTCATAATGTTTGTGAGTACATTCAAAGTACTCACTGGCTTGTCCCTGGCTATTGTCTTGGCCAGATTTCTTGCCTGGAGAGGAGCGTTGCGATGACAGCCCGGAACTAAGCAATGGTGATAGCAGCCTCGTGAAGATAGGATTTATCCTGGTCAGTTGTTCCTGTGGGAAATGGAGTCCCATAAACACTAAAAGACCACAAACCACTTCCGCCATCAGCCACTAGAAACCTTGTGTTGTACTCATAGGCTAGAATGGTCTTGTACTACATATTATGTACTTTGCTCGGAGTTTCTGTATCAAGTTGGTGTCTCGCCAGCTAACAGTAATCCTGGAGCTGGTGAGCACAAGGGCCATTTTCTGGGAAATTAATATCCCGAAAGTCCGGTCCTGACAAAGATGATGCTATGTGTGAAGTTATGGCGTCACGACCTAGCTAGGTGGCATTAATTCCACTGTTTCCCATGTGGTATGCACGGGAATCAAGGAGCTAGTTTATTAATTACTGTATCGAGGCACACGATCACTTTCTAGATAAGACGTGAAAAAGGTGGGCCCCTGACCCACGTCCATACATTATGTTGACTACCAAGACATGGCCACATCATAGCCACGTGGGCTCACGGATGGGATGAGTCTATGCTGTCATAGCCAGGACGGGCCATCATGACAAGCTACTCGCGGGAATGCTTCATGGTTAAGAAATGACTACGCGAGAAGATTTTCGACATCTAGATCGGCATAAAAGTGCCGAAGTGCTTGGCGGAATCCGAGGTGCACCTAAAAACTCCTCGGTTACAACTAGACGATCAAGAAATTGGATGTGGGAGGGCTCATTGACCCAATTTTCAACACTAACAACCGATGAATGAAGAATAGCTCAGAAAAACCGAGGAGCATCTCGGACTTGAAGACCGCTTCAATGGCTACCGATGGTGGCCTGGCTAGGGGATCTCTCACCACGTCGTTTTTCGGCCAGTTGGGCCAGGCCAAGGACCCCCATATCAATTCACCAGTGGGCCACATCGAGGCCGCCCATGGCGTATGAAAGGAAGGTTCCTGAAGACTTGACGTATACTCCAAGACATTAGAAGTCATCTATAACATGTTCGCCTTGTGAGTAACCGACTAGGATGTAACCCTACATCCCCAATAAATATATAAACCGAGGGCTAGGGCTCGTACACGACACACAACGATCTCGTAGTAGATCACCTGTACTCTGCATTCCGTCCCAAATTAATACAAACACAAACATGACATAGGGATTTATCTCCTAGCATAGCCCGAACCTGGCTAAGAACTTGTGCCCCTATTACCATCATGTCGAGACATTTAGCTCAGCACACCCTACCCCTACTGGATTTCACTCTGTCACCAAGGCTAGAATCAAGAAGGAGTACGAGATCAGCATCATCTCATGCGCCGATGTCATGGCCTTCGCTGGGCGTGATGCCACCTACTTCCTCAAGTGCAAGATGGTCTTCTTCGGCACACCAGTAGGCCATTATGATGGACTTGTTTCCTTCATGAATCTGACACTCTCCAATTTGGCCCCTCCATTCGCCATCGTTGACCAGCTCCAAATTTGCCTCCAAGAGGTTGATTGCCGACGAGATGGTCACCCTCTCTAGTGCACACGCCATTGGAATGTCCCATTCCTCCTCCTCCTCCTCCTCCTCCTCCTCCTCATCCTTCTCCGACTACCTCAACGCAAGCACTTCTGACATGGCACCCACACTAATGAGTTCTCTCATGGAGCAATGCGGGCCAGACATAGGAAGTGACAACATGGTGGTGCGGGATGTCAATACCCCTAACAAGGTCGACAGCAAGCACTACAATAATATGTTTAGCCATCATGTGCTCTTCATGTTGGATTCCATGCTCATGACATTAGATGATACAAGTGTGGCGGTGCATGCCAATGCCAACAACAATGGTGTGTGGGGGGAGAAGTTCAAGGCAGCGATGGTAAGGATGGGTGCTATCGAAGTCAAGACCAGTGCCAATGGTGAGATCAGGAAAAATGTGGCGCCGTCAACTCATACTAATCCTACTGACCCATTCACTTCATCGCAAGTTTTTAACTACTTGAGATTGAGAATAAGCTCATAACTTTCTCATGTGCCCATTGATGTTAATTTTGATTACCTCGTGTAATGTTGTTTTCAAATATGATTTTCTATTTTTATTGCACTGTGGCTTTTTGTTTTTCAGCCACCCCTTTGAAATTTGTTTGTACAACAATATGGAGATCCTATAATTCTTTAATTGCTGATATTGATATCATAATTATATTGTTTTGTTCCTACAGGATTTTGCTGTGTACAAGATAAAATGTTATTCATTTGGGTTAACCAATTAGATCATTTTGAATTTTCGGTGAGTTATTTGTTATTTGTTTTCTTAGTATCTTAAATGGTCATTCTCCAAGGACTCGGAAATAAGATTTGGCCGCACTGACATCACACATTCTATTTTGCTCCCCATTCGGCCGCACTGATAAAGTCACAAAAAGCCCAATAGATTCTCAGGGGCAGATGAGCTTTTGAACTCGGAAATGATCTTTAGAGCTCGAGCGACATGGAGACCATTATAGAGGCCCCGAGTTTGCCTCATGATCCTTCCCCCAAGCGATCTGGCAAGATGAATTTAGTCGATACTATATTTATTTTTTGGTTTTTATACAAACTAGAGGATATTCCAACCATGTGACATATATGGTAAGCAATCCAAGCAATTCAAAAAAAAGATCTACAAGATATTCCACATGTCTTTGTGGGAATGTATTTTAATATATTTCAAAAGATTTGGTTTTGTGGAAGATGAATATTAAGAGTAACTAGTAGAATGCCCGTGCGTAGCTACGGGCAAATGATGGTAAATAAATTAAGGGGCAACTATACCTAAAAAAATTGGCGTTCCCACCACTTATATTTTTGACCATCATATCAATATCCAACGTTTAGGAGCATGCCACCAAATGGTCATCTTCCTTCCACACCATCTTCCTCCTCTCCCATGACGGCTCCTCCTCCTTTCCGTGGCTTATGCAGGCCTAACCGCCTGCCTCCACCCTCTGCGGCCGCCTGCTATCGCTGCCCTGCCCTCGCATCGACCTCCCCCATCGTCGTCTTCCCCCCCCCCCCTATTAAGTTTCGGACTTGCTCTCGCCGGCTCCCACTCGTACATGGCTCAGCATCGCCGTCCCCACCTTCGGCCTCGTGCAAAGCAAAAAGTGACTAACACAAAAAAAATTAGGCTATGAGATTTCACAAAATAAATAAATCAAATAACGATACTTTCAGATATGTACTTTACGTTGCAAATTTATCATCATAAGTGACTAATCAATGAACAATTATTTGATGTCACAATGATGTAATTTGTCCTTCACCTGAATGTCCACATGAAGCACAGTCTCTTCTATCATTTTCTTTACCAAATCAATTACAACATATGTTCCTAAAAAAATGGAAGTGATTGTTGAAATTTATCAGTTACTCGTGTCTAGTGGCTTGTCCTCTTTGTCACGAGACTACACCAAACATTGAGCTTCACAATAACCCCAACAATCATCCTAAATGATTTTACCATCTTCCTCGACAACAATCGTGTGGAGCTGCCAAAGTTGCGGACTTTAAGAAAAATACAATGAACATGAGCATTGATGGAAAGGGAACAGTTGCAACACGATGGCGATCTAACCTTGGGGCGCAACTTTGCTTTCATCGTATGCCAACTCCTTTGGTGTCTACCTCCTTTCTCTCAGCTTCATCGCCTCCCTCCCTCCTTCCACATCCCCCCCACCTTTCTCCTTCGCTTGTCGCATCATCTCCATCGGTGTCTATCATTCGTATCCCCTAGCTCGCTACCATCATTTCCTCCTACTCCAGCTTGGCAAGTGTGTCTCAACATCACCTTCCATAATGCCTAGCACAACAACAACAAAAAAAAAAACCATAGACCACCTTTGTGACGAGTGAGAAACTACAACAATTAGGAGTCACCTTTGCCCTATTGAAAGATATTTTATGTTAAGATCAAGCAAAATAGCAGAAAAACATACACCGAAACTTGATAACTTCAAAGGCGAAAAAACAACATTATTTGAAGTTCACCATTGTTTGGAAATCTTCCTTTAACTTTAGCAAGTCTATGGAAACTTGACCATGGATGCATTCCTAAAAATTAAGCATGTTCCAGCATGACCATCAACATCCCTCGATCAACAACTTAGCTACACAAAATGTGTACTAAAAAAAGTTAGCAATAATTTTTCTATCGTTTGACTCGAAAACATAACAAGCAATTTCCTTGCAAGTAGGTTCACCCTCCTTCGAAAAATTAAACTACAAACAGCTCCATGTCTACAAAGGATGTGAAGAATGTTATATGTCTACAAGTACATATGGACCTTAATAGCTTAGTTCTAGGCTCCAGCAAGTTAATTAGTATAATATCAGGTGCCCCCAAGTGGAATTTAGATAGCAAGATTTTCTCAAATAATATTATTTTCTGAAACAAGAAAAACACAGTAATCACGTCAAAGAATGATGGTTAACACCAGTTCAAGAAAACAAGAGAAGTGCAGGTTTCCAATGATTGGATATGTTGTGATCAGTCAATAGTATTTTAGAAAACATCAGACCATTACCTTCAGTGTTGAGACTGACAAGCATCTGTAGATGCCCAACTTCTAGGCCTCTCCAACACAAGAAATTAACCAGCGGCAGCGCCATGTCAGCACGAGCACAACTTGTGTGGCAAGTCGGTCATTTCGCAGGGAAGACTGGTTGCAAAGATTGCAAAGTAGCAGCCGCAGATCAAATGGTACTCAATGGTGGACTGATGGTTCACCTCATTATTCAGTACTGTATCGGCAGTACCCATTGCATGCAGAAAGAGAATGGAACGGAGTTTTCTAAGCCCGCGGCAACTCGAGCTGCTGGAGCCGCTGGACCTCCTTGCCGAGGATGTTGTATCGAACCATGCTGCCTGTGGTGCGCCACACCAACTGGAGGTCGGCCCACGGCTCGCCGGGCGCCATCCGCTTTTGCAGGTGGCACTCGAACGTCCGCCCCAGCCAACCACGAGCGTCTCGCGTCGAAGATTCTGAACGTCAGCACGAACTCATCGTCCCACTGCCGCAAGTACCTGGGCCTGATCCCGGCCTCCGTCACCGCGCACTTCAGCCACCGTTCGTTGGCCATCGCCCATCGCCTACATGCAAAGCTGCCCGTACTTGGCCGTGAAGTAGATGCCCTCGCCGGAGCACCGGGTCACGTACCCCGCCGCCTCGCCGACCAGGGCCACGCGGCACGAGCGCGGGTGCTCCGAGATCTGGTGCGCCTCCACCTTGATCACGCGGCACCCTGCAATCTTGGGGCCCGCCGGCGCCTGGATGCTAGACTGGAGCTTCTTGATCTCCGGCTTGGCGACGATAGTGCCGGTCCCAACGCACAACTGCACGTTGGTCTCCATAGGGGAGGGAGGGCTCGGCTAGCGGAAGGATGGCGGCAGCGGCGTGCGCGCGAGCTGGATATTCTCGCTCGGGAGTTAGAAAAGGGGTGGGGCGTTTGTTTTCTCTAGGGGAGGCTCTATCATTCATTTGGTAGGGAACAAATAGGAAAGGAAGGTGATAAAAAGTTTCCTGTTTTCCTGTGTGAATAGAAATACGTGGGATGGAGCGAGGCGAAGGAGTTTGATCAAGAGAGCGGCGACACACTAATTTTCTTAAAATCGATCATTTGTTTCCTAATAAGTAATTGCCCGTGCATTGCACCGGGTCGCCTAATTCTAGTGGTTTAACATTGATCATATCTACATGCACATCAAACAGTAGTGTCAGCTTTTTCATTACATCAGTGTTCTTCCTGCATTCACTATTCCGTCTCCCCAATCCAAGCATCAATATCTAAATTAATGAAACCGCACTTGATGTTGACCTAAAATAAGACACATCAAAACGTTTTTGGGACAAGCGATGTTGTACATTTTGATTGACCATTTCATACCTATGTGTTTTTATGTACAAAAAAATTAGTTCCTAGGAAGAATAGCATACATCAAGAGTGTCGACACGTCTTCATCATCCATTTATTTTGTTCTCCTTTGTACTCCTCTCGGAAATATGTGCTATTGTTTTCTGCAACACGAAATTACCAATTTTAATCACAACATGTGAAAGCAGCACAAACTAATAATGTGTACCTGCTACATTGTCTCACACCATCATCATTCCCATCCTCTTGGTCTTCAGTCTTCCTCCGAAAACGCTTCCTACCCTTAAGAGGATGCACTCGGCGAGCTTACCTTATGGTCGTCAGTCTCATCATCATCATCGGCCAAAAACTTGAAAGTGCTCCATTTCTTCACAAGCTTTGACTCCTCCCTTTCATATATCTGGTAATTCTGCGACAAAGGAAAGCATAGCAACAAATCATCAAAGGCAAAGTTATAAGACTGTTTGTAACACACCTGGATTGCTCAACAGGTGTGGTGCATCAAATCGTGTGCCCTTGCGGGGTACCTTGGCGTATACAACGGGGCGTAAATTTTTAGTACCACGAGCTCAATTGTGTCAAATACAATTTTTGTACTTCACTACGGAGTAAATGTCAATTCCCATGAATCACAATTGCTTGGTCGAGAAACTGGATTGCATGACAATTCAGTTCAGTTAAACCTTCTCATTTAAAATGAGTGTGTTGCTAGAAAAATGTGAGGAAGCCCTCGAACTGAAAAGGCAAAGAATGCATTCAAGCTTACCTTTTGATTAGAGCATCCGATTAATTTCTGCAGTAAGTGTTCCTAATTAGTACTTAGTAGTCATAGGCCTGAAAAAACTTCTTCATTAGTCACCATGAATCTGCAGCTTAATTAATTGCATATGATCTAACTATGAGATTAGTTTAATATGAATTGTATATTTAGCGAAGAAAGAAAGCATGTTCGAAAATTTAACAACAGGGCAATTTTCGAGCATGTCAGTTTATATGTGACAAGAAACAAATGAGATTGATCCTTGAATGAAAAACTGCAAGATTAAATTTTTTGGAGTGTTCAATTGGGCAATCCATCATATACATTTCACTTTATTAGAGCACCTGCCTTGATTGGATTCCTGAATCAGCACAAGAACGGATGCAGCATGCATTCGCCAGTCATTCATACCATAATATATTGTACTGCCACCTAAGTAAAGCTTTGCTGATGCGTGTCATACTGAACGAGATGAACAACCAAAAGGAAATTCATATGAGTTTCCCCATGATCACATGACTGACAACAAAATTGATGATGTACCTGAAGAACCAAATGTTTTGCGTTGGTGATCCGTGATTTGTTCGTTTAGTCAAGTTGCTCAGGTGTGAGGCAACATCATCGTCCAGGTGCCTGTCATGTCCAGTCACAACTCACAAGCGAGCGTTCTCCGGGCGCCGTGGTAATATCCAGTCGCGAGTCGGCAATGTCTACACGCCAGGAATGATCCAGGGGCGTTGGGATTTTCTCCTACAACAGCAGCGTCCAGTGGGGCGGCCCCAGCGCCCATCGGATGGGAGCGTCCTGTCGCGTGGAGTCAGCATCACCAAACTTTCCTTTATGTTAAATCTTAATAATCATAGTACCATTTCCTACTTTGAACTTAAATTTATATAAAATAAATCGTCAGTGGCATTATTACACAGAAAATAAATTGCCGATTACACAGAAACGTATGGAGTTCATAGAATCGATCACCAGATGAGAAGTCACCTATACTAATGCATGCATACAATGTGATCATCCAACGTCCTTTATACCATTGATTGAAGCAGCCACTGATGGGATCCATGAGCAGGGATCTGAGTGCTCATGTACCTGATCAGAAAGAGGAGAGTACGTAGTACTGCTGCATCCGACTTGAAGCAACAGTACAGCTCGGCAGGCACGATACCGTGTGCGTCAGGCATGGATGCTGCTCACCGTCCAGCCTGATGGAATCGTTCCTCTTGCTGTTCGACCTGATGGGATCGTTCCTCTCACCTAGATGTCGCAATGAAACTGCCTGTCTCAGCGGACGAGGAGAAACAAACGACATCAAGCGAAAACGCCAAGATCACAATGGGCTACCTTGTACCTTGTCAGGATATATGTCGATGAGACGATGACGGAACCTCGTCGGGGTCGATCACATCGAGGGCGGACGGGACGCGCTGGCGTGCTGCTGGGAAGAGTTGAAATGGCGGAGGCGGACCAGCGGCGGGAGGAGGCAAACACGGCGACGAGGTGCTGCCGGAGGAAGGCGAGCGGCGGCCAAGCAGCCAAGGGGCGGGCTGGGGCTGGCGCGCGCGCTAACCCTAGTGCGAGGTCGGGATGGGATAACTGGGCGAACTGCACGTGATGCGTGAGGTGAGAGAGATGTGGGCTGGCTCACGGGGCATTGCTCTGCTTGGAGGGAGGGGAGTGGACGAAACGTAAGAGGGAAAATGGAACATTGTGTTTCTTTTAGATATATAATAGAGAAGATTAATGTGATTGAGCAATTTAAGGTAAGTCTAATTAATTTAGATTTGATCTTTAAAATTTGATCGTGATTGATTCTTTCACACAAAGACATTACTAAACCGGTGACGCGAAACATGGAAAGTTCTGATCCGTTCAGATTTTTTTTCGTTGTGTGAGAGGGTGACGCGAAACTAAACCAGTGGGGTGGGGGAGGGACGAAAAAAAACCCGACGAAAGTGATGGGACTATTCAACCAACTCGTCCATTAGGAATAGAGATAATATGAGAAGTAAACAAAAAAGACATTCTCCCTCAATTCCAAAATATAGTGCGCCCGCGCTTTTTGAGGTCCAACTTGACCATAAATTTAATTAATGAGACCGACTGTGGCGGGAGACAAAACTATATAATTGAAAACTTCTTTTGAATACGAGTTCACTGGTATAACTTTTGATCCCGTCCCAATCGGTCTCGTTGGTTAAATTTATTGTCAAAGTTGAAGCATGGGAATAGAGGAAGCACTATATTTTGGAACGGAGGGAGTACGATATTGTGTTTTAATTAATGTATAGTTGTACAAAAATGTATTAATATAAATAGCATAATAAAATCGAAATTCGCATGCATGTTTGCATGTTGGGATGAGTTTTTTCAAATGCATGATTGCATGTTGCAGTCGAACTTTTCCCGTGCATGTTGCATACTTACATGACATGCTTGCATATTTAGACAAATAGCTTAGTGGGGGGCTAGCTATTTAGATATACTACTCCCTCCGTCCGAAAAAACTTGTCATCAAAATGGACAAAAATGAATGTATCTAGAACTAATATACATCTAGACACATCATCTTTTATTCATTTTGATGACAAGTATTTCCGGACGGAGGTAGTAGAAGATAGTGGGTGGACCCGCCACCTGGCCCATCAGAGCTAAAAGGAAACACTTAAATAGGTTCAATAGAGGTGCTGACATGAGCCACATTGTTGCTTGGTGCTGAAATTTTCATTGATGCCTTCTTGAATTGGAGATTCAGATGAACAAGCTGCTAATGCTTATTGGTCATTGCTATTAACATTCATACATCATATTAATTGTACATTTTAACCTAAATCTAATAATTGCACAAACTGATATACCAAAATTCCTTTCAACATGAAAACCACAAAATTAGCTAGATACATCTTTTGTGGCTTTGACTAGATTATACCGGTATCTCATGAGTAAATATTGTTTGTAATTGAGAGCACACCATCTTCACTATGCATAAATCTCCAATGTTCAGCCCTTGTTTGCTATGTCTAAAAGAATAATTTGTTTGAAAAAGCAACTGAGGGTGTTTATTCTCTAAACAAACTAATTCCTCTCAATCAGCTAGGCAATCAAAATGATATTCCATTGTTGACAAATCATCTAGGCAATTAAATTAATTTTCCTGTCAATCAGCTAGGCAATCAGATTAATTCTCCAAACAAGGTTTGGGGACGTATCATACTTTTCAGATCACCGAAGTAAATCATGCAACTATTACATGTGCCCATGCGAACGAACCTATGGTTAGTATCCCAGCCCACCAGGGTTGAAATTCCATACTTGACACTGGTGCACGCATTTTTCTGAATTTATTTCAGATCTTCCGTTGTTCAGTGGGAGGAGACGTTTCCATCGGCTATGAAGGTGTCTATGGCCACTTGAGCAATCTCAAGATGATATGCCGGCTAAGTCTCTCGGAAGTGCTCGTGGAGGTTGGGTGTGCGTGTGTACATTCATAGGGGTGAGTGTATGTGCGTATTTATGAGCGTGTGTGTCCGTACCATGTTAAAAAAAAAGCTATTACATAGGCCCATACTAAAAACGCCTCTTCTTAGAAACACTATTTTTTGGACAGTTTTAGAAGCACTAAGAAAATGGGCGTTGCTGTATATCCCTCATTGCGATTGTTACAGAGCAGTCGCATGTAGCATGAACAGTTGCGCCGGCCAAGTAGAGTATGCAACTCTTCGGCCGATTTTCTTGAGTTGAACTTTTGCCTCAAAATGAAATGATTTCCACTTTAATTTCTTTACATTCGGTCAGTTTTATTTACATTATTAAGAATGTCAATGACTTACAAAATATATAGAATTTTAAAATCATCATGATTTCAAAAAAGTAATCAATAATTTTAAAAAGTGTGTGGATATGAAAAATGTTCGTGGATCAAAAATGTTCATGGGTATGAAAGGATGTTCCCCAACATAAAAAATGCTCACATATACAAAAAATGTTCATGAATTTGAAAATGTTTATAAATTTTAAAAAATGTACACGGATTTGAAAATGTATACAAGTATTGGGAAAATATTAATAAATTTGATAAATATTTCATGAATTTACCAAATATTCAGGAATTCAAAATATGTCCACGAGTTTTTTTAAAAATTCGAAACTTATTCATGAATTTTAAAAATATTCACAAGTTAAAAAGGAAAACAAACAAAACTAAAATTCAAACAAAATGAAAAAACTAAAATCGAAAAAAATAGACATTCCCAAAACCAGCTTCTTCTACTCTCCTAATGGGTCGGCCCAATCAACACACGATGTAGGCCACTAGCATTAACACTTACTGTGAGTGATATATATAATTTTGCGCTAAGAAAATTTGCCTAAAAAGTTGTGCTAAGAAAATAGTTATTTTACGGTGGAAACTTAACCACGGGAATCCCTTGCAGGGGAATTCCAGCGAACAATATGGGTGCTCCCCAGCGCGCCACGCGGGGCGCCACAGGGCCACCATGTGATGTGCCTGGCTCTAACACTCGTTGGCTCTGTTGTTGTTTCGGGTTTCCAAATTTTGCTTAGTTTTTCTTGATTTACCTTTTTTGTGGAATCTTCAGTTTCCTTTTAGTTTATGTCTGCCAGGAACGTATGCTTCCGTGTGAAGCACAATTCTACTTTCTTGTGAAGCACATGTCTGCTTCCCGTGTGAAAAATATAGTTGTACTTCATAACGAAACAGACTTGTGCTTCTGCGTAAAGTACAATTTATGCTTTTGTGCTTCCCCAAAAAGGAGAAACACAGATGTGCTTCCCGAAAAAGTGAATCACAATTGTACTTTTTTTTTATTTTCCTATTTTTTTTCTGAAATTTTGTTTATTTTAATTTTCCGGCCTTTTTTTTGTCTTCGGTCTTTTTCAGTTTTTGCGTGAATCACAGTTGTGCCTCTCACGTTACAACAATGCTTCCACAAAAGTGAAGCATAGATGTGCTTTTGCGTGAAGCATAAGTTACTACTAGTTGAAAGCACAGATTTATGCCTACAAAGTTAAAACATTTTAAAAAGACGATTCTGATTTTTGCGCACATGAAGTTAAAACATTTTGAAAGACGAATCTACGAACAGAAGGATGCGTGGAAAGAAAACCCATCAAAACTCTCAGGTTAGTGCGACACTTGCCACCAACCGAGGATGTTAGAGTGACATTTGCTAAGAATACCCCTTTATTAATGTTTCTTTTTTGCGATACTCTTTATTAGTGATTTCATTTTCTAAATATCTTAAAAAATAGGAGTAGCAGTTTCGCAACAGCCAATTCACCTCGGTCACTTCAAAACAGACCAGCGATTTTTACGTGAGCCTGGCCTGGCATTCTGCACAACCAATGGGCCAACCGTGTACACTTTGTAGTGTGTGAAGTCGATCTATACAAATTTGTATTGTCCGTTAAGGTACAAAATTAAGAAAGGAAAAGGGGTTGCTGCAAGCATGCACCGTGCCAGAAAATTGTACATCGCTGGTTACAAGGGGCAGTCGATGCAGTATTGACTATTGAGGGATTCAAATGAAAAATTTACTGTCGCAACTAATGAGAAAATTGAGTTCTGTTATGATGCTTTTCACAGCAGAGGCCTTAGCAATGAGCTTTAGCATGAACTTGGCACGTACGGTTGGTAGTAATAAAATTGAGATCAACTGGGATATATAATATGGATGTGATTTCAACTTTACAAGAGTATTATTTTTTATGATGGTTATTTTATGTCCCTAGAGTTTACTCATGTCATATATGAACACTATCATAGAAAATGTAATACTATAGAGCATGAGTTAGCTACCTTGGCTAGGTTCTCTCCTCCTAATACTTGACTAGATCCGGCCTCGGCAGCTGTAATTTATATGCTTGTAAACGATGCAACTGTTGGGGAACGTTGCAGAAAATTAAAATTTTTCCTACGGTTTCACCAAGATCCATCTATGAGTTCATCTAAGCAACGAGTCAAGGTAGTGAGTTTTCATCTACATACCACTTATAGATCGAGTGCGGAAGCGTTCAAGGGGATGGTGATGAGGGAGTCGTACTCGCCGTGATTCGGATCACCGATGACCAAGTGCTGAACGGACAGCACCTCCGCGTTCAACACACGTACGGGACGGACGACGTCTCCTCCGTCTTGATCCAGCAAGGAGGAAGGAGAGGTTGAGGAAGGCAGCTCCAACGGCAGCACGACGGCGTGGTGTAGTTGGTCCAGAAGTACTCCGACAGGGCTTCGCCAAGCACGTACGGAGGAGGAGAGGTGTTGGGGAGGGGAGGGGCTGCGCCTTGAGTTGTCTTGTTGCAGCCCTCCCCTCACCCCTCTATATATAAGAGGAGAGGGGCAAGGGGGCCGGCCCTCTAGGGGAAACCCTAGAGGGGGGCGGCGGCCAAAGGGAGAGGGAAAAGGGTGGCTTGCCCCCCAAGCTAGGGGGGCGCCCCCTTTAGGGTTTCCCCTCCCCTTGCCCTAGCCGCATGGGCCTAGGTGGGGAGGCGCGCCCAGCCCACTAGGGGCTGGCTCCCTCTCCCACACAGCCCATGTGGCCCCCCCGGGAGGGGTGGCCCCACCCGGTGGACCCCCGGAACCCTTCCGGTGGCCCCGGTACAATACCGGTATGCCACCAAAACTTTCCGGTGTCCGTTTAACCACTTTCCTTATATAAATCTTTACCTCCGGACCATTCCGGAACTCCTCGTGACGTCCGGGATCTCATCCGGGACTCCGAACAACATTCGGTAATCACATACTTGTCTTCCTAATAACCCTAGCGTCACCGAACCTTAAGTGTGTAGACCCTACGGGTTCGGGAGACATGCAGACATGACCGAGACGACCTCAGGTCAATAACCAACAGCGGGATCTGGATACCCATGTTGGCTCCCACATGCTCCTCGATGTTGTCATCGGATGAACCACGATGTCAAGGGTTCAAGCAACCCCGTATTCTATTCCCTTTATCAGACGGTATGTTACTTGCCCGAGACTCGATCGTCGGTATCCCAATACCTCGTTCAGTCTCGTTACCGGCAAGTCACTTTACTCGTACCGTAATGCATGATCCCGTGACCAGACACTTGGCCACCTTGAGCTCATTATGATGATGCACTACCGAGTGGGCCCAGTGATACCTCTCCGTAACACGGAGTGACAAATCCCAGTCTCGATCCGTGTCAACCCAACAGACACTTTCGGAGATACCTGTAATGCACCTTTATAGTCACCCAGTTACGTTGTGACGTTTGGTACACCCAAAGCACTCCTACGGTATCCGGGAGTTACACGATCTCATGGTCTAAGGAAGAGATACTTGACATTGGAAAAGCTCTAGCAAACGAACTAACCGACCTTTGTGCTATGCTTAGGATTGGGTCTTGTCCATCACATCATTCTCCTAATGATGTGATCCCGTTATCAACGACATCCAATGTCCATAGCCAGGAAACCATGACTATCTGTTGATCACAACGAGCTAGTCAACTAGAGGCTCACTAGGGACATATTGTGGTCTATGTATTCACACGTGTATTACGATTTCCGGATAATACAGTTATAGCATGAATAAAAGACTATTATCATGAACAAAGAAATATAATAATAACACTTTTATTATTGCCTCTAGGGCATATTTCCAACAGTCTCCCACTTGCACTAGAGTCAATAATCTAGTTACATTGTGATGAATCGAACACCCATAGAGTTCTGGTGCTGATCATGTTTTGCTCGCGAGAGAGGTTTAGTCAACGGATCTGCGACATTCAGATCCGTATGTACTTTGCAAATTTCTATGTCTCCATCTTGAACATTTTCACGGATGGAGTTGAAACGACGCTTGATGTGCCTGGTCTTCTTGTGAAACCTGGGCTCCTTGGCAAGGGCAATAGCTCCAGTGTTGTCACAGAAGAGTTTGATCGGCCCCGACGCATTGGGTATGACTCCTAGGTCGGTGATGAACTCCTTCACCCAAATAGCTTCATGCGCTGCCTCCGAGGCTGCCATGTACTCCGCTTCACATGTAGATCCCGCCACCACGCTCTGCTTGCAGCTGCACCAGCTTACTGCTCCACCATTCAACATATACACGTATCCGGTTTGTGACTTAGAGTCATCCAGATCTGTGTCGAAGCTAGCGTCGACGTAACCCTTTACGACGAGCTCTTCGTCACCTCCATAAACGAGAAACATGTCCTTTGTCCTTTTCAGGTACTTCAGGATATTCTTGACCGCTGTCCAGTGTTCCTTGCCGGGATTACTTTGGTACCTTCCTACCAAACTTACGGCAAGGTTTACATCAGGTCTGGTACACAGCATGGCATACATAATAGATCCTATGGCTGAAGCATAGGGGATGACACTCATCTCTTCTATATCTTTTGCCGTGGTCGGGCATTGAGCCGAGCTCAATCTCACACCTTGCAATACAGGCAAGAACCCCTTCTTGGACTGATCCATTTTGAACTTCTTCAAAATTTTATCAAGGTATGTGCTTTGTGAAAGACCTATGAGGCGTCTCGATCTATTTCTATAGATCTTGATGCCTAATATATAAGCAGCTTCTCCAAGGTCCTTCATTGAAAAACACTTATTCAAGTAGGCCTTAATGCTGTCCAAGAATTCTATATCATTTCCCATCAAAAGTATGTCATCTACATATAATATGAGAAATGCTACAGAGCTCCCACTCACTTTCTTGTAAACGCAGGCTTCTCCATAAGTCTGCATAAACCCAAACGCTTTGATCATCTCATCAAAGCGAATGTTCCAACTCCGAGATGCTTGCACCAGCCCATAAATGGATCGCTGGAGCTTGCATACTTTGTTAGCGTTCTTAGGATCGACAAAACCCTCCGGCTGCATCATATACAGTTCTTCCTTAAGATGCCCGTTAAGGAATGCCGTTTTGACGTCCATCTGCCATATCTCATAATCATAGTATGCGGCAATTGCTAACATGATTCGGACGGACTTAAGCTTCGCTACGGGAGAGAAAGTCTCATCGTAGTCAATCCCTTGAACTTGCCGATAACCCTTAGCGACAAGTCGAGCTTTATAGATGGTGACATTACCATCCGCGTCCGTCTTCTTCTTAAAGATCCATTTGTTTTCTATCGCTCGCCGATCATCGGGCAAGTCAGTCAAAGTCCATACTTTGTTTTCATACATGGATTCTATCTCGGATTTCATGGCTTCTAGCCATTTGTTGGAATCTGGGCCCGCCATCGCTTCTTCATAGTTCGAAGGTTCACCGTTGTCTAACAACATGATTTCCAGGACAGGGTTGCCGTACCACTCTGGTGCGGAACGTGTCCTTGTGGACCTACGAAGTTCAGTAGCAACTTGATCCGAAGTACCTTGATCATCATCATTATTTTCCTCTTCAGTTGGTGTAGGCATCACAGGAACATTTTCCTGAGCTGCACTACTTTCCCGTTCAAGAGGTAGTACTTCATCGAGTTCTACTTTCCTCCCACTTACTTCTTTCGAGAGAAACTCTTTTTCCAGAAAGGATCCGTTCTTGGCAACAAAGATCTTGCCCTCGGATCTTAAGTAGAAGGTATACCCAATGGTTTCCTTAGGGTATCCTATGAAGACGCATTTTTCCGACTTGGGTTCGAGCTTTTCAGGTTGAAGTTTCTTGACATAAGCATCGCATCCCCAAACTTTTAGAAACGACAGCTTAGGTTTCTTCCCAAACCATAATTCATACGGTGTCGTCTCAACGGATTTAGACGGTGCCCTATTTAAAGTGAATGTAGCTGTCTCTAGAGCGTATCCCCAAAATGATAGTGGTAAATCGGTAAGAGACATCATAGACCGCACCATATCTAATAGAGTGCGATTACGACGTTCGGACACACCGTTACGCTGAGGTGTTCCAGGCGGCGTGAGTTGTGAAACGATTCCACATTTCCTTAAGTGTGTACCAAATTCGTGACTTAAGTATTCTCCTCCACGATCTGATCGTAGGAATTTTATCTTTCGGTCACGTTGATTCTCTACCTCATTCTGAAATTCCTTGAACTTTTCAAAGGTCTCAGACTTGTGTTTCATTAAGTAGACATACCCATATCTACTCAAGTCATCAGTGAGAGTGAGAACATAACGATATCCTCCGCGAGCCTCAACACTCATTGGACCGCACACATCGGTATGTATGATTTCCAACAAGTTGGTTGCTCGCTCCATTGTTCCGGAGAACGGAGTCTTGGTCATCTTGCCCATGAGGCATGGTTCGCATGTGTCAAATGATTCATAATCGAGAGACTCTAAAAGTCCATCAGCATGGAGCTTCTTCATGCGCTTGACACCAATGTGACCAAGGCGGCAGTGCCACAAGTATGTGGGACTATCGTTATCAACTTTACATCTTTTGGTATTCACGCTATGAATATGTGTAGTATTACGCTCGAGATTCATTAAGAATAAACCATTGACCATCGGAGCATGACCATAAAACATATCTCTCATATAAATCGAACAACCATTATTCTCAGACTTAAATGAGTAGCCATCTCGTATTAAACGAGATCCAGATACAATGTTCATGCTCAAACTTGGCACTAAATAACAATTATTAAGGTTCAAAACTAATCCCGTGGGTAAATGTAGAGGTAGCGTGCCGACGGCGATCACATCGACTCTGGAACCATTCCCGACGCGCATCGTCACCTCGTCCTTCGCCAGTCTCCGCTTATTCCGCAGCTCCTGCTGTGAGTTACAAATATGAGCAACGGCACCGGTATCAAATACCCAGGAGTTACTACGAGTACTGGTAAGGTACACATCAATTACATGTATATCAAATATACCTTTAGTGTTGCCGGCCTTCTTATCCGCTAAGTATTTGGGGCAGTTCCGCTTCCAGTGACCCTTCCCCTTGCAATAAAAGCACTCAGTCTCAGGCTTGGGTCCATTCTTTGACTTCTTCCCGGCAACTGGCTTACCGGGCGCGGCAACCTCCTTGCCGTCCTTCTTGAAGTTCTTCTTACCCTTGCCCTTCTTGAACTTAGTGGTCTTATTGACCATCAACACTTGATGTTCTTTCTTGATTTCAACCTCTGCTGACTTCAGCATAGAAAATACTTCAGGAATGGTCTTTACCATCCCCTGCATATTGTAGTTCATCACAAAGCTCTTGTAGCTTGGTGGGAGCGACTGAAGGATTCTGTCAATGACTGCCTCATCAGGGAGGTTAATATTCAGCTGGGTCATACGGTTGTGCAACCCAGACATCTTGAGTATGTGCTCACTGACAGAACTATTTTCCTCCATCTTACAACTATAGAACTTGTCGGAGATGTCATATCTCTCGACCCGGGCGTGAGCTTGGAAAACTAGTTTCAGCTCCTCGAACATCTCATATGCTCCGTGATGCTCAAAACGCTTTTGGAGCCCCGGTTCTAAGCTGTAAAGCATGCCGCACTGAACGAGGGAGTAATCATCAGCACGAGACTGCCAAGCATTCATAATGTCTTGGTTCTCTGGGACGGGAGCGTCACCTAGCGGTCCTTCTAGGACATATTGTTTCCTGGCAGCTATGAGGATGATCCTCAGGTTCCGGACCCAGTCCGTATAGTTGCTGCCATCATCTTTCAGCTTGGTTTTCTCTAGGAACGCGTTGAAGTTCAAGTTGACATGAGCGTTGGCCATTTGATCTACAAGACATATTTGCAAAAGGTTTTAGACTAAGTTCATGATAATTAAGTTCATCTAATCAAATTATTGAATGAACTCCCACTCAGATTAGACATCCCTCTAGTCATCTAAGTGTTACACGATCCGAGTCGACTAGGCCGTGTCCGATCATCACGTGAGACGGACTAGTCATCGTCGGTGAACATTCTCATGTTGATCGTATCTTCCATACGACTCGTGTTCGACCTTTCGGTCTCCGTGTTCCGAGGCCATGTCTGTACATGCTAGGCTCGTCAAGTTAACCCTAAGTGTTTTTGCATGTGTAAAACTGTCTTACACCCGTTGTATGTGAACGTAAGGATCTATCACACCCGATCATCACGTGGTGCTTCGAAACGACGAACTTTAGCAACGGTGCACAGTTAGGGGGAACACTTTCTTGAAATTGTTATAAGGGATCATCTTATTTACTACCGTCGTCTAAGTAAACAAGATGCATAAACATAATAAACATCACATGCAATTATATAAAGTAGTGACATGATATGGCCAATATCATATAGCTCCTTTGATCTTCATCTTCGGGGCTCCATGATCATCTTGTCACCGGCATGACACCATGATCTCCATCATCATGATCTCCATCATCGTGTCTTCATGAAGTTGTCACGCCAACGACTACTTCTACTTCTATGACTAACGCGTTTAGCAATAAAGTAAAGTAGTTTACATGGCGTTCTTCAATGACACGCAGGTCATACAAAATAAAGACAACTCCTATGGCTCCTGCCGGTTGTCATACTCATCGACATGCAAGTCGTGATTCCTATTACAAGAACATGATCTCATACATCACAATATATCATTCATCATTCATCACAACTTCTGGCCATATCACATCACATGACAATTGCTGCAAAAACAAGTTAGACGTCCTCTAATTGTTGTTGCATCTTTTACGTGGCTGCAATTGGGTTCTAGCAAGAACGTTTTCTTACCTACGAATAACCACAACGTGATCTTGTCAACTTCTATTTACCCTTCATAAGGACCCTTTTCATCGAATCCGCTCCAACTAAAGTGGGAGAGACAGACACCCGCCAGCCACCTTATGCAACTAGTGCATGTCAGTCGGTGGAACCGGTCTCACGTAAGCGTACGTGTAAGGTTGGTCCGGGCCGCTTCATCCCACAATACCGCTGAAGCAAGATAAGACTAGTAGCGGCAAGCAAGTTGACAAGATCTACGCCCACAACAAAATTGTGTTCTACTCGTGCAAAGAGAACTACGCATAGACCTAGCTCATGATGCCACTGTTGGGGAACGTTGCAGAAAATTAAAATTTTTCCTATGGTTTCACCAAGATCCATCTATGAGTTCATCTAAGCAACGAGTCAAGGGAGTGAGTTTGCATCTACATACCACTTGTAGATCGAGTGCGGAAGCGTTCAAGGGGATGGTGATGAGGGAGTCGTACTCGCCGTGATTCGGATCACCGACGACCAAGTGCTGAACGGACAGCACCTCCGCGTTCAACACACGTACGGGACGATGGACGTCTCCTCCGTCTTGATCCAGCAAGGAGGAAGGAGAGGTTGAGGAAGGCAGCTCCAACGGCAGCACGACGGCGTGGTGTAGTTGGTGCAGAAGTACTCCGACAGGGCTTCGCCAAGCACGTACGGAGGAGGAGAGGTGTTGGGGAGGGGAGGGGCTGCGCCTTGAGTTGTCTTGTTGCAGCCCTCCCCTCACCCCTCTATATATAGGAGGAGAGGGGCAAGGGGGCCGGCCCTCTAGGGGAAACCCTAGAGGGGGGCGACGGCCAAAGGGAGAGGGAAAAGGGTGGCTTGCCCCCCAAGCTAGGGGGCGCCCCCTTTAGGGTTTCCCCTCCCCTTGTCCTAGCCGCATGGGCCTAGGTGGGGAGGCGCACCCAGCCCACTAGGGGCTGGCTCCCTCTCCCACACAGCCCATGTGGCCCCCCCGGGTGGGGTGGTCCCACCCGGTGGACCCCCGGAACCCTTCCGGTGGCCCTGGTACAATACCGGTATGCCACCGAAACTTTCCGGTGTCCGTTTAACCACTTTCCTTATATAAATCTTTACCTCAGGACCATTCCGGAACTCCTCGTGACGTCCGGGATCTCATCCAGGACTCCGAACAACATT
Source organism: Triticum aestivum (assembly GCF_018294505.1). Taxonomy (NCBI): domain Eukaryota; kingdom Viridiplantae; phylum Streptophyta; class Magnoliopsida; order Poales; family Poaceae; genus Triticum; species Triticum aestivum. Next base: position 688,761,484 of record NC_057810.1, read on the forward strand.
CGGTAATCACATACAAGTCTTGCTAATAACCCTAGCATCACCGAACCTTAAGTGTGTAGACCCTACGGGTTCGGGAGACATGCAGACATGACCGAGACGACCTCAGGTCAATAACCAACAGCGGGATCTGGATACCCATGTTGGCTCCCACATGCTCCTCGATGTTGTCATCGGATGAACCACGATGTCAAGGGTTCAAGCAACCCCGTATTCTATTCCCTTTATCAGACGGTATGTTACTTGCCCGAGACTCGATCGTTGGTATCCCAATACCTCGTTCAGTCTCGTTACCGGCAAGTCACTTTCCTCGTACCGTAATGCATGATCCCGTGACCAGACACTTGGCCACCTTGAGCTCATTATGATGATGCACTACCGAGTGGGCCCAGTGATACCTCTCCGTAACACGGAGTGACAAATCCCAGTCTCGATCTGTGTCAACCCAACAGACACTTTCGGAGATACCTGTAATGCACCTTTATAGTCACCCAGTTACGTTGTGACGTTTGGTACACCCAAAGCACTCCTACGGTATCCGGGAGTTACACGATCTCATGGTCTAAGGAAGAGATACTTGACGTTGGAAAAGCTCTAGCAAACGAACTAACCGACTTTTGTGCTATGCTTAGGATTGGGTCTTGTCCATCACATCATTCTCCTAATGATATGATCCCGTTATCAACGACATCCAATGTCCATAGCCAGGAAACCATGACTATCTGTTGATCACAACGAGCTAGTCAACTAGAGGCTCACTAGGGACATATTGTGGTCTATGTATTCACACGTGTATTACGATTTCCGGATAATACAGTTATAGCATGAATAAAAGACAATTATCATGAACAAAGAAATATAATAATAATCCTTTTATTATTGCCTCTAGGGCATATTTCCAACAGCAACCATTCCAGTAAATGAATAAAGGAGGTTTGAAGTGTCTATTGTTTTTTACCGTACAACGTGTTCGCTATTGTTGCCAGGTTTTTTGCCTGCACCATTCCATGTGCGTTTGGCAGGTTGGATAAATTTCGAAGAAAAAAGTTGCAAGAGAATCTGCATTTTGTTAGAAAAAATGCAAGAGATTTTGCATTTTACAAGATTTTTATTTAAGAATTTTTTTTCAAGAAATTTTTTAGAGCTACATACAGCCAGCAAAGACTAGCATCCGTTGCTTGCATGCAGTGGCAGACCCAGGGATAAAATGGAGGGTACACACCAAAAAATCCTACCTAATCCAAGTGCCATATAATATATGACAAAAAAAATAACATAAACAACTCAGTTACAACAATGTGGAATCAATTGTCAGCAATGGCAGTAGATCCATATAAGCGCGAGGCAATTCTACAATTCAATATCATCAATCAATTGTGGAGCTTGAGCTACACGGTACCCCTTATCTTAGCCATCCATTTTTGCATCGCGATCCGTGCAGGCACATTTGTCATTTTTGTTTCTCTCAAACGAAACAACGTATAAACTTCAAACTTTGCAGGACAACAGAACATTCTAATTACTATGTGGGAAAAAACTTTCAGATTTTTTCATGCAACTAAAATGCTAAAAGTTTTTTATGCGTGATTCGATGCCCAGCAAGGAGAAGGGAGTGGGCGGATGGGTCAGGAGCAGGTGCCACTAGACAGCGGCCACAACGCATGGGCCAGTACTATGAATATTATAGATGTAGCGCGCGGTAGAGAGGGGTGTCTCGCGGCGCCTCCAAGGGGAGGGGAGCGGGCGGCTGGACGGCGCCAATTCATTGATGGGCAACCGGAGGGTAGCATTGACAGGTTAGGGGCTAGTTTGGTTCGAGACCTGTCAACAATTTGCCTGGCCTGAACCTTCCTTGAGACCTGCCTGAAAATTGTTTGGTTGGTGCGTGGGAAGTGAAACACTAGCCTGGCCTAGAGCTTTTGCTATAGTCATTAGCCTGACTAAAACACAGGGCACGTTCGTTAGCCTGTACCAAGTGTTCTGCACCGGTCGCCTGGCTCGAGCCTGGGGTTCTAAACTTCTAATCCTACTTTTTTTCTTGTGAGCCAGCAGCTATTTACAGTCTGACACAGAAATAATTGCTACACAGGCACATGACACGAACCAAACGCATAGCACTCAGGTTGGCCTGGCCAGGAATTATTTTCATGTCTCCAGGCCATAGCTAGGCTACATTTTCTCTCAGGCTTGAAGTCCAGGCCTCAAACCAAACTAGCTCTAGGTCTCTGTTGCGTCTGCCTATAGTGGGAAGAACGGAGGAAAGAGTAGGTTAACTGTTGGTCCAGGGCTCAGTTTTAGTTGGCTTGGCTGGGACCTGAAAATCAGAAAAATATTACATTCCACTAGAAGGGAAAAAAAAGAGATCACCATAATTCTAGTTGTGCCACAACTGAGGTAGTGTTGCATGCATGCAATCCTAGTAGGGCTCGGCGGCTGCCTTGCTTGTGCCCTTTTTACTTGCCCGGCAGGAATTTTACGTTGTCAATGATGAAGCGATAGCCTTTTGGATGGTGACAAAAAGATCGAGTAACATTTCGGTGAGGGCACTGTGTTGTTCGAACGTGTTGTACAATCCAACGCGGTTCAAACACACTTTCTCCGGATCATTAGGCTAATTTGAGTCGTGGTTGTACCTTCTACCCGCATGTGACCAAGGAAAAGACTCCCATCAAATATGTTGGTTAGGGCATCTCCACTCTCCACATACATCCGGACGGTGCTGTTCGGACGTGTTGTACCATCCAACGCGGTTCGGACGCACTTTCTCCCGTAAAGCAGAGACAAACGTGGGGGGGCTTTGCCGGCGGCCAGACCGTTGCCACGCCCGCGTCTAACCGCTCTGGACCGCCCAAACCCCCTCCCAAGCGCGCGCTTCCCGCCTGAAATAGTCAGTGGCGCTCTAGAGTGTCAGTGCCGCATTCATACCCGACTAAAGTGGAGGTAACCTATTACTAGCCCTGGCAATGAAGTGGCATGCCAGCCGAGAGAGCGCCGCCCGCATCAATTCCCGGTGCACGCTACTGCTCCACATTCACACGACACTACGACTATCCGTCTGTCTGCCGCCCACATTAACGACACGCGGTTGCCAAGGAACCTACTCCAGCGCCACCCGTCTGTCCATCTGCCGCCCACCATTTTTGCCTCACCAGCTATATAAACTGCAGCCCTGGGCATTTCTGCATCCATCCTCATTCGGTCCCTTTCTCCTTTTCCGCACCACTCCCACCATGGCCTCCGCGCGCTCCAAAGCTCTCTGGGACGGACTGTCACTGAGGCAAAAGGAATTGGCCGCCCTTGCTGCCGGTTGGCAGGCCTGCAGGCAGTCGGAGGACGACGACATCCCAATGGAGGACGCGGACGAGGACAAGTCGGCACCACCCTCCTCGCTGGTATATTGCACCATGACCATTGCCGAGGTCCGTGCCCATTACATGGACATGAAGTGGAAGGAGCGGACGGAGCAGTTCTGGGAGGTGCGGGCCGACGCCGCCTACAACCTCCAGCTCCTCCAGGACATCGTAGGCGGAGGAGCAGCTCAACATTGGCAGGGAGATCGCGTCGGAAGCAGTCGTGGTGGAGCATGCGGTGTTGCTTGAGTCCTACTGCTACGCCCCGCGAGATCCGCCTCGCCCATTGAAAGTACCGCCAGTGTCAGGCAGAACTGGAGGCCGCCTACAAGGAGTTCGATGAGGCGGCGAACGAGGTGTGGGGCAACAGCGATGACAAGGACGACATCGCCAGCTTCGCCGAGGCCGCACCCCGCCGCCAACGACCACGAAGCCGGCATGTCTCCAGGCGCCGCCGTCAGCGAGGAATAGTAGTGCACGGTAGGTCACTATCACTCGGGTCCCAAGAATACCACCCTCCTCCCCTCCCATCGACACCAAGCTTGTTGGGCTGCCATCGTCGGCTGATTAGCCGCTTGGCAGCGACATGGAGGCGGACAACTTCACTTCCCGGGCTTCAGAGGTGGAGGTTATGGAGTCGGAGCTGAAGAGTGCGGAGGTGGAATTGGAGATGCCGAAGCTTCACTTCTCGAGGCTCATGTCTGGACATAGGGAACGGGCGTCGGTAGTCATTTAGTTTAGGTATTATACCACTAGAGTCGGATGAGCACGCTTTTAGTTGAAGTATGTCCGGAATGTAATGAATTTTGTCATGCTTATATGAAATCTATCGTGTTTGCATGAATCTTTTCTGTTTTGTATGAAGATCCGGTCATGTTTACACGAATTTCGTACGATTGTTTTGATAACAGTTGAAATATATGCGAGCAGAGTTGAATGGCCACCTCCCGCATCCTTATCTGCAGACGGATGCGGGAGGAAAAAGCTGAACGAGTACCAAAATGGTTCAGATGCCGTTCCACAGCCGAAAGCGACTTCGGCCTCTTTTGCGTGCAATAGCCCGCAGCGGCGTCGAATGTACTTTCGCTACGAAGCTGGTTGCGCTTCATGAGATTTCCATCGCTAACCATCTCGTTCGATCGATTTACAGAAAATGTCATCCTGGTCCCGATCACCTCTCCCGGGTATTCTCACCACAAGGCAACGCACGGGAGGCTAGGGTGCGGTGCTGTCAAATATTGCTTGATACTAGTTGCTCGCTGCGCTACTATTGGATGCCAAACTAAGTTAATTGCACAAAACTATCACATTCAATGTTATTTCCTCCGTTCCGAATTACTTGTCGCACGTATGGATGTATCTAGATGTATTTTAGTTCTAGATACATCCATTTCAGTGACGAGTAATTTAAAACGGAGGGAGTAGATATATATGCAGAAAACACGAGTTTATAGATTTATGGAAAAAGCACCAATTTTCAGACTAATCTTTGAAAACACTAATTGGCGAATTTGGTCATTGACACGCGGGCCCCACAAAAGCTGATGTGGCGTAACACTTTTATGATAATTAGTAACCGTATATGTTATCCACAAAAGCCGGCGGACAGCATGGAGGGGATGCCAGCTCCGACTTCACAAGGAGGAGCGCCCCTGGTGGCGGAGCCGGGCTGTTGGTGTGGACGACAGAGCATCAGCTCCATCTGCTCATCGAACTCCGCGTCAGTGCCGGCGTAGCCCTGGCCCAGCACTGCCAGCGCGGACTGTGGTGGCGGCTACTGCTGGTCCTCCTCGTCGCCGGAGGAGATGATGATGTCCGCCCGCTTCGAGTCATCACCATCCGATGAGGACAAGGCCCCGGAGTTCGAGGGCGGCATCGCCACGAGCTGCTAGATCCCGCCCGGAACCGCCTGCCGGCGCCGACGCCCAGGACTTGCCATCGCCGAAGGTGTGGATGGATATGGGCGGGGAGGGGAGGAGGAGGAGGGCGCGATGTGGTTGGCGCCGGAGCACGGTTTAAACAGCCCACACATCCACATCGCATCCAAAGCACCGGAGCACGGTTTAAAAAGTCTTCGCGTGCTCTGGGCCGGTATGAATGCGGCGCGGTAAGCTGTGCGTGCATTGGAAGGGAAGTGTGGAAGGGGCAGATGCCGAGTTTTTGGTGGGCCAGGGTGGCCAGAAACGGGATTGGGAGCGGTCTAGATTCACGCAAACCTCCTCGCGTTTGTCGCTGATCTGCAGGAGAAACCGTATTCACATTGACCGCTGACCGATACAGGACCTCGTTGGATGGCTTCGACGGTTCGAAAAGCATGGCCTGAGCGCTTGTCTAGAGGTTTGAGGGTCGGCATCGGATACGCTTAACACTCCTTTTCCTTATAAAATATGGCTGCTTGATCATACCCATTGATTGCCTCGCTGTACATCGCGGTCATAGGAGTCAGTGGTTGTACCTGCTGTTCATAAAAGCCATCTAATGAGGGTTAGGTATCCAGTTGCCACTAACTGTAATTTAGAAAGAAAATAATGCAATATACTTCCTCCGTTCCTAAATATAAGTCTTTGTAGAGATTTCACTATGAACCACGTACAGACGTATATAGATGCATTTTAAGTGTAGATTCATCCATTTTAGTTCGTATGTAGTCCATCTAGTGAAATCCCTACAAAAACGTATATTTAGGAACGGAGGGAGTACTATATACCACGCCTTGTCCCTATATAGTATGGCATCTCCACTGCCTCACCGTACAGCAAGAAGGGGGACATGGCTCAGCCTCCATCCAAGGGAGAAGATGGTGGTGCTGCCATGAGCTCTGCACAATCCAAATCAATAAGCCCCAAAGATTTGATATCCACGCTCCCAACAAGTAGTGATGACCGGTGCTCGGGGCCGCTCGTCCTATACAAAAACTACTGGCTGAGGTTCACCGTGCTGGAGCGGATCCTGCTGGCCCAGGTCACCATGAAGCCCCGGGACGACGACATCATCCTCGCCACACAGCCCAAAAGCGGCACCACCTGGCTCAAGGCCGTCGCCTTCGCCATCACCAACCGAGGCCGCTACGGCTTCGGCGACCACCCCCTCCTCACCCAGCACCCTCAGCACCTCGTGCCGAGCATCGAGCTCCACGGCCCGGGTAGGGACCATACCGACCTCAACGCACTTGCCTCTCCTCGGCTTCTCTCCACGCACATTCCCATGTCGCTGCTCCCGCCGGAGATGACTCCATCCAGCGGCCGTCGCGTCGTGTACCTCTGCCGAGACCCCAAGGACACGTTCGTGTCTCGGTGGCACTTCGACAACAAGATCTTCCACGGTTCCGCCATGGAGCTAGACAAAGCCTATGACTTGTTCTGCCGGGGGCTCTCGCCTTACGGGCCTTTCTGGGAGAAATATCTGGAGTACTGGAAGGCAAGCTTGGCGACGCCGGACAAGGTCCTTTTCTTGAAGTACGAAGAGATCAAGGAAGACTCTGTGGGAGTCGTGCGGAAGCTCGCGGTGTTCCTGGGCGTCCCGTTCAGCCAGGAGGAGGAAAGTTCTCGTGTCCCGGAAGAGGTCGCGAGGGTCTGCAGCTTTGAAACACTGAGGAGCCTACAGGTTAACCAGGTAAGTGTTGTTAATGAGCACGGAAATCACAGGTTTCCTGCTAATTCAGCCTTCTTTAGAAAAGGACAAGTTGGGGACTGGGCGAACCACATGAGCCGAGAGATGGGGGAAAAGATGGATCAGATCACCAAAGAAAAGCTCAAGGGATCTGGACTCGCATTCTCATTTGCATTTCTGGTTTCTTTTCCGCACAGCTCTGTTTCGTACTCGGACATTTCGGATTAAAGAACTTTCATTAAACGGTGTTATCTTTTCTCTACGAAGTGGGTGCCTCTACAAAGTCTGTCAATAAATAAAAATGATAAGACTTTGTCTCCACTATATTGTACAAGAAGTTTTCTCCTATTCACACGTTTTTTAGTTTAATTTTTATCCCATCATAATTTTAGGATCTCGGAAAAATAAAGGATCTAGTAACATTCAGAGATAACACTAAGACGTAATTTGTCCACCTTGTACTAAAACTGTCGTTTGGCTTCGTTCTGGTCCGGAGAACATTGTAAATCTGTGCGCCCTGGATCATCCTGGATCATCCTGGTTCAATTTGATTAATGATCCTGGTACAAAATAGGATCATTGGGGATGGACCAACAAAATGTGTCATCCCTAATCAAGAGAACAAGAAAACTTGGCTAGCCTATTTGCATCAACGTTCGTAGCTCTACCTTCATAAGTGAATGTACAAGCGAACATTAAAGCTCTACTCTTAATCTCGCTAGTAATGTTACCATATGTTGTGTTGCTTCCATTTTGAATATCTTTGACAATAATCTTGAAATCCGATGTGACAATGAAATTATGCAACATCAGATCCTCCGCAGGAGATAGCAACTCCCGGCACACTATGGCTTCTAGCGTTGCAACGTTGTTGATCCAGTGAATCACCTGGGAAGCGCTGCCCAAAAAGTTCTCCTCTGCGTCGCGGCAAACAGCAGCTGAGGCTCTAGCTATGTGACTCCACGCAGTACTTGCGTCCACATGAATTTTGGCGTACCCATTCAGAGGTGTTTTGGGACGAACCACATTTATGTTTATGGTCTCGGGAACCTTCTTTGTCTTCCTCGGGATGATGTCTGAGTCCTCAATGAACCTACATATGAAGAGATGGGTGGCTGAGGGACTCTTGGAAGATTTCATCATGTATATCTTTCCTTCTAGACCACCAAGTCGCCCATAGGGTCACGTACAGCCTTATGAAGGCAGCATGTGACAATGTATCTATCGTGGAGAAGATCCACTGCTTGGTGTTAGGTTCTATCGTTGCACACAGCTAGCTCCCCATCAACAATTGCCCAGATGCACCTGGCCGTCGAGCATTCCAGCAAACGATGTCGCCAAGAATCCTCTGCCCCACACAAGCCACACGATGATGTGGTAGACATCTTCCGGCGAGCTCTAACATGATGATGCGCTAATGATGTCTTTATCAGCTGACGGGTATTCCCAAAGTAGGCCTAAGTCAAGCATTCGGCCCAGCAGGCCGGAACAGCCCGAGTTAATGTCAGGGAATCACTTAGCTAGGTTGGTGTTGTCTCAAAAAAAAAAACACAGCTGGGTTGGCGTCACGAAGTTTCAATTTGTGGTTATCCTTCTTCACAACGTCCACCTAATTGAACCAATCGTGTGTAATCAAGTCAAGTGTGGACAATTTGTTGTATAACTAGCAAAAGAGCCCATGTGTTGCAATGAGAGAGAAAATAGCACATACCCTAACCCAATAACCATGACTCGATACCCCAATAGGTCCATGTCATTTATTTCAACATGGCATCCCATCTATGTTGTTGCGATCCCCCTTCCCACCCTCACTGGCAGTGGCCTCGGTGCTCACACATGACAGTGTGTTTGAATGTGGTCAATCCTAAGGCATCTCCCTCTCTTTAGTATCTCCATATAAGATGAGAAATCTTCTTTCTTTTTCCCCTGTGAGGTACACTGAGGCATCCATGAGTGGTTATAGATGTTTTCTTTCGTGGCCAACACTGTTGCAAGAATGCCTAGCAGTGGCAGGCCAGACTCTCAGGGCCACCCTCCACTACTAACATGGCATCAGTGGCAGGCATATGTTCGGGTGGTGAACTACTGTCTTTGCCCGCGAGCGATACATTATGGCAGGCAAAAAGAAAAAATATTCTTGTGGCAACATTTTCAGTTTAGAAGTAATATTAGTAACGTAAACGCATAAATAGCACACTTTAAACATGCACTTTAGTTTAACAACTCTCTAATGTATAATACTTATACATGATAATATAATAAGTGCATACAACGTACATATATGTTAAATGAAGTGTTAGTACGATACAAGTCTACGTACAAAATTGGGTGATGATTATGGAACATCGTACCACATATAGGTTTTTTTGTCCTCCCCTAATTTTGCGACTATCTGCATCCAATTTGGTCCACTGAAATACGTTCAAGTCTATGCCATTTTTAACAGCGCCATGTCAAACTGAACAATGCCCTCCACATCGATGGGCAGGTTCGCCACACGCACGAACTTGGCCCTTCCCCAACATGGGCAATGTTGGAACCCCCGAGTGTAGTGTGATTCATATTTCAAAGCACTCGTCGTGCAAACCTTCAAGTGCAACATGACCCATGTTACAAACCTTCGAGCACAACATGAACCATGTTGCGAATCTAATCACCGACTGGGTGCAACATGATTCATGCTACAAATCTTCGTGTGTAACATGACCCATGTTACTAACTTTGTCAATTGGATCAGAGGGCTATCCCATGGAGGCTTGTGACTGGCCGATCTTTTCAAAAGACCAGTTGGCTATCCCATAGAGGCAATAATAAAAGTGTTATTATTATATTTCTTTGTTAATGATAATAGTCTTTCATTCATGCTATAACTGTATTATCCGGAAATCGTAATACACGTGTGAATACATAGACAACACCATGTCCCTAGTAAGCCTCTAGTTGACTAGCTCGTTGATCAATAGATGGTTACGGTTTCCTGACCATGGACATTGGATGTCGTTGATAACGGGATCACATCATTAGGAGAATGATGTGATGGACAAGACCCAATCCTAAGTCTAGCATAGAGATCGTGTAGTTCGTATGCTGAAGCTTTTCTAATGTCAAGTATCTTTTCCTTAGACCATGAGATTGTGCAACTCCCGGATACCGTAGGAATGCTTTGGGTGTACCAAACGTCACAACGTAACTGGGTGGCTATAAAGGTGCATTACAGGTATCTCCGAAAGTGTCTGTTGGGTTGGCACGAATCGAGACTGGGATTTGTCACTCCGTGTAAACGGAGAGGTATCTCTGGGCCCACTCGGTAGGACATCATCATAATGTGCACAATGTGACCAAGGAGTTGATCACGGGATGATGTGTTACGGAACGAGTAAAGAGACTTGCCGGTAACGAGATTGAACAAGGTATCGGGATACCGACGATCGAATCTCGGGCAAGTAAAATACCGCTAGACAAAGGGAATTGTATACGGGATTGATTAAGTCCTTGACATCGTGGTTCATCCGATGAGATCATCGTGGAACATGTGGGAGCCAACATGGGTATCCAGATCCCGCTGTTGGTTATTGACCGGAGAACATCCCGGTCATGTCTACATGTCTCCCGAACCCGTAGGGTCTACACACTTAAGGTTCGATGACGCTAGGGTTATAAAGGAAGCTTGTATGTGGTTACCGAATGTTGTTCGGAGTCCCGGATGAGATCCCGGACGTCACGAGGAGTTCCGGAATGGTCTGGAGGTAAAGATTTATATATAGGAAGTCCTGTTTCGGCCATCAGGACAAGTTTCGGGGTCATCGGTATTGTACCGGGACCACCGGAAGGGTCCCGGGGGTCCACCGGGTGGGGCCACCTATCCCGGAGGGTCCCATGGGCTGAAGTGGGAAGGGATCCAGCCCAAAGTGGGCTGGGGCGCCACTTCCCTCATGGCCCATGCGCCTAGGGTGAAGGGGGAACCCTAAGGAAGAGTCCTAGGAGGGGAAGGCACCTCCTAGGTGCCTTGGGGGGGAGGGAATCCTCCCTTGGCCGCCGCCCCTTTCCCATCTAGGGCTGCCGCACCCCCTAGGGTGGGAACCCTAGAGGGGGCGCACCCTCCTCCCTCTTCCCTATATATAGTGAGGCCTGGGGCTGCACATAACACGCGATTCGATCTCTCGTTGGTGCAGCCCTGCGTCTCTTCTTCCTCCTCTTCTAGCCACGCTCCTCCACCACCACCACGCCGTTGTGCTGCTGCTGGATGGAGTCTTCCTCAACCTCTCCCTCTCTCCTTGCTGGATCAAGGCATGGGAGACGTCACCGGGCTGTACGTGTGTTGAACGCGGAGGTGCCGTCCGTTCGGCACTAGGATCATTGGTGATCTGAATCACGACGAGTACGACTCCATCAACCCCGTTCTCTTGAACGCTTCCGCTTAGCGATCTACAAGGGTATGTAGATGCACTCTCCTTCCCCTCGTTGCTAGTTTCTCCATAGATAGATCTTGGTGACACGTAGGAATATTTTGAATTTCTGCTACGTAACCCAACAGGAGGGCAGTCGGCGGGTGTGGCAGCGGCAATATTCGAGGATTGTTTTCATTATGCATGTGATTTCGTTACCAGTAGGTTTGAGCACTGTAATAGGGAAGCAAATAAAGTAGCTCACGAGCTTGCTAGGTTAGCTAGATTTTCCTTGACCTCTAATTGGTTTAAGGAGCCTTTAAATGAAATTGTAATGATCCTCACAAATGATATACAACTTGTCACAAATGAACAAAGTGGGGTTTTTTCAAAAAAAACAATGATGGGTGCAAGTTTCATATGTTTATGGTTTTTTTGAATTAGTTATGCTCAACCCTAGCCCTGAAAACTCTCTCAAAACCCCTCATAACCCTCTCAAAACCCCTCGAATCCCATTTGAAACCATGCACCCTTCCGCGCCGCTGGATCTCTATTAGTGGATGGTCTGGATCAGGCGCTAGGGCTACGTCATTAATCCGCGTGAGGCTCTATGATTAGCTGCATTAGACAACGCTGGATAACCCCCCCCCCCCCCTCATCTCTAGACCATTGGATCACTGAGAGTTCAACGGTGTGGATCGGCATGGAGTGCAATGTCAGCGATCCGCGGGCATGCTCGTTCTGCGCTCTGATTTGCTCGATTCAAAAACCTTATTTTTTAGTTGTATTTCTTCTGCGCTACGGCATGTGGGATAGCATGCATGCGCTCCGTTGTGCTCCGGTTGAAGAAGACCACCCACTGGACCCTTGGACCGAACGTTGCCACGCCTGCCTCTAGCCACACTACTAGGAAAAAAACCTAGTAGTAGTGTGGGTTAAACAACTATTAGTAGCGCGGGTGCCCGCGCTACTACTACGACGCTACAGCTAACAGATAGTAGTAGCGTGGTGCATCCCGCGCTACTAGTATGTGTATTAGTAGTAGCGCGGGTTCCACACGCGCTGCTACTAACTATCTGTAGCGCGTGTCTGTGACCCGCATTACTACTATTAATTTCAAAAACCAAAACAAATCTCGATCCCGTGCGTGCTGTCAATGGTGTCGATTCTTTGATCCAGCGACGACAGGGGTCACCGACGTGTGGTCGGACAATGGCAGACTAGATCTGACGATGGCTGTTGAAGAGGGACCGGATCCAGGGCAGAGCAAGATGACGGTGTGAGGATCCTCTCCGGGCCAAGGCAGAGAGCTCTGGTTGGCCATGTCGACTACCTGCGCAGGCATGGGCATGGGATGTGAATAAAACCGGAGGGAGACGGCGCGGGAGAGGGAAAAGGAGAAAGAAGGGAGAGATGAAGGATATAGAGGGCGCATCAGGGCTAGTCGCCGGTGGTGAGGTGCTCCGACGTGGTGGTATGGAGGTGAGGGGGAAGACGGACAACCTCCTGGATGCCAGCGACATGAGGAGGTGGCCTCGTTGGGCGCCATGGAGGAGGAGGTGTGCTTGGACAGGAGCACCATGGGAGAGCCTATGGAGAGAGGGGGAGAGTGAGGTGGAGAGGAGGGATTCAACCGAGGATATTGGGACTTCCCCTACCTTGTACTTAGTAGTAGCGAGGGGTATAAACCCGCGATACTACTATCAACTTAGTAGTAGTGCGGGTTTGTACCCCTCGCTACTACTATGCCATGTCCCAGGGGGGCATGGTAGAGACCACTTAGTAGTAGCGAGGGTTATAAACCCGCGCTACTACTATCAACTTAGTAGTAGCAAGGGGTATAAACCCAAGCTACTAGTTAGTAGCAGCAGCGAGGGGTATAAACCCATGCTACTAGTCAGTGTCTACCTATAATGTTTTCCCTAGTAGTGTCAGGCCCTTGCCGGGAGGCCATGCATGCGTCGCGAGTAGCCTACGATGCATGCGTGCACACACAGAGAAGACCGAGCAGGCGTGACCCCCCAACCCCCGACCGACGGCACAGACGCGTGCAGCGCTGAAATGTCGTAGGCCGGCTATTGATGCAGCCTTCGGTTTCCCATGCGTGTACACACTCCTGATGCCACCCATCACCGCCCGCTCATTACTTCCACCCCGTGAAACCAGTGAATCAACACATCGCACTAGGGCTATTTATGCCACACATATCGTCTTCCTCTCCCTCCTCATACATATCCCAACTCCATCTTCTCACATTTTCCCTCCTTCTCCACAAATCAGGCACAAAGCCACTCCAATCGAAGCCACCATGCAGTACAACGGCCCGATCTACCGCTCCCCCCCGCCCCCCCCCCCCCCCCCCACCGTGCCGGAGAGGCTCTACCCTGCCAGAGGCTAAGTAGTGAACACCCTTAGCGTGTGGGCAATCTCAAGGCGGAGGTTCGCAAGGGAGTTCACTGAGTTCTTCCTTTTGGCCAGCTACCCCCACCTCTCCCGGGGCTCTCCAAGGATGTTCCATGTTGAGGAGTTCAATCACAATGGCGTTGTGGTTGCACTCCTCGCTACATTCACCAACCCCTTCGACGCCTTCCACCTCCTCGGCCGAGTGATTTGGTGTGGGTGTGAGTTTATTGCTTTCACCACCCACAACATCTTCACCGGCTTCAAAAACATCTTCCCCACCAAGAACGGCATGCACACCCTCCCGTACTTGATCAACAACCAGGAATGAAGGGCGTCCGGAGGAGGAGAAGGGGAAGAACCTGTTTGGTGCCCCCGATCGATCTATCTATCATATTAGTATTTTAAGTTCTAATCCTTTATGTTTGTGTGCTACAATTATTAAGTAGTTGTAAGGCTATGATATCTATGTACTGGAACTAAGGGTTGTTGTGTTCATGCTACTATATTGATGTTGGGTTTTGTGCTACTATATATATTGTTGTTTCGTGCTATTATTTGTGGTATATGCACTCAAAATATTTTGGTATTGATGCGAGTTCATCGCATTCACCACACCATCTTCACAATGTTGGCCAAATCATGGGTCATGACCCAAACCATGGACATCCAACTAGGACATGCAAACCCACCATGGACATGCAACTAATTTAGTTCATGCAAGCATGCAACTAATTGTTTGAAACGAGAAAATATCTAAACTCCATGTAGAAGGGAGGAGTGTTTTTCTCTCATACACCAGGGAAGGGTAAAAAGGTATGCGGGCGTGCCAGTGTACCGTGGTACACAAAGAAAGAGATACGGTAAACGGGTATTTTATTAATCTCATTGGAGAAACAAAATTACAAGATCCCATAAAGAAAAAAGTGTGTTGTGTGGCCTACTAGCGCGGCCAGCCTGACTGTGGGCGATTGCGGTCTCCTGGTTCCCGGGGCCCCGGAAGGTTCCCGATTAATTACTCCCGCGGGTTGCTCCGCGAGATACCTCCGATTAAGCCGTGTGGTCGTCTTGGTCATCTTCGCTTCACTTTCTCCATGCATGATGATGGCGGTGTGTGTGTGCATCGGCAAAGCCCGTGTCCTCGTCGGTACATGCATCGTGAGTAGTGTAGCCTTTGCAGTAGTCACACACGCCCTCGCCGTCGTGCCTCGTCGGTCTTGGCGGCATTGGAGTAGTTGCTATCGGGGGAGCATGGGTCGCACTCGGCTTGGACTTCATGATGACCAATTGCTTCGTCAGGGTATGCAAGGGGCTACGCCTTGCGGGAGTAATTGTTTGGGGAGACCGGTGTCAGTGTAAAACTGACGCGCGCTCGCGTTGGCGTGGCTGGGGTGGTTGGCACCTCGTCTCGGCTAGACGCCGAGTATTCGGCGGTCCGCCAAGACAGAGCACACCCCACAGGGCCGTGGAAAGGTGGCAGTGTAGAGGCCGCGTCGCCTTGGGCTAGTGCTACACCAAAGAGCGACCTATATGCGGGTGATGCCATGGACATGTACGCCAAGGACCTATCTGCCGTGGTGGGTGCGCCCGACTTGACTGGACAACAACTCAATGGAAGTCCATTTTGTCAATGACACCGCCTGGAGAGCTCGTGAGGGATGGCATCGTAGATGGCCGCGTCGCCTTGCGCGGGTGCTACACCAAAGGGTAACCTATATTCCGGCGATATCATGGACCTATATGTTGGGACATGTATGTCGAGGACCCGTCTGTCGTGGTGGGTGCCTTGTCTAAGCTAGACGCCATATTCGATGGTCTGCCCAAACAAGGATCGCGTCGAGACCTGTACGTCCGTGACCTGTTCGTCATGGACTTCTCCTGGGCTACATCTCGCAAGCTTCGGTTCCGCCACGCCATCTCCTTCGGGAAGCGAGATGCCAGCCCTATCCACCACGATGAGAACGCTATGGATCTGTGCACCAGAGACCTGTAGTCCGTGAAGGTGAAGGCCGGCCTTGGGTTGCGCCATCAGTGAGTTTTGATCCCACCATGTCGTTTCCTCCAACAAGCGTGGTGCAAGACCTATACGCTGGTGACTTGTTCGTCATGGACCTATATGTCACGGAGGAGGGAACAGGTCTCGGGCTACGTCGTCGCGAGCTCCGGTTCTGCAACAACATCTCCTCAAAGAAAGCATGGCGAAAGACCTGTACGCCAGTGACACTTTCGCTATCAACCTGTTCACCGTGACCTGTTTGCCGAGGACATGTATGCTGACGTGAATACGTCATTGGCGGGGCCCGGCTGCTCCCAGGTCATCTCCAACCTGTACGCCGAGGTGTTGGTTTTGTATTCTTGGCCGGTAGTGTTGTCTACTGACTGGTAGAGCGCCCCGTCTTATTCTGTGGCCAGCCTCGTTGGGCGCGTCGTCCGCCCCTTCCACTGCTCCTGGTACAAGAAGAGCGCCACGCCCTCCGCTGCCATCTCCGCTGGGCGCATCGTCCGCCGTCTTGATCGTACCTGGTACATCGAAAACAGATACGTACCATAGAGAGAGAACACGCGTTGCCGCCACCGGCCTGTCCGTGCTGCTACGGCCCAGTGCTGCTGCGAGCGGTTCGCAGCAGCGCGCACACAGTGCGCGCCTTGCGAGTCTCCCCATCTTTGTCGACCTGTCACAAAGCTCGGGACATAGCCCGTGCCACCACCGGCATCAGGGCCGGCCCTGGGGCATGGGCAGGGGGGCGACGGCCCAGGGCCCAGCCCAGGGAGGGGCCCATGATGTAGTGCACATATATAATATAGCCGAGCAAAAATAGGTGGGAAAAAAATTATGAGAGAAGAAAAACGAGATGAGGTAGGCCCATCAGATAGCAGGTAGCGATTAGCGAAGCGTCACGCACGCCGCACGGCAGAGCCGCTCGTTTCGATTGTGAAACAAATCAATCGAAGATCTTGCGGACGCCTCGCTCGTCTGTTCGTCCTCTCGTCGCTGTGGTCGCCTCGGTCACCGCTGTGCACATCGCCCGCCGTGCGGCAATCCAGCAGCCGCAGCCCGCAGCAGTACGTATACGTATGTATGTGAGCAGTGAGCGCAGCCCACAACAGTACGTATATACGTATCCATGCATAACTCTTTGTACCATGTTCCTGATCCATCCCTGCAAACCCCAATTTCAGTAATTTCTTTTTTTTAGAACGTATTCAACTATTCATCCATGATCCATCCTCTAATTTCAGTGTTCACGAAGTTCCAAATTTTAATGTATAGTTTTCGAATT
Source organism: Triticum aestivum (assembly GCF_018294505.1). Classification (NCBI taxonomy): domain Eukaryota; kingdom Viridiplantae; phylum Streptophyta; class Magnoliopsida; order Poales; family Poaceae; genus Triticum; species Triticum aestivum. The sequence continues at coordinate 688,778,506 of NC_057810.1, forward strand.
CAATCTTTCATAGTATGTATTCAACCATCCTTTTTTTTTGTCATTCTATGCACATGTCTAGGGTTCCAATCATTCAAATCATCCGATGTATAAATTTCTAATTCCTTGAATAATTTTTTTTCATAATATTAGGACATTAGCCCGCCATATTGCCTAAGAAGCATTTGTCAGTTGCTCAAGTAAGGAGAAAAAAGATAGAAAGGGATCTGAAGATTCAACAACTGAAGGGTACTTAAGTATTATTGTTGTCGATGGAGTCAGTTGAATTTGGTTCTTATTTGAGATAATCATATCATGTTACTTTTAATTTTCTATCTTTTTAGTATTTCTGTCGTAATATGACATTGTCCAACAATTATTATGTTTAAATTTATGTACCACGCACGCGCATACAGATATATGATCTTAGGACATAGGGGCACATGGCATCGAGTTCGCCTAGGGCCTCCTGAAACACAGGGCCGGCCCTGACCGGCGTGGCATGGCACACGCACGCCCGATCTCCTCGAAGCTACACCACGGGCGCATCTCCTCCAGGGTACGAGCTCGCCCTGCGTGCTGCTGCCGGCGTGTTGTCCCATCCTCGATACTGCCAACGTGGGCGCGTCTCCTCCTGACTCGCTTCGCTGCGTGCCGTCACCTTCTGGTTGTGTCCCTTCCTCCCTCTTGGACGCATGCTTCATTATCCGGTGGACAGGCTTTGTATTCTACAGCCTGTATGCTGAAGAAGATAAAAACAACGACAAAGGGATTAAGTAATATGCATGGTTGGTGCATGGATTCGGCCTTGAATCTTGATGCTGTCTCATCGACGCCATGGAGATGGCATCGGGGCTTCTTTTTGTGGACGCCGGCTCGTCGACGATGCGATCTCCTCGACGCAGCCGCATGGGCGCGTGCGCGTCTCCCGCCAGCTGGCCTCCCCGGTCGCGGTGTTGCTGTTTTCTTCCCCTCCTGGTAAAACAATGACAAAGCAAACACACATACCAGGACGAAGAGGGTGATGAGGGCGTAGTTGCCATTGCCGACACGCCGGCCAAGATTGGGCAGCTTCCTCTTATTCCCCACAGAATCATCCTTCTAAATATACTCTGGATGGTACGGGTCGAACCCAGTAAGGCCCAGCTTCCTCTCATTCCTCACAGAATCATCCTCTTAAATATACAATTACATCCATTACTAATAAATATAGAAGTTAACTGATAATTTAGATATGCTCACATCACGCATTGATCATATTATCCATACTATGATCCTATTTGCATTTTTCATTGTCATGCACACACATTGAACAACAAAGCTAATATAACTCGCACTAGGTTTCCCTCCCCGCGCCGCCACCCGTGAGGCGGCCGGCGAGGGCCCCCAGATCCGCTCGTCGCGCACCTCCCCTCCTCCTCCCTCCTCCCTCGCCGCCGCCAGGGGGCGCGGCCGGGCGAAGCCCGACCGGCGCCGGCGGCGGCGGGGCCTGGTCTTCCCCCGGCACGACGGGGCGGCGCGGGCCGCTCCTTCGGGTGCGGGCGCGGTTCAGGCGCGGGGCACCGCGGCGTGGCGGCGCGCTCCTCCTGGCGGGCGTGGCGCGGCGTGGCCGGCTGCGCGGTGGTGTGCGCCTCGCCGGGGCGGCCGTTCCGTCCGGCAGGCGGCGCGGGCTGCGGGCGGCGTGGGCGGCGGCTGGGGTCCGACTTCGGGCCCCCAGCGGCCGTGTTGGTTTCCCTCCGTTGCGGGCGTGCGGTGGTGGTGCGGCTCGGCCGGTGGCGGTCCGGCGACCTGGTGGTGGTGGTGGCCGGCGGCGCACGTGATGGTGGTGCTTCCACTTGGCGGCTCTCTGTACGGGGAGGCAGGGGAGCGGCTTGGACAGGGGCGGCGGCGTCGACGGCGTGCCGGCTGCAGCGCGAAGGCGGGAACTTTACGGGCCTCGGAGATCCCGGCCGGGCCTGTGCGGCCACGGGTCTGGTATGTTCCTGCTATTGCGTCCGGTCAGCTACCGTCGCGACGGTGGAGGTGGGGCCCTCCCGCGTGCCGACGGTGCTGCTGCCCTAGTCCCGGCTCCTCTCCTTCTTTGTGCGGACCATGCTTCACGGTGTTGTGGGGAGACGGCGTGAGAAGCTTCGTGACCGGGTTGGCGCAGGGTGAGGGTGTGTTTGGTGGCGAGCTCTCGAGTGCCTGAGGTGGTGGTTGGGATCGGGAGAAATCTCTGTTAGCTTGGCCGACACTGACGCGGTGGCGCTTGTGGGTACCGCCTGACATTCCTGAAGGGCGTCGGGGCTACCCTTCCTCTCTCCTCACAGCGTACCGGGGGAAACCCTTGGCAGCAGCGTTGTCATCGTCGCGGTCCTTCTTGGAGGTGCTGATTAGTACCGGCGCTTCGGAAGCTCGGAGCTTGGTGGGCGATCTCCGGTGGGCGCAGCGGCCTCGAGGCTTCTTCGTTTTTTGTCGATCCGCCGTTGTTGGCTTGAGTCTCTTTTGTATTTTCTCTTTCTTTCCTTTTGGGCGTGTTTGTGCTGCTTCCGCCCCAGCACCTATCGTTGGATGTTTGGTTGGTTGCTTTGTATACAAAGCGGGGGGAAACCCTTTTTCGGTAATATAACACGTATTGTGGACAAATTTATATACTGATGAATCAAGTAAGTTCTTAATCAATTGATAGGTACATCAAAATTAATGCATTCCATTTGGGCATATGACATCCAAAACATCAATCTTTGTAGCATTCAGAAACAAATTTAAGCATACATGTCTGTAACATTCAGAACCCCAATCTGTGTAGCATTCAAAAACAAATCTAATAATCATGTGTAGCATTTAAGCACAGAGATCCCTATCTTTCATTAAGATCTGTCTAGCATTTTTGCAACGAATGTAATCCAAAAAGCCCCCATACAAAAAAAAGCACATCCCCCATACAGAAAACCCCATCCCTCAAACCAACTACTCTAACCATATGTACTACTCTATGAATCACAATCCAACCAATGAAACTAACTCTACAACCCATCTAAATATTGCAACTAGGGTACAAGCAAATGGAAGTACCTCCTGTACCACCTTCTCCTCGCCAGGCTGCGCATCTGGATGGACTGCGCTGCTTGACGCCGTCACCTTCAGCTCCGGCAGCGCCGAGCCGGAGCCCGCCACCTCCTTCTCCACATCCACAGCCACAAGAGCGGTTGTGAGTTTCCCCGCACCACCGTGGATGCCGCCAATGTCCTGCACTGCATCTGTCGTGGTCACCGCGCCCTACAGATCTCCGGCCGCTGTGCAGGCATCGCCATGAGCATTTGCCATCGGTATGAGGGAGGCGATGAAGGTGAGGAAGAGGATGCCGTGGGGGAGAGCGAGACAGTGCGGTGGAGGAGAGCGAGACGACGCGGTGGGGGAGAGGGAGACGATGCAGCAGGGAGGGGATTTGGGGGAAATGGTAGGGGCGAGGTGGTTCCCCTCTTATACGATGGGACGTTTCTGGCATGTTCCATGGACACGTGCTACCCCATGACCTCGGTCAGTTGCATGCACGCCTACGCGGCCCCACTAGTCAGAGTTAACGGTCAAGCCATTGACCCGACGGCAACGTCCAGTTTCCCCATTTGTGAGAGTTTCAGCCAAGTGAGTGGGAAAAGTGAGAAAATGTTAAGAGTGTAGGGATGAATGAGTACAACTAAGGAACCAGGGGCACAGATATAAAAATCTCAAACTTTAATCAATAATATGATGTGGTAGGGGAAAGACGGTTTTTTTGTTGTGGGTCTGAGTCCATTAAAATTCGGGAGACAAAGAAAACATCCACAACATGCAACGAAGAGTGCATGATGGATCTGAGCGCCCACTGAAAAAGGGTCTCCCCAAGGGAAAAACAAAAGACAATGAAAGAGGCAACATTTTAAGAAAAAAAATAAAGGAACTTTCGGTTGATTGGGGGAATAGGCCTGGCTCCCTGGGAATCAACCAGCTGGTATGCGCCCCCGTTGTAGACTTGCTCAATGATGTATGGTCCTTCCCACTTTGGCTCAAACTTCCACTTCACTTGTGCGTGATGACGATGGGTCGACGGGCGAACGGGCATGTAGCCTAGTGGTTGCAGTGACCTTAGTAGCACCCCAGGTCCTGGGTTCGACTTCGGGTGGGGCTATGAGCAGATGTAAATAGGCCTAGGCAAAAAATTCTGGAATAAAAAGACTGGTTGTTGCTCTACAGTAAATAGTCAAAAGAACGATGGAACGATGGAGCATGAGGACCAACTCACCCTTCTGGAATACGCGTTGCTTGACGAGCTTGTCATAGGCTCTCACCATGTTCTGACGGTAAAGCTCCAAGTTTTGCAGGGCATGAAGCCGTTCTTCTTCGAGGGCGTTAAGCTCCTGGAAATGAAGTTGCACCTGTTCATCTTGGGTGAGTCCTTCCTCGAGAGCCATCTGTAAATAGGGTAATTGGACGTTCAATGGTAGGACTGCTTCACTCTCGTAAACGAGAGAGAATGGAGTAGCCTGTGTCGGGGTACGGACTGTAATGCGCTATGCCCATAAGGACTCGAAGAGAAGATCGTGTCAGTCTCTCTTGTGCCTTTTCACTATCTTCTTGAGTATCTTGCCGAGCGTCTTATTGAAGGCTTTGATCGCCCCGTTGGCTTGAGGTTAGTAGCCGGTGGAGTAGTTTTACCCGATCTTGTACTTCTCCATGAACATGTACATCTTGTTGGACTTGAAGGCCTTGGCATTGTCAGAGGTGATGTGGTGCAGAATCCCGAAGTGATATATGATATTTCGCTCTAGGAAGTTGATGACGTTGTCGGTCTTCACCTCCGAGTACAGTCAGTATTGCACGCATACCTCGCCATCGGCACGGCTCTGCCCGCCCTCTGTCCGTGCTCTCCAAATTCTTCACAATAATCGGTGGCACCCCTCCCAAATTGAGCTCCTAGGTTGCAGCCCCGCTCGAATCAATGTAGCCCTCAGACTGAATCCTCTTGATATAATCATCCATCCACTCGAAATGGGTACATTTCTTCAGGATCTGGAAACACCAACATGAACTCTAAATCCCAAATTCGACGACAAAAAACTAAATATGGAGAAATCAGTGCAAACGGCGGCGAAAGAACGGGCTAAGAACTGAGATTTAACCTTGGCATCCCTTCATGCCATTGCTTTTCTCAAGCATTTCACAAATTCGCGCCCAAGATTGCGATTCTCATCTGTCTTACTGACCCGTTGTTTAAGAGGCTCTGGGCATGGGCAGTCAGGACACATTGTGAGCGGCACTAGTCCATATTGTCGCCATTTTGAGTGCGTGGCGGAGGAGGTAGACATCTGCGCTAGGTCACCGGAGAAGAGAAAGATTGGGAAAAGGGGAAGCAATGGGCGGCGACGAACGGACGGGCCCGGGCGCGCGTCTCTTCTAGCTGCGGAGAGATGGGTCCCGCGCTTACGTGGACAAGTGGTGGGTCTCGTGCTTATGTGGATAAGTGGTGGGTCCAACCCCTAACAGCTAACGACGGTATCAGTTGAGTTTAAGGGCCATGTTGTGCCTGGGCTATTTATGACGGGCTCAAATATGTCGCACCAGAGCTATTCGCTCGAACAACGTCGCACCCCTTTCAATTCACATGAAATGTATCGCACAGAAGCTATAAGCCCAAGCAGAGCACTCTCCATAGACCCTGCAGCCTTGGTGACAATGTCCCTGACGCAAGGCATACACCTAGCAGAGTGTCACTAGTATGCCTCTACTTGACTAGCTCGTTGATCAAAGTGAAGGAAATATGCCCTAGAGGCAATAATAAAGTTATTATTTATTTCCTTATATCATGATAAATGTTTATTATTCATGCTAGAATTGTATTAACCAGAAACATAATACATGTGTGAATACATAGACAAACATAGTGTCACTAGTATGCCTCTACTTGACTAGCTCGTTTATCAAAGATGGTTATGTTTCCTAGCCATGGACAAAAGAGTTGTCATTTGATTAACGGGATCACATCATTAGGAGAATGATTTGATTGACATGACCCATTCCATTGGCCTAGCACTTGATCGTTTAGTATGTTGCTATTGCTTTCTTCATGACTTATACATGTTCCTGTAACTATGAGATTATGCAACTCCCGTTTACCGGAGGAACACTTTGGGTGCTACCAAACGTCACAACGTAACTGGGTGATTATAAAGGAGTACTACAGGTGTCTCCAAAGGTACATGTTGGGTTGGCGTATTTCGAGATTAGGTTTTGTCACTCCGATTGTCGGAGAGGTATCTCTGGGCCCTCTCGGTAATGCACATCACTATAAGCCTTGCAAGCAATGTAGCTAATGAGTTAGTTACGGAATGATGCATTACGTAACGAGTAAAGAGACTTGCCGGTAACGAGATTGAACTAGGTATTGGATACCGACGATCGAATCTCGGGCAAGTAACATACCGATGACAAAGGGAACAACGTATGTTGTTATGCGGTTTGACCGATAAAGATCTTCGTAGAATATGTAGGAGCCAATATGGGCATCCAGGTTCCGCTATTGGTTATTGACCGAGAATAGTTCTAGGTCATGTCTACATAGTTCTCGAACCCGTAGGGTCCGCACGCTTAAGGTTTCGATGACAGTTATATTATGAGTTTATGAGTTTTGATGTACCGAAGGAGTTCGGAGTCCCGGATGAGATCGGGGACATGACGAGGAGTCTCGAAATGGTCGAGACGTAAAGATCGATATATTGGACGACTATATTCGGAGTTCGGAAAGGTTCCGAGTGATTCGGGTATTTTTCGGAGTACCGGAGAGTTACGGGAATTCGCCGGGGAGTATATGAGCCTTATTGGGCTTTAGGGGAAAGAGAGAGGAGAGGTTGGGCGCCCCCCCAAGGCCTAGTCCGAATTGGACTAGGGGGAGGGGCTGCGCCCCCTCCTTCCTTCTCTTCTCTTCCCCCTTTCCTTGACTCCTACTCCTACTACTTGGAAGGGGGGGAATCCTACTCCCGTGGGAGTAGGACTCCTCCTTGGTGCGCCTCCTCCTAGGCCGGCCACCCCCTCCCTTGCTCCTTTATATACAGGGGCAGGGGGGCACCCCATGACACACAAGTTGATCTACGGATCGTTCCTTAGCCGTGTGCGGTGCCCCCCTCCACCATATTCCACCTCGGTCATATCGTCGCGGAGTTTAGGCGAAGCCCTGCGCCGGTAGAACATCATCATCGTCACCACGCCGTCGTGCTGACGGAACTCATCCCCGAAGCTTTGCTGGATCGGAGCCCGGGGATCGTCATCGAGCTGAACGTGTGCTGAACTCGGAGGTGCCGTACGTTCGGTGCTTGGATCGGTCGGATCGTGAAGACGTACGACTACATCAACCGCGTTGTGCTAACGCTTCCGCTTACGGTCTACGAGGGTACGTGGACAACACTCTCCCCTCTCGTTGCTATGCCATCACCATGATCTTGCGTGTGCGTAGGAATTTTTTGAAATTACTACGTTCCCCAACAGTGGCATCCGAGCCTAGGTTTTATGCGTTGATGTTATATGCACGAGTAGAACACAAGTGAGTTGTGGGCGATACAAGTCATACTGCTTACCAGCATGTCATACTTTGGTTCGGCGGTATTGTGAGATGAAGCGGCCCGGACCGACATTACGCGTACGCTTACGCGAGACTGGTTTCACCGTTACGAGCACTTGTGCTTAAAGGTGGCTGGCGGGTGTCTGTCTCTCTCACTTTAGCTGAATCGAGTGTGGCTACGCCCGGTCCTTGCGAAGGTTAAAACAACACTAACTTGACGAACTATCGTTGTGGTTTTGATGCGTAGGTAAGAACGGTTCTTGCTAAGCCCGTAGCAGCCACGTAAAATTTGCAACAACAAAGTAGAGGACGTCTAACTTGTTTTTGCAGGGCATGTTGTGATGTGATATGGTCAAGACGTGATGCTATATTTTATTGTATGAGATGATCATGTTTTGTAACCGAAGTTATCGGCAACTGGCAGGAGCCATATGGTTGTCGCTTTATTGTATGAAATGCAAACGCCCTGTAATTGCTTTACTTTATCACTAAGCGGTAGCGATAGTCGTAGAAGCAATAGATGGCGTAACGACAACGATGCTACGATGGAGATCAAGGTGTCGCGCCGGTGACGATGGTGATCACGACGGTGCTTCGAAGATGGAGATCACAAGCACAAGATGATGATGGCCATATCATATCACTTATATTGATTGCATGTGATGTTTATCCTTTATGCATCTTATCTTGCTTTGATTGACGGTAGCATTTTAAGATGATCTCTCACTAATTATCAAGAAGTGTTCTCCCTGAGTATGCACCGTTGCGAAAGTTCTTCGTGCTGAGACACCACGTGATGATCGGGTGTGATAGGCTCTACGTTCAAATACAACGGGTGCAAAACAGTTGCACACGCGGAATACTCGGGTTAAACTTGACGAGCCTAGCATATACAGATATGGCCTCGGAACACGGAGACCGAAAGGTCGAGCGTGAATCATATAGTAGATATGATCAACATAATGATGTTCACCATTGAAACTACTCCATCTCACGTGATGATCGGACATGGTTTAGTTGATTTGGATCACGTGATCACTTAGATGACTAGAGAGATGTCTATCTAAGTGGGAGTTCTTAAGTAATATGATTAATTGAACTTAATTTATCATGAACTTAGTCCAGGTAGTATTTTGCAAATTATGTTGTAGATCAATAGCTCGCGTTGTTGCTTTCATATGTTTATTTTGATATGTTCCTAGAGAAAATTGTATTGAAAGATGTTAGTAGCAATGATGCGGATTGGATCCGTGATCTGAGGTTTATCCTCATTGCTGCACAGAAGAATTATGTCCTTAATGCACCGCTAGGTGACGGACCTATTGCAGGAGCAGGTACAGATGTTATGAACATTTGGCTAGCTCAATATGATGACTACTTGATAGTTTAGTGCACCATTCTTAACGGCTTAGAATCGGGACTTCAAAGACGTTTTGAATGTCATGGACCATATGAGATGTTCCAAGAGTTGAAGTTAATATTTCCAGCAAATACCCGAGTTGAGAGATATGAAGTCTCCAACAAGTTCTATAGCTAAAAGATGGAGGAGAATCGCTCAACTAGTGAGCATGTGCTCAGATTGTCTGGGTACTTCAATCGCTTGAATCAAGTGGGAGTTAATCTTCCAGATAAGATAGTGATTGACAGAATTCTCTAGTCACCATCACCAAGTTAGTAGAACTTTGTGATGAACTATAGTATGCAAGGGATGACGAAAACGATTCCCGAGCTCTTCGTGATGTTGAAATCAACGAAGGTAGAAATCAAGAAAGAGCATCAAGTGTTGATGGTTGACAAGATCACTAGTTTCAAGAAAAAGGGCAAAGGGAAAGAAAGGGGAACTTCAAGTAGAATGACAAGCAAGTTGTCACTCCCATGAAGAAGCCCAAAGCTGAACCAAAGCCTGAAACTGAATGCTTACACTGCAAAGGAAATGGTCACTGGAAACAGAAATACCCTGAATATTTGGTGGATAAGAAGGATGGCAAAGTGAACAAGGATATATTTGATATACAGGTTATTGATGTGTGCCTTACTAGTGTTTATAGTAGCCCCTGAGTATTTGATACTTGTTCGGTTACTAAGATTAGTAACTCGAAACAGGAGTTACAGAATAAACAGAGACTAGTTGAAGGGGAAGTGACGATGAGTGTTGGAAGTAGTTCCAAGATTGATATGATCATCATCGCACACTCCCTATACTTTCGGGATTAGTGTTAAACCTAAATAAATGTTATTTGGCATTTGCGTTGAGCATGAACATGATTTGATCGTGTTTATTGCGATACGGTTATTCATTTAAAGTTAGAGAATAATTGTTATTCTGTTTACATGAATAAGACCTTCGATGGTTATACACCCAATGAAAATAGTTTGTTGGATCTCGATCATAGTGATACACATATTCATAATATTGATGCCAAAAGATGCAAAGTTAATAATGATAGTGCAACTTATTTGTGGCACTGCCGTTTGGGTCATATCGGTGTAAAGCGCATGAAGAAACTCCATAAAGATGGATTTTCGGAATCACTTGGTTATGAATCATTTGATGCTTGCGAACCGTGCCTTTTGGGCAAGATGACTAAAACTCCGTTCTCCGGAACAATGGAACAAGCTACTGACTTATTGGAAATAATACATACCGATGTATGCAATCCAATGAGTGTTGATGCTCGTGGCAAGTATCATTATTTTCTGACCTTCACAAGATGATTTGAGCAGATATGGGTATATCTACTTGATGAAACATAAGTCTGAAATAGTTGAAAGGTTCAAAGAATTTCAGAGTGAAGTGGAAAAATCATCGTAACAAGAAAATAAAGTTTCTGCGATTTGATCGCGGAGACAAATATTTGAGTTACGAGTTTGGTCTTCAATTAAAACAATGTGGAATAGTTTCACAGCTCACGCCACCTGGAACACTACTACGTTATGGTGTGTCCGAACGTTGTAACCGCACTTTATTGGATATGGTGCGATCTATGATGTCTCTTACTGATTTACCACTATCGTTTTGGGGTTATGCATTAGAGACAGCTGCATTCACGTTTAATAGGGCACCATCTAAATCCGTTGAGACGACACCGTATGAACTATGGTTTAGCAGTAAACCTAAGCTGTCGTTTCTTAAAGTTTGGAGTTGCGATGCTTGTATGAAAAAAGGTTTTCAACCTGATAAGCTCGAACCCAAATCGGAGAAGTGCGTCTTCATAGAATACCCAAAGGAAACTGTTGGGTACTCCTTCTATCACAAATCCAAAGGCAAAACATTCGTTGCTAAGAATGGATCCTTTCTAGAGAAGGAGTTTCTCTCGAAAGAAGTGAGTGGGAGGAAAGTAGAGCTTGATAAGGTAATTTGTACCTTCTCCCGAATTGGAAAGTAGTGCATCACAGAAATCAGTTCCAGTGATTCCTACACCAATTAGTGAGGAAGTTAATGATGATGATCATGAAACTTCAGATCAAGTTGCTACCAAACCTCGTAGGTCTTCCAGAGTAAGATCCGCACCAGAGTGGTACGGTAATCATGTTCTGGAAGTCATGTTACTAAACTATGATGAACCTACGAACTATGAGGAAGCGATGATGAGCCCAGATTCCACGAAATGGCTTGAGGCCATAAAAACTGAGATATGATCCATGTATGAGAACAAAGTATGGACTTTGATTGACTTGCTCGATGATCAGCAAGCCATGTTAAATAAATGGATCTTCAAGAGGAAGACGGACACTGATAAGAGTGTTACTATCTACTAAGCTCGACTTGTTGCGAAAGGTTTTCAACAAGTTCAAGGTGTTGAATACGATGAGATTTTCTCACTCGTATCGAAGCTTAAGTCTGTCTGAATCATGTTAGCAATTGCCACATTTTATGAAATCTGGCAAATGGATGTCAAAACTGCATTCCTTAATAGATTTATTAAAGAAGAGTTGTATATGATGCAACCAGAAAGTTTTTGTCAATCCTAAAGATGCTAACAAAGTGTGCAAGCTCCAGCGATCCATCTATGGACTGGTGCAAGCATCTCGGAGTTGGAATATACGCTTTGATGAGTTGATCAAAGCATATGGTTTTATACAGACTTTTGAAGAAGCCTGTATTTACAAGAAAGTGAGTGGGAGCTCTGTAGCATTTCTAATATTATATGTGCATGACATATTGTATATTGGAAATGATATCGAAATTCTGGATAGCATGAAAGGATACTTGAATAAGAGTTTTTCAAAGCAAGACCTCGGTGAAGCTGCTTACACATTGAGCATCAAGATCTATATAGATAGATCAAGACGCTTGATAAGATTTTTCAATAAGTACATACCTTGATAAATTTTTGAAATAGTTCAAAATGGAACAGTCAAAGAAGGAGTTCTTGCCTGTGTTACAAGGTGTGAAGTTGAGTAAGACTCAAGACCCGACCATTGCAGAAAATAGAAAGAGAATGAAAAGTCATTCCCTATGCCTCAGTCATAGGTTCTATAAAGTATGCTATGCTGTGAACCAGACCTATTGTATACCTTGCTCTGTGTTTGGTAAAGGAATACAATTTTGATCTAATAAGTAGATCACTGGACATGGGTCAAGAATATCCTTAGTGAGGACTAAGGAGATGTTTCTCGATTATGGAGGTGATAAAAGAGCCCGTCGTAAAAGTTACAACGATGCAAGCTTTTACACCAATCCAGATGACTCTAAGTCTCAATCTGGATACATATTGAAAGTGGGAGCAATTAGCTAGAGTAGCTCAGTGCAGAGCATTGTGGACATAGAATATTTGCGAAATACATACGGCTCTGAATATGACAGACCCGTTGACTAAACTTCTCTCACAAGCAAAACATGATCATACCTTAGTACTCTTTGGGTGTTAATCACATAGCGATGTGAACAAACCCTTTGGGTGTTGATCACATGATGATGTGAACTATGGGTATTAATCACATACAGATGTGAATATTGGTGTTAAATCACATGGCGATGTGAACTAGATTATTGACTCTAGTGCAAGTGGGAGACTGAAGGAAATATGCCCTAGAGGCAATAATAAAGTTATTATTTATTTCCTTATATCATGATAAATGTTTATTATTCATGCTAGAATTGTATTAACCGGAAACATAATACATGTGTGAATACATAGACAAACATAGTGTCACTAGTATGCCTCTACTTGACTAGCTCGTTTATCAAAGATGGTTATGTTTCCTAGCCATGGACAAAAGAGTTGTCATTTGATTAACGGGATCACATCATTAGGAGAATGATGTGATTGACATGACCCATTCCGTTAGCCTAGCACTTGATCGTTTAGTATGTTGCTATTGCTTTCTTCATGACTTATACATGTTCCTGTAACTATGAGATTATGCAACTCCCGTTTACCGGAGGAACACTTTGGGTGCTACCAAACGTCACAACGTAACTGGGTGATTATAAAGGAGTACTACAGGTGTCTCCAAAGGTACATGTTGGGTTGGCGTATTTCGAGATTAGGTTTTGTCACTCCGATTGTCGGAGAGGTATCTCTGGGCCCTCTCGGTAATGCACATCACTATAAGCCTTGCAAGCAATGTAGCTAATGAGTTAGTTACGGAATGATGCATTACGTAACGAGTAAAGAGACTTGCCGGTAACGAGATTGAACTAGGTATTGGATACCGACGATCGAATCTCGGACAAGTAACATACCGATGACAAAGGGAACAACGTATGTTGTTATGCGGTTTGACCGATAAAGATCTTCGTAGAATATGTAGGAGCCAATATGGGCATCCAGGTTCCGCTATTGGTTATTGACCGAGAATAGTTCTAGGTCATGTCTACATAGTTCTCGAACCCGTAGGGTCCGCACGCTTAAGGTTTCGATGACAGTTATATTATGAGTTTATGAGTTTTGATGTACCGAAGGAGTTCGGATTCCCGGATGAGATCGGGGACATGACGAGGAGTCTCGAAATGGTCGAGACGTAAAGATCGATATATTGGACGACTATATTCAGAGTTCGGAAAGGTTCCGAGTGATTCGGGTATTTTTCGGAGTACCGGAGAGTTACGGGAATTCGCCGGGGAGTATATGGGCCTTATTGGGCTTTAGGGGAAAGAAAGAGGAGAGGTTGGGCGCCCCCCCAAGGCCTAGTCCGAATTGGACTAGGGGGGGGGCTGCGCCCCCTCCTTCCTTCTCTTCTCTTCCCCCTTTCCTTGACTCCTACTCCTACTACATGGAAGGGGGGGAATCCTACTCCCGGTGGGAGTAGGACTCCTCCTTGGTGCGCCTCCTCCTAGGCCGGCCACCCCCTCCCTTGCTCCTTTATATACGGGGGCAGGGGGCACCCCATGACACACAAGTTGATCTACGGATCGTTCCTTAGCCGTGTGCGGTGCCCCCCTCCACCATATTCCACCTCGGTCATATCGTGGCGGAGTTTAGGCGAAGCCCTGCGCCGGTAGAACATCATCATCGTCACCACGCTGTCGTGCTGACGGAACTCATCCCCGAAGCTTTGCTGGATCGGAGCTCGGGGATCGTCATCGAGCTGAACGTGTGCTGAACTCGGAGGTGCCGTACGTTCGGTGCTTGGATCGGTCGGATCGTGAAGACTTATGACTACATCAACCGCGTTGTGCTGACGCTTCCGCTTACGGTCTACGAGGGTACGTGGACAACACTCTCCCCTCTCGTTGCTATGCCATCACAATGATCTTGCGTGTGCGTAGGAATTTTTTTGAAATTACTACGTTCCCCAATACAAAGATGGTTATGTTTCCTGACCATAGACATGTGTTGTCATTTGATTAACGGGATCACATCATTAGGAGAATGATGTGATTCACTTGACCCATTCCGTTAGCTTAGCACTTGATCGTTTAAGTTTTCTGCTATTGCTTTCTTCATGACATATACATGTTCCTATGACTATGAGATTATGCAACTCCCGTTTACCGGAGCAACACTTTGTGTGCTACCAAACGTCACAACATAACTGGGTGATTATAAAGGTGCTCTACAGGTGTCTCCGAAGGTACTTGTTGGGTTGGCGTATTTCGAGATTAGGATTTGTCACTCCAATTGTCGGAGAGGTATCTCTGGGCCCTCTGGTAATGCACATCACTTAAAGCCTTGCAAGCATTGCAACTAATGAGTTAGTTGTGAGATGATGTATTACGGAACGAGTAAAGAGACTTGTCGGTAACGAGATAGAACTAGGTATTGAGATACCGACGATCAAATCTCGGACAAGTAACATACCGATGACAAAGGGAACAACGTATGTTGTTATGCGGTTTGACCGATAAAGATCTTCGTAGAATATGTAGGAGCCAATATGAGCATCCAGGTTCCGCTATTGGTTATTGACCGGAAACAGTTCTAGGTCATGTCTGCATAGTTCTCGAACCCGTAGGGTCCGCACGCTTAACATTACGATGATAGTTTTATTATGAGTTTATATGTTTTGATGTACCGAAGGTTGTTCGGGGTCCCGGATGTGATCATGGACATGACGAGGAGTCTCGAAATGGTCGAGACATAAAGATTGATATATTGGACGACTATATTCGGACACCGAAATTGTTCCGGGTGATTTCAGAGAAAACCGGAGTGCCGGAGGGGTTACCGGAACCCCCCGGGGAAGTATTGGGCCTTAGTGGGCCTGAGGGGAGAGAGAGGGCAGCAGCCCAGGAGGTGGCGCCCCCCCCCCCAGGGGATTCCGAATTGGACTAGGGAGGGGGGCGCGGCCCCTCTCTCCCTCTCCCTCTCTTTCCTTCCCCCTTCCTCCTTCCTAGTGGGACTAGGAAAGGGGAATCCTACTCCCACTAGGAGGAGGATTCCCCCCTCCTTGGCGCGCCCCCTAGGGCCGGACGGCCTCCCCCCTTGCTCCTTTATATACGGGGGCAGGGGGACACCCCAAGACACACAAGTTGATCTTTGAGATCGTTCCTTAGCCGTGTGTGGTGCCCCCCTCCACTATATTCCACCTCGGTCATATCGTCGCGGAGTTTAGGCGAAGCTCTGCATCGGTAGAACATCATCATCGTCACCACGCCGTCGTGCTGACGGAACTCATCCCCGACACCCTGCTGGATCGGAGTCCGGGGATCGTCATCGAGCTGAACGTGTGCAGAACACGGAGGTGTCGTACGTTCGGTGCTTGGATGGGTCGGACGTGAAGACGTACGACTATATCAACCGCGTTGTCATAATGCTTCCGCTTTCGGTCTACGAGGGTACGTGGACACACTCTCCTCTCTCGTTGCTATGCATCACCATGATCTTGCGTGTGCGTAGGAAAATTTTGAAATTACTACGTTCCCCAACACACCTTCCTCCTTCTCCTCCTCGCCAGCAAGGGCGGAAGAGATCCGCCGCCGCCCCGGCTGCTCCGGCGCGTCGTAGTCCTTCTCCTCCGCCTCGTAAGCAAGCACGAAAGAAGACAGGCGCCGCAGCCGCTCCGTCTGCTACGGCGTCTAGCAGTACAGCCAGCAGAGGCGGGAGGCAATACAGATACGGTCCACCTCTCAAGCCTCTAGAGAAGTTACCGTACGAGAGAAACTAATCTCTAACTATTTCTCCTCTTTGTTTACTTCTGTGCAGGTGCAAATACTAGCAATATTATTAACCACATTGCCCCCAAGGTAACTCCAGAAATGAATGCGCTCCTCTCGGCGGAATTCACACCAGAGGAGGTGAAGAGTGCTTTGGATGATATCGGAGACCTTAAAGCTCCTGGCCTGGATGGGCTTTTCTATAAACGGTATTGGCATCTTGTTGGTGATGATGTGGTTCGTGAGGTGCTACATGTATTGCGAGGCGGCAGTATACCGAAGGGATGGAACGACACCCTAGTGGTACTTATCCCAAAGGTGCAGAACCCCAAGAAGTTGAAGGATCTACGCCCTATTAGCCTCTGCAATGTTGTGTACAAACTCGTGTCCAAGGTTATTGCCAACAGGTTGAAATGTATCTTGGGGGAAATCATATCTCCAAACCAAAGTGCCTTTGTTCAAGGTAGGCTTATCTCGGATAATACAATTTTGGCCAATGAAATGACACATTTCCTTAAGCGAAAGAGGACGGGGAGAACCTCCTTTGCTGCTCTTAAGCTGGACATGAGCAAAGCATACGACCGGGTCAAGTGGGGTTTCCTTGAAAAGGTCATGCTGAAGTTGGGGTTTCTGCCAAGCTTTGTACAGCTGATCAGCAAATGCATTCGGACTGTGACATATAAATTTAAGGTGAATGGGGCTGTTACTGAAACTATTTTCCCTGGGAGAGGGCTCCGCCAAGGGGATCCGATTTCCCCTTACCTCTTCTTACTCTGCGCCGAGGGACTGTCAGCGATGCTCCAGCATGCCGAAAGTGTAAACATGATCAGAGGAATCCAACTTGCGGAGGGAGCCCCGACGGTGAGCCACCTACTTTTTGCGGATGACTCACTACTCCTGTTCGAAGCCACAAACGACAGCATCCAAGTGCTTCAGCAGATTCTGAACGAGTACGAAAGGGGGTCGGGCCAGATGATTAACAAAGATAAGTCCTCGGTGTTGTTTAGCAAGAATACGCCGAACGCAAAGAAGCAAATGTTTCTGAATCTTCTAGGTCTCAACGGTGAAAGTTGGAATGGAAAGTACCTCGGTCTTCCTAGTTATGTGGGGCAGTCCAGACAAAGATGCTTCGAATACCTTAGGGACAGAATTTGGGAGATTTTGAAAGGCTGGAAAATCAAACTGCTCTCCAAAGCTGGCAAAGAGATCCTAATTAAGACGGTGATCCAGGCTGTACCCACGTATGCCATGGCGTGCTTTGACCTGACAAAAGGCTCTTTGTGAGAGTATTAGCCAGATGGTGTGCAATTTCTGCTGGGCTAATCAAGAGGATGAAGACAAGCATCATTGGGTTAGTTGGGAAAAGATGACAAGGCCGAAGGAGCAAGGTGGCCTGGGCTTCCGGGACCTACACTCCTTCAATATGGCGATGTTGGTTAGACAAGTGTGGAGACTCATACAAGTGCCAGACTCACTGTGTGCGCGCGTTTTGAAGCCAAATATTACCCAGAGGGGGATGTTTTGACGGCTGTACCAATACCGGACTAAGAGGATGATTGATTTGTTTTCTAAAAGGAAAAGAGATTATATAATTAAAGTTAAGGAAGATCATGTATTACCCTTGCTTAGAATTGGAACAACAACATAACCAAAATGAAGGTGCTTGAACAAATGAAATTTCCAAGGTATTGAGTTCTTGCATGGAGGCCCTAGATTGTGCCCTCAAATTTGGCAATATCCACGTCCACATGAACAAAGAGATAATGTGAGTAGGGTATTTTTGATGTTAGGTCTTATGCAATCCTGTATATAGGATTATAAACTTTTAGGTGCACCAGGGTATTGGCACCGATTCCAGTACAGTTGGTTTGGTCTTTTCTCTGCTAAAGTACCCGGAGGACAAAAAACAGTGCTCTCCTTTAGTCTAGCCCGCCCAACTTTTTCTGTCAAGCTCCGCCACTTCAAAGTGCCCATAGCGTAACTGAAAGCTTCACAAAGAGTCCATGTGAGAATGAGTCCATTATCATGAACAACCACTGTTTTGCGTTGGGTTCCCCGGAGTAGGCTTAAGTCAAGGAATCGGCCCAGGATCGGTTTACTGAGTTCTCACAAGCCCATCAAGCTAGCAGCAATCATACTCCAGCCAACGAAACCGGCTTTGCACCCAACCCAGCCCACCCCTCCCCAACCCCCTAGCGACCCGAGCGCGAAAACCCTCGCCGCCGGGCTCCGCCACCGAACCACTCCTCCCCTGGGCAAACCCTATTTGGCGCTGCAGGCGCCCGTTATAGGGCATTTTGCTAACGGGCGCCTGCAGCGCGCAACCCCCTGCGCTATTTTGGGCCGGCCCAGTTCCTTCCCTTCCCTTCTCCTTTTCTGTAAAAACTGAAAAAAGGTGTGCACCGAAGGGATTCAAACTTGCAAGTTGCACCATGCGGTAGCAACACAGCAACCACTTGGGATAACCCAACTCATGTGATAGGTTGCTCATTTTTTTCTCCTTCTATTATTCTCCAGAACGCGATCGGTTTTCTTTTTTTCTTATCTTTTTTCTGTTTCTTTTTTGTTTTGTAAATGCGTGAACTTTTCTCAATTTTTGCAAAAATAAAATAAAATCGATGAACTCTCTTTTTAGATTTGTGAACTTTTTTTCAGAGTCGATGAACTTTTTTAAAGTCGGTGAACTTTTTTTTAATTCGGTGAACTTTTTTTTCAAATTTGATGAACTTTTTTCAATTTTTATGAAATTTTTTCAAATTAGATGAACTTTTTTCAAATTCGGTGAACTTTTTTTCAACTTTAATGAACTATTTTCAAATTTTATGAACTTTTTTGAAATTCAATGAACTTTTTGTGAAAATCAATTAACTTTCTTTTCGAATACGATTATCGTTTTTCAAAATCGGTGAACATTTTTCATAACTGATGAACCTTCCTCTAATTTGACGAGCGTTTTTCAAATTTGTTTTTTCAAAATATGTGAACATTTTTAAATGTGATGAATTTTTTTGAAAATCAATGAACTGTTTCCTTCCAAAATGAAGAACTTTTTTCAAAATCACTGTCTTTTTTCCAAATAATTCAAAAAAAATAAGTGGTACAATAGATGAATGGTTTTGCTCAATAAAATAGCACCACGACCTTTTAGTAGGTCTTGCCTCTGACACTTATCACAAACAGCTAGTAGCTCTGGTGGCTAATGGCGCATGTATGTTTACATGACGTCTTGAGTTCGAAACCTGGGACCCCCTTTTGTTTTTGTTTTTTTCGCGAGCTTTTTTGCATTCACTGACGCCAGGACCGCCAACGGGCGCTTGCAGCGCCGTATAGGAGCTCCCCCTCCCCTGCCGCTCCAGTGGGCGTCGCCGGGCAAAGCCCGCGCGGGGTCGGCGACTGCGGGATCTCCCATGCCTGGCTCCTGGAGCGGGAGCCGCGGGAGGCTACTGCTGCTTTGACGAGGCAACGTGATTCAGATGAAGGGCGGGTCGAGGCACGACGGTGGGCGCAGGTTGGTGGCGGCGCAACAGAGCTAGCTGGGTGGTGGCGGCGGCGGCGTGGCGCTTTTTGTGGTGGTTGGGTACGGCTGGTGGCTTGGCCGCGGACGCCTGGCGTTGTTGGACTGGGTGCCTAGGCCGGTGAGTGGATCTCCCAGCGCTAGTGACTGGCCACGGTTCTGGAACTTTGCTGAGCTGGTCTAGACCGTGGGCCTCTCTGGTTGTTCGGCTGTTGTGCTGTTGTCGAGCCTCGGCTGCTGCTTGGCGCCATGGTGATGTTGTTGGTTGCGGTGGTGACTTGGTGTGGATGTGATGGCCGTTTCTTTCCGTTGTGTGGTGGGGCGTGGCAAGGCGTCTTCTTCCGCGAGGTGCTGCGACGGCGGTGGAGTGAACTAACATGGATGGTGTCCCCATTCACGTGGGTTGGGTTGCAAGTGCGCAACGTTTCGATGAAAGTGTTGCCCATCTTCAATCCGTGTCAGCGGCCATGACACTTGTCGGCGTTGTTTCCCCTTCTTGAAGGCGTCGTTGTGGTGTGTCAGCACCTTGCTCTCTCTCTCTCTCTCTCTCTCTCTCTCTCACACACACACACACACACACACACACACACACACACACACCTGCCTGTATGGTTGTCTTTCAGGCGAAAGCCTAGGTTCGGATTCAGACCAGCAATGGTGGCGTCACTGATGTCATTCCTCTATTGGGAGCATTGTTTTGGAGATATGGATGGAAGGTATTTATTTGTGTTCTTTCGGTGATCGCCGCGGAGCTAAGTTGTTCGTTAAGGGCGCTATGTATGCGGTCGCGGGTGAGTCCAAGACGATAACTTTCTCAAGGTTGTCTGAGTCCCCCCACCCACATGCCGACTCTTTTCGGAATAAAGGGTGGTTGGTACGTCGACAAGGAGAGTATGCTTAGAGTTGTTGCTCTCTAGAGATGACCACCGTTGGGTGAGACACTGCTTTGTTGATCAGTTTAGGATTAGCCCTTCAGCATTGGAGTTGTTTTGCATGCATTCGAGTTGGAGTGGTGTTCCCTACTCACCGGACTGTGGTGGAAGCTTGCCCTTCGCCTTCTATGAAAGTTTTTTTTTCAAATGACAAGTGCAACACGTGTGGCACGAAGTAAAACCGCCCTGCTGTTTTTTACACTAAAGTTGCCATCCAAACAGAAAGTTGTCATGATTCACAACTAAAGTTGCTATACCCTTGTAACTAAAGTTGCCATCGAAAGGCGCCAGGCCGGAATTGCTTCATGCCACATGTGTGGCACTTATCAGGGTCCTTTTTTACGGTTGGCTGAAACCCCATGTGTCTCAAAAAAAAATTCAGCTGGGTCATCGATGTCTCAAAAAAAAACTCAGCTAGGTCGGCGTCAGGAAGGCTCAGTTCCTTGCCCAAATCTGAAACCATATTGAACCCCACACGGAGCCACAGCGGAACGTTCTCTGTACAAAGTCCTTGCCTTCCGTAGTAGCATGAAATCAAGCCAGTCGTATTAAAAAAAATTGAGGGGGGCAGCCGTATTAATTGGAAGCTCTATATACACACGTATTGGAAACAGCCACGCAACGGGCTTGGAAACAACCGACTCGTACATGTATGTAGAGGGCGGGACGTGGGAACTCCATATATTGCAAACCTCCCGAGACTCGACCCGACGTCGAAAGTGCAAGCCCCCGATCTAGATCGCCTCGCCAACTTGTAATCCAAGCCTCTCCGTCGCCGGAAGCCCGACCGACAAACAAGCCGATTGATCGATGGACAGCACAACACCGACGACCGAGAAGATGCCGCCGTCGCCTAGCATCACCGAACGGATCCGCCGCCACGCAATCTCCGGCGGCGTCCTCGGCTCCGTCATGTACTTCTCCAAGGGCGCCACCAACTCGCCGAGCGGGAGCCGCCTCCTCGGCGGGGCTCTGGCGGTCCCCAGGAACGTGCTCAGGATCGGCAGCTTTGCGGCCTGGTATGGCGCCGCCAAGTCGGTCAGGTGCACCGTCGCCCCGGACTACCCCTTTGAAACCACGGTCGCCTGGGGCGCCACCAACGCCCTCTTCGCCATGCGCCACGGGAGGCGCGCGGCCTGCCGCTCCGGGCTCAGAGGCGCGGCCCTGGGCATGGTCGCCGACGTGGCCCATTATGGCATAAAACGCTTCCTTGCAACACGGCGGTCACGGGCAGAGGAGCGCCGCATAGCCCATGAGTTGGCTGCTTCCTCGGTTGGGATTCCCGCCGACACATGTCGTGTTTGATTCATGTTACTTTTGTGTTTTATTACTCCCTTCGTCTCAGTTTACAAGTCCTACGCGTATACCTAGGTTGCCAATTTTGACCATCCTAATATAAACTATATAACATAAAGATTATATTTTATGAAAATAGAACATCTGAAGTTTATATTGATATATTTTTTGTAATATATGACTTATATTAGGTTTGTTAAATTAACGACCTAGGGGTACGCGCACGCCCTGTAAACTGAGAGAAAGGGAGAACTCCACTTTGCATGCTGTAATTTTGTATCCATAAATTAGAGTATATGAAAGCGAATGTATATTCTTGTAGAGTGTTGCTGTTACAAGGCGTCGGCGCAAGGTGCTATAGCTAGCTAGCAGGTGATCCAATGAAAAATTCTGTGCAATGAGAAACTGTGTTTCCTGGCCCATCCACTCTTCCTTAATTCTCATGCGAAACAATTAATGGGACGAAAGGTTGGGAGGAAGAAGCAGAATCGTAGCCTTCAAATTTTAAATCCTAATTAAACCACCTTCACAAATAATTTATTAAGAAGATAAAAAATTAGCATCTGGTTCTGTCACAAAAAAATTAACCTCTCAATACATAATTCGGCCACTTTGAACTCCAAAGCACTCAAAGTAATCTAAATATCACGCAATTACCCCAATCCTCGTTGCAGAAGATGTCACCTTGCCCTTGTTGGAGCCCAGTGCCTCGGCGCCGTGGGCACATGTTGAGCTCAGCAAATAACTCCCCTCGCGCCTTTTCTTCACCATGCACGCTGGGCAATAGCCCTCGGCTCGCTTGTGGAGTCGACAATGCTTGATTGTGAGGTGCTCCTCGACCACGAGGGGGTAAACGTAGATGACGACGAACGCGCCCACGCTCCGCCATGAGTTGCTCCTCGATCTCGCACTCGATAGCATTGACCAGTGAAATTGAAGGACGCCTAATATTTTGGGATGGAGGGAGTACTAAGATTTGGCGCAATTGTATATGTTTGAATCTTTTCCACATTTTGGAAGAAAGAAAAATAATATTCCCGCACACCACTGGGTGTTATCGAGCATATAGGTCAAGTTTTTGCAGATTTCATATTTGATGTTCAACGTGCATTGCACGTGCTTGATTACTAGTATGCTAAAAGGGAGACACTACAACATTGGCCATCTGCCCCTTATACAAATCTGCTGAAGAAGAAACCATGAAAACACACTTTTTCTTCTACTAATTTTTTGTAGTGATACCTATTGGTCGAGGCTGAATACTCAGTTACATCCAGAATGTTGCATGAGAGAAATAACGAGTGTTCTTGGACACTGCATAGGACCTAGTGCCACGGCGACTCTTAGTTTGGAGCTCTCCCATGTGGTCATACTTGAGGCCAAACAAGGTGACATGGAGCACAGTGTCGATGGCTTCCTTGCTGGATACGATGTCCTCGACGAGGCAAAACCTGCTATCGCCCATGTAGGTAAGAGTGACATCCTTGTGCCGGCCATCCTCCATGTAATGCTCCTCGTTGTTGCGGCGAAACAGCTTCTCCTTGAGCACCCTGCATTCCAGCGGCCGTTTGGTGGTGGCGCTGCGTGAGGCAACCTGACAACAGCAAACATATCCAGCGCCCTTACGATCCGTCCCGACCCATGCATTTAGCTCTGCGTCGAAGAAGGCTTGGCCTTTGAAGGGCAAAACCCAGTCGTCCCCAAGGTCTGCCCACACGCCGTTGCTGGTGTCCAAGGAGTGGGTTCCCTTCCTTGTAGACATGAAGATGGTACGTCCGTCCGGGTGCAACGCGTAGCCGACGATGTCTACTCCGTTGACCGGTGGTTGTGACTGCACTCTGTTCCAGGACCAATCCATGTATGGATCCCATATGTTGTCTGCGGCGACTCTGCGCCACGACAAGGCTTGCAAACATGGGAGATCAGGCAAGTTTGCGGTTGTCAAGACATATATCGTTTTGCCGACAGCTATGGTAGTTGCTAGGCGATCAATCCCACATGGAAAACGCGGGCCCACGGTGAGGGCTGCGGTCTCCGTGTTGTAGATGACGGCTGGGGGAGCGTGGTCGCCGCGGTTACGCGGGTTGGTGTCGACGAAGATGTTGGTGCCCAGAGCAGTGAACTCCATGCGGCCACACATCGGCGTCTTTATCCGGATGGCAGCGTGCTCGAGAAGCTTGTGCTCTCCTCCGCCACCTCCTTCTGTATCGTCCAAGATGTCGTCGGCGTCAAGCTTGTGGATGCTATACCCGCCCTCCCAGTCATCCACCGCCAGATAAAGGTGCTGCTTCCGCGGCAGCCTCTCGGCATGATCATTATTCCGTCGTCGCCGCTTAGACGACGAGCAGGAGGACCTCTCATCCAAACCGCCGCCCATCATTTTTCCCAAGAAGGAATTAGATCTCGCTGAGTTATTCCGGGTCAGGTAATAATAAGGAAATATGCACAGAGCGTTTCGCTCGTAGCCCCTTTTTTCCGTGGAGCCCACCTGAGTTTTGCCGAGATAACTGTCAATGTCCCTTTTTTCCTTTTCCACAACGTTACCCGTTTTGGTTCCTTTGCTCTACCCAGCCCGTTAGAAATTATGGGGCCCATGTGTCTTACCACAACTTTTTTTCATGGTAATACGGATCTCATTCATATCATAAAAATTAAAGTACAAGTCACGTAAGGACCGACATGACAAAACTGAAAAGATAGAAGAACATCTTTGAGCTTGACACCAACGCCCATCACCTGCCTCCGGCACCACGACAGCAACCACCGAAGAAAAGAATGATGGATCACCTCCTCACCCGAGCTCGACGCGGCTCCATCGCTGATATGCAGCTTTGCGGACCTCCAAGGTGGCTCACCAAAAGTGAAGCCCTTACCGTTGAACGAATCAGACCGGGGCAACACCCCGGACACGCCATCGAACTCCAGATATGGCACCCCACCGCGACTAAGACGTCGCAGAAGGAAACCATACCTGCCATCCACGAACCATGAACCCAACACATGTTCCGTCTTCCAGATGTTGTCTATGCAGACCACAATCTGCATCCGTTCCTGGACTACCTCCCAAGCTCCGCGCCGATGCTAGAGCAAACGTCGTCGCAACGGCGGAGCCCGAGGACACAGGTCCACCACGAGGATGCCGCCGCCGCCACGCCATCCTTGCTTGAACAGACTGGTTTCCAAATCCATCCCCAACCATAGGACCGATGGCCTTGTCAAGGAAGGATCCGAAGAATCTTTATTCAGCGTTGTCATCGTCGCCGCCGAAACAAAGACGATGAACAGCCTAAAAATCTAAACTACAAAGAAGTAAAAATGATCCACACGCGTGGATCCGGCGACCCCCCTCACCACCGACGACCGAGGTAGCCGGCGGAGGGGAGCCGCCGGAGGACGGCGCTGGAAGATTGGGTCTCCTGGCGGCGGCTAGGGTTCCAGCCGCCAGGAACAGGAGGAAAACGATTGTCTTACCACAACTAACAATTGAGCTGTTCCAACCCTCAAAAAAAAACAATTGAGCTGTTCCGTATGCGTTTTGATATTTTTGCTTGGTTTTTTTTAGGAACAATATCTCTCTGTTCATCTACAAGCATGGACACGATCTTGCCTACATCCTCTTGTATGTGAACGACATTGTCATCACCACATCCACGGACCAGCTCCTTCGACGTCTCACACAGCAGCTTCATGCAGAGTTTTCCGTGATAGACCTCGGCACCCTGTCATTTTTCCCCGGCATCTCCGTCACTCGGACCTCCTCTGGCATGGTCCTCTCTCAGCGCCAGTACACGCTGGATTTTATACAGCGCGCTGGCATGATTGATTGTCAACCGTCGGCCACCCCTATCGACACTAAGTGCAAGCTCTCAACTCAGGATGGCCCTCTTCTTTCTAATCCCACGGAGTATCGGAGTTACGCTGGTGCTTTGCAGTATCTCACCCTGACACGTCCAGACATCGCGCATGCATTTCAGAGAGCCTCACATGCACTTGGTCAAGTGCATTCTCTGCTACATCAAGGTCACCCTTGATCTCAGCTTGCATCTCTCCAGCTCATCCTCAGTGGAAATTACTGCTTATTCCCACGCTGATTGGGCGGGGTGTCCTGACACTAGGCGCTTCATGTCTGGGTACTGCGTTTAGTGATAACCTCGTCTCTTGATCGTCTAAACGACAGACTACCGTGTCTCACTCGAGTGCCGATGCAGAGTATTGCGCAGTTGCTCATGTTGTAGCCGAGTGTTGCTGGATTCATCAGCTGCTTGGTGAGCTTCATCACCCCATGACGACTGCTACTGTTGTTTTTTATGACAACGTTAGTACTGTCTACATGGCCTCTAATCCAGTCCAGCATCATCGCACTAAGCACATTGAGATTGACATCCTCTTCGTGCGGGAGAAGGTGTTGCTTGGTGAGGTCCGGGTTCTTCATGTACCATCCTCGCATCAGTACGCTGACATTATGACAAAAGGATTATCCTCGTAGCTCTTCTCCGAGTTCCGTTCCAGCTTATGCTTGCTACCATACGACGCACATGTAATAGGAATGTAATCCTACCGAATCCCTGTAGTATATTTCGGTTGGGATCTCTCCGATTCACCTTGATTAGCAAGGCATGTAATTCCTATATATGTGAATACAAGGCGCCCTTCAGGTGGCGTGAATTGTACACCTCAACTGTCCACCTCAACTGTCAGCACCTCGTGTCGTGCGTCGAGTTTCGTGGCCCTTTTGCGGACCATGACGACCTCAACGCACTTGCCTCTCCTCGGCTTATTTCCATGCATGTTCCCTTATCGCTGCTTCCGCTGGAGACGACAAGCTCATGTAGCGGCCATCGCATCATGTACCTGTACCGAGAGCCCAAGGACGCATTTGTGTCTCGGTGGCACTTTGACAAAAACATCTACCAGGGTTCTGGCATGGGGCTGGACGAAGCCTATTGTTTGTTCTGCGAGGCTGCGAGGGGCTATCACCCTACTGCTCTTTGTGGGAGCACTTGGGGTATTGGAAGGGCGACGTCGGACAAGGTTCTTTTCTTGAGGTACGAAAAAAAATTGAGTCAATTACACCACAGGTGTCTAAACTTGGCATAAAAAGTCAGTTTAGTGCTGAAACTTGTGGCATACGTCGATCTGGTTACAAAACTTGGCTTGATCATTCATATACGGTCAGAATCACGTTTGGATACGAATAGAGGGCTGATTGGGATCGCCAGCGTGGCGACGGGCCCATTGTCAGTGCCTGCAAGGCGCGGGCAGAGGCGTGTGGCCTGGGTGTTTGCAGAAAACCCCCTGGAAGCTTTATTTTTATCACGAAAAAGCCCCTGCACAGGCGGGAGAGGTTTGGCCTGTTAGTTATATGGCCCCGCATATGGCTGAATCAGTTTACCCAAACCCTCCCTCATCGACTCCCTCGCCTCGTGCTCTCCTCCTATGTCTCTCCTCTTGATCGTTTGCAGGTCACGGCGGCGTTGATCGGAGCGACGGCATTGATCGGCGGCGTCGATGACGATGGAGCCCCGTCGGCGAGATCCCGGGGAACCAGCCCCTGTATATGGTGAGCATGCCCTCTATGTCTCTCTCTCTGTCCGCCACCTCTTTCTCCCCTGTTTATGTTAGGGTTTTAGTCAATGTGCTCGAATCGGTGAAAACCTTTAATTGGCCTTGATTTCGTCAGTGGATGCTTGCTAGATGCCCTGACGTAAGAAGCCCCCTTTCCATTCATCCGTAAGGTGGGCTGTTTATAGGATTTCTCGCAGGTCCAAACGGGCTCTGTTTTCGTGATCTGAAATATTCAGATATCTGTGAATAATTAACCCCCCGTGTAGAAGATTATTAGAACATGTTTGCTCCAGTGAAACCATTGGATGTGGTACAGCAGCTTGTATTTTTGATGAAATTGTACTTAACTGAATTTCGACACTTGCTAACTGAACCTTCGACAGTTGATAACTGAATATTTGGACAACAGTAGATATTTGAAAGTTAGGAATTTTGAGTAGTTTGTTTGCTGTTTTTTCAGTAAGCAGTGTTAACTACAAATCCAGTAGTTAGATCCATTATTTGTGACTGGACATGACAGAATCGTAATGGAATTTGACATTAATGTTAAATGAAGATGTGCATTCTCAACTGAATTTATTTTGGTTGTGTGAACTATAGATCCCTGCTTTTTTCTTTGCACTCGATTGCAGATGCATGCTGTTTTTGGCACTATGAAGTGAACATGTTAGCTGTTGTAAGCATAATTAATTGAAGATGTGTATAGTTTACTGAATGTTTTTGCATTCTCTGCATTGTAGTTGATTTTGATGGGCGGTTCACGGTTGAAATTCATCACAGAGGATTTTTCTGTGGAGCTGACAACAATAGAAGCTACATTGACTATGAAGTTGACTGGTTTGATCACTGTGACTCTGACACTTGGTCCATACTGTGGATTGAAGACTTTGTGAAGCAGCTGGGCTATGATAGAGAAACAGGGCAGCATGTTGTATACTGGTGTCAGTCTGGTAGGACAGTTAAAGAAGGAATAAGAGAGATGACTTGTGATGCTGATAGCCTTGCAATGATAGCAGCTAGTACATTCCACAAGAATCTGTTGCTGCTCATAGACCATGGAGAGACACCGAGCAACCTTCTTAGAGATGATGTTCCAGTTGATGGACTGCCTGAGTTGCCAAAGGTCGTAACCCCAACAAAAGATGGCAAGGGCAAAGAACAAGCTAGCTCAGCTGAAGAGAGAAGTGACTCAACTAAAAGGAGAGCAAGGAGATTGTTTACTAAAGCAACATCTTCAGGATGTGCTTCTGAAGAAACGGAGGAAGAAGATGAAAATGGTGCAGCAGGTTCAGACACAGATGAGGAATTCTATGAAAGTGACTATGATATTATGGACGGGGATGATGATCTGTTTGAGGAAAATGTTGACAAAGAGGTGGATGATCATAGAGAGAAGGTTTACACATGTGACTATGAAACAGAGCTAGTTGAAGATGCTCTAGATGATCCAACCATAATGTTATCCAAAGAAGAGAGGGACAAGCTCAAGTACAACTTCAAGGCTTTTAATCCAGAAACTGATTTGAATGCCCCTGTATTCAGATTAGGTATGGTGTTTGGTACTGTTGAGGAGCTCAGGCATGCTATTACCTCTTACAGAATCAGAAATAGGGTTCCAATCAAAAAGACCAGAAACACATCAACTACAGTAGAAGCAGTATGCATTGATGATTGCCCATGGTACTTGAAAGCAGGGTTGGACAACAGGAAAAATAGCTTTGTGATCAAGAAGTACTTTGATGAGCACACATGCCCTAAGACATGGAAGCTCAAGGGTCTGACTGCTCCATTTTTAACCAAGAAATTCGGAGATGAGTTCAGGGGCAATGAGAAGATGCCATTGCAGAAATTTGAGGAGAAGGTTCAGCAAGAGTACAATCTAATTCCAAGCAGGAGCAAATTGGGAAGAGCTAGAAGAGCATCAGTAAAGCAGATCAGAGGTGAGGATGATGACCAGTTGTGACGCCCGGATAATTAAGCTATAGTAACCCTCACCAAATGATGCCACGTCACCTCGATTACTGTTGTTAATCACGCGTAGTTCAAAACCGATTCGAAATTCAAATTTAAAATAAAGTCAAACCAGTAAAATTTTCAAATGTCAGAACTAAAAAGTACAAACGGTGACAAATAAAGCATAGGTAATTATGGTGAAGAAACCACCCTTTTATAAAATGTTTGAATGCTCTAAAATGATTTAAGCAGTAGCTAAAACAACTAAATAAATGCCTTTTGTATTTTATAAAATACTAAACTATTTTATTTGGGGGTTAGACCTTTTTGTGGCCGAGGTATAACTAGTAATAATAATTTAGGTGCAACTTTTATGTTTTATAAAACTAAAATAATATAAATCCGTAGAAGAAAATAAATAAAAGAAAAGAGATAAAACAGAAAAACAAAAGACAAAAAAAATAAAGGAGAGAAGGCCACCCCCCCCACTGGGCCAGACGGCCCAGCCGGCCAGGCCCCCCCCCCCCAACCGGCCCAACTGGGCAAAGGCCCAGCCGGCCGCCCCCATTCCCCATATCCCCCACAACCCAAACCCTAACCCCCACCCCGTCACCCACTCCCCCACTCGCCCCCTCCCCCCAGTCGCTCTTCCCCCCTCCTCTCGCCTCCCGATCCGATCTGGATCAGGGACGAACTGCCCCCCTCCCGCGACGCCAGCGCCCCACTTCCCCATCGCCTCGACCCCGACGCCGCGCCCCATCGCTCGTCGTCGTCCGAAGCCCGCGCCGCCGCCTGGACCTCGCCTCCTCGACCCCGCCCCGCCTCCATCGCCGACGCCCGGCTCTCCGTCCTTCGGCGGCCGGCCTCGCCCCGAGTGGATCTGGTTCGGGGCAACCGACGCCCCGACCCGTCGCGCGCCATCACCCCTCCACCCCGACGTCCCAGAGCAGCTTCGCCGGACCTCCTCGCCGGACTGCCGCCGCCTCGTCCTCTCCCTCGACGGACCTCCTCGAACCTCCCCGAGCCCTCTGCCTAGACCCCACGCTCCCGCGGTGAGCTTCTGCGCCGAACGCGCCGACCCTTGTCCCCCTTTCGACCTCGTCGACCTAGTCGCCGCCGCCCCTGTAGTTCGTCCCGCGCCTCGGTGTTTCGCCCCCTGCCCGCGTGTCCCCGCGGCCCGCGCGCGCCGCTGCCGCGCCATGCCTCACTTCGGGGACGCGCTTGCCGCGCCCGCGACCTCCCGTGGCCGCGCCCGGAGTTCTGCTCCCCTGCGCCGGCTCCACTCCCTCCGCGCCCTAGCCGCACCACCGAAGCCCCTGCTACCCGTGCCTCCCGCTCGCCGGTCCGGTCCCCACTCCGGCCACCACCCGCGGCCTCCTCCCCGCGCTACCCCTCATCGCTGCGCCCCGCGGCCACCTCCGCTGCCTCCCTTGGCCGGCGCCTTGGCCGCCGACGCCCAGCCGCGTCGGGCCATGGCCTCTGCCTGCGGTCGGGTGCCCGTAGCGCCCGTTCGGGCCACCCCGCACCTGTCGCCCGTTATGCCCCAGGGCCTATGACATATGGGCCCGCCCCAGAACGGTTTTATAAAAAAAGAATTTAAAAAATATATATATTAAATAAATAAATAATAATTAAATTAATTAATTAATTAAGGAATTAATTAAGTTAATTAATCATAATTAGATTAACCTAGTTAACTAATTAGTTTAATTAAACAGTAATTAGATTAGTTAAACATTAATTAGACTAAACAGTCAATGACAAACGGGACCCACACGTCAGTTGACCAGTCAACGCCTCTGTTGACTGCTGACGTCATGCTGACGTCAGCGTGCGCTGTTCTGGATAATGTTGGATTAAAATATTTAAATAAATGCTAAAAATGATTTTAATCTTTTAAAATTAATATAAAATAAACCGTAGCTCAGATGAAAAAACTTTGTACATGAAAGTTGCTCAGAACGACGAGACGAATCCGGATGCGCGGTCCGTTCGTCCGCCACACACCCCTAACCAATCGAACCCGCAACTTTCCCCCTCCGGCTCCTCTGCCCGAAAACACGTAACACCGGGAATACTTTCCCGGGGGTTTTCCCCCCTTCACCGGTATCACCTACTACCGCGTTAGGGCACATCGAACACCGCATATTGCCTTGATATATTTTGTGGCGCTTTGTTTGCTCTATATTCATTATTTCTTCCCCCTCTTCTCTCCGGTAGACTACGAGACCGACGCTGCTGCTGACCAGTTCGACTACGGAGTTGACGACCCCACTCTCTTGCCAGAGCAACCAGGCAAGCCCCCCCTTTGATCACCAGATATCGCCTACTCTTCTCTATACTGCTTGCATTAGAGTAGTGTAGCATGTTACTGCTTTCCGTTAATCCTATTCTGATGCATAACCTGTCATTGCTGCTACAGTCATTGATACCTTACCCGCAATCCTAAATGCTTAGTATAGGATGCTAGTGTTCCATCAGTGGCCCTACACTCTTGTCCGTCTTCCATGCGATACTACTGGGCTGTGATCACTTGGGGAGGTGATCACGGGCATATACTATATACTTTACACTGTTACATTACCTGTGATACTGTTCGGAGTTGGGGGCTGAAAGGACAGGTGGCTCCATCCCGGTAGAGGTGGGCCTGGGTTCCCGACGGTCCCCGATGGTTACTTTGTGGCGGAGTGACAGGGCAGGTTGAGACCACCTAGGAGACATGTGGGCCTGGCCCTGTTCGGCGTTCGCGGATACTTAACACGCTTAACGAGATCTTGGTAATTGATCTGAGTCGGCTACGAGCCTATACGCACTAACCATCTACGCGGGAGTAGTTATGGGTATCCCGGCGTCGTGGTATCAGCCGAAGCCTTCTTGACGTCAGCGACTGAGTGGCGCACGCCGGGTTAGACTGCGTTAACGCAACTTCCTTTGTAATGGAGGTTGCTAGGTCTGCTCACCGGCCGCGTACGCAACGTGCAGGTGTGCAATGGGCGATGGGCCCAGACCCCTGCGCGCATAGGATTTAGACCGGCGTGCTGACCTCTCTGTTGTGCCTAGGTGGGGCTGCGACGTGTTGATCTTCCGAGGTCGGGCATGACCCAGGAAAGTGTGTCCGGCCAAATGGGATCGAGGGTGTTGGGTTATGTGGTGCACCCCTGCAGGGAAGTTAATCTATTCGAATAGCCGTGATCTTCGGTAACAGGACGACTTGGAGTTGTACCTTGACCTTATGACAACTAGAACCGGATACTTAATAAAACACACCCTTCCAAGTTCCACAGACAACCCGGTGATCGCTTTTCCGCAGGGCGACGAGGAGAGGATTGCCGGGTAGGATTATGCTATGCGATGCTACTGGAGATGCTACTTGGAGATGCTATTTGGAGGACTTCAATCTACTCTCTCCTACATGCTGCAAGACGGAGGCTGCCAGAAGCGTAGTCTTCGACAGGATTAGCTATCCCCCTCTTATTCTGGCATTCTGCAGTTCAGTCCACTGATATGGCCTCCTTACACATATACCCATGCATATGTAGTGTAGCTCCTTGCTTGCGAGTACTTTGGATGAGTACTCACGGTTGCTTTTCTCCCTCTTTTCCCCCTTTCCCTTCTACCTGGTTGTCGCAACCAGATGCCGGAGCCCAGGAGCCAGACGCCACCGTCGACGACGACTACTACACTGGAGGTGCCTACTACTACGTGCAGCCCGCTGACGACGACCAGGAGTAGTTTAGGAGGATCCTAGGCAGGAGGCCTGCGCCTCTTTCGATCTGTATCCCAGTTTGTGCTAGCCTTCTTAAGGCAAACTTGTTTAACTTATGTCTGTACTCAGATATTGTTGCTTCCGCTGACTCGTCTATGATCGAGCACTTGTATTCGAGCCCTCGAGGCCCCTGGCTTGTATTATGATGCTTGTATGACTTATTTATGTTTTAGAGTTGTGTTGTGATATCTTCCCGTGAGTCTCTGATCTTGATCGTACATGTTTGCGTGCATGATTAGTGTACGATTGAATCGGGGGCATCACAAGTTGGTATCAGAGCCGACTGCCTGTAGGAATCCCCCTTCCACACTCCTTGGCCGAAGTCGAGTCTAGACATTGCAAAACTTTTACTAACTTGGCTGTGTGCCTTACGGGCCCATGTCGCCATTGGGTGGTATTAGGATCTTTTACTCCTCGATCTTTACTCTGGGATTCTGAACTCTCTTCTATTCGGGTTAAACGATTTTGCTAAAACAAAACTAACTTTAGGTTCTCGCAAGTACTTTCTCCCGGAGAGCCCCTCACTTCAGATGACCGTCTGCTAACCAGAAGATTCCGAAGATACTCTACGATGTGCTCTCGAGACTATGTGCCATCGCTTTTGCAATTCACTTCCATCGATAAATCCCTCTGGATAACTACTTACACCTATCGTTCATATTGTCATCCCCAGTTGCTCTTGTTATTACAAGATGTCCTGAAATACTCTTCGTTATTCCGAGAATTCTTTACGCTTACTGCCCTGCAGTTCCTTGCTGCATGAATACCCCTACGGATAATTACTCGCGCTTGCCGAGTATCCGCTCATCCCCAGTTGTTCATGTGTTACACAAAAGCCTTCGAAATACCATTCGATATTCCGAAAATCCTCAGTAACCTATTGCTCTGGAATTTCTTGCTTGCTTTCATTATGATTAATCCCATAAGTATAGTAATCATATTGGCATCCTTTGTCACCATCATTTTTGAGTCCGTTGATTCAATACGTTGTGAATGTTTGCAATCATCAGTCGAGTCCTAGGATTATCTTTCCGGCTCAGACGTCATTTTGAACATGAGCTGATTCTCGACCAAACTATCTGTCGTTGAATTGTGCCTCTGGTATATTCAATTGATCCATCCTTGATCAGAACGTCTGCTTCTGATCCTTTGTTTTGGAAATCATAATTCCTTTGCATTTGACAATTGAGTTAGCCAGTTGTTTCTATAAATTGACCTCCTTGCATTCTTCTTCCTCTAGTTGAGTACCGATGCTCACGTCAGATCCCTTGTGGACCACCAGATCCTTTGTTGGATTTTATCTGACAACGCCCTTCATATTCAATAACCTTGTGAGCCTTTCTTCTGATACATAATGCCTTTGGTAAATTGTATCCTCTGCTTTCTCAACCATGCTCTGCCTTCGAGCTTGAGTTAATTACTTCTAAAGATTCTGGTATATGATTCTAAGATGCCCCGATGGTTTGAACCTATGCCTTCCTTAATATGTGTGGGCTCGAAAGTTTTCACGAGTCGTACTCTTCCGATATTTTGCCAGATAAAATTTCAACACTACAACTTCATTGAACGCGAGAAGTGAATGAAAGGTTGTGCATTGGGGAAGTGGGAGTCGACCTTGAACTTTGTGTTCATGCCCATGGACACGATACACATCTTCTCATCGAAGCTTCTTTTAAAAATTAATTATTCCATTGATATAAGATCATCTTATATCTGGGATCTGGCCTTTTTGCAATCTTGGTTCCGACCATGTTCACCTTTAAATACCATTTCTCGTGCAAGTTTAAGCACTTGTCTTCTGCAGAGCAATGCCCCAGTCCAACCTCTACTTCGATCTGTCATCGAGTATTACCCCATGGTATCTCAAGATTATTATGGAACTGCCTAAATTTTTATGAGTTCATCAAGTACTACCTTCTCACTGATTCAAATTTTTCATGGGCTCTGAGTTATTAAAAACTCAAAGACACCGATAACTGAATCGAGTTCGCATTGCGATTCAACAAGTATTTGAACCCATCACTGCTTACAAATTTATTAATCCTTCAAGTCGTTCCTAGCCTGATCGGCTATATCATTATCGAGCTAATTTTAACTGTGCTACCCGGTCCTTCTTCCGGAGCACAACTTTCGATGATGAGCTAGACTTACGTCGATCTTCCTTGTCATATCATTTCGCTTTGAACATCAAGCTTGATTTCGAGTTTGTGTTGTACCCTTGGTTCCAATAACCTTTCACTTCATCATTACCTTGACTTGATGTCGTCGCCGATCGATTACATCTTCATGAACTCTCGCGACAAAGGTGTCGTGATCATCAACATTCTGAATTCATCCAGGATATCAATTGAATTCATGATGAGAAATACCATCCTTGCCCTCGATGAATTGTATTATCGTCGACCACTTTATTGCCCTCCCACCAACACAAGCTTGTTCATGTTTGGTGTTATATCTTGAGTTCCTTGCTATCCAGCAATTGTTCTTCTTTACCTTGGAGTATTACCATCCTTTATGTCAAGAATGTTCTGAGATTTGTTCCACCTCTTGAGAATTCTTGACATAGAAATACTCTCACCATCACCATTCTTTCTTGGTCCCCGTGTTAATTCCAACAAGTGAACGGTGTTGTTTGGATTCTTTCCTTCTAGCAACCCTATTTTTTTAAGTTAATGGTCGAAAGTTCATTCTTAGGCTATTGACTATTGAATCACCATTCTGACATTGGTCGTGCAACCCAACCCATATTTCGAGCACACCTTTCAACCAATGTTTAATGGTGTATGTTTTCCTCGAGCATATTTCCTTATATCATTTGATCTGACCAATGTTATCTCCTTGTTCACTTAATTGTGGACATCCATCTTTTGGGAATCTCGGTGAATTGCCGTTGAGTTCACCAGACACCTCCTTGTCCTCTCCTTGGGTTAATGATGGACTCTTGATAACGGAAATCACTACATAGTTCATTTCCCCGAGAATCTTACAATGTCTTCTCGTCAATTTGTGTTACACCTTTTCTTCTCAGGCATCCTGGGTCTGAGGTATCATGACCCCAATCAGATCTGAATCTCGGTTAGATATGATGGTTGGAACATATTTTCAAGAGTTATAACACTGATCCTCATATGACCCGGTAAGGTGATGTCATGCACACCTGACCGGAGGACCAAGTGTTATAGTTTCCTTTTCAGCAAGGTTATCCATTCTTCAATGAGGAAATTGTAAGACTTATTCTATAAGTTGTTCCTGATGGATCCTATTGTTTCCAAAGTCTGATCTTCACCTATAGACCATGTCAATGCTATCTCGAAGCATGTCGGTGGTGCTCCGATTCTCAACAAGAACATTTGAAGCCCAATGCTAAATGTTACTTGCTCAATTACCCAAACACCGTTGCATCGGTAATGTCATGAAATTTCTCTCCCCTTTCCTAAGGAGTTTTCTACATTATATCCTGCCAAGGATATCATGCTCTGCTTGTCCTTGGGAAGGATATACCCCTGATATATGTGTTTAAACACGTTTTCCTTTCCATTATTTGTTTTAACCTTTCTTGTGATCTATATAATCTAAGCAGTAATAATTCACTGCGTAGGTAAACACCTTGGTGTACAACTCTGACAGTGAGACCCTGTTTCTATTGTTGATGGCATTTCGGTAACCGCCGATGGATGAGAACTTTGCCTCTTGGCCCGCCTCGTTCAACGAGCAGGAAAATAGTTCTCTTCGTCCCTCGCCCTTGGTATCGACGTTGTCGCTGACATAATCGACAGGCTAACCCCCTGACATGCCTTGCTTGCATGATCACGCAAGACGTCTCCGCCCTTCCTACTTCTAACCCACATGGTGGGCCCATAACCCACAGGTCCATTGGATCGAAACCTGACTCTCCTGTACGACCCTGTTTCTAGTGGTTATTCCCCACGCTTGGCTTCGTATTTAATTCATGGGCCACCTTCCTAGTGCTCTATTATGGTATCAGACGCAATATTTACTGTCGCTACTCTGAACCCCTTTCTCACTCTGGTTCGGACTTCGAGCAACCACCTATCCGCTTGGAACCTCTTATTGTACCTTCGTACCTTACTCTCGATGTATTTTATATGTTCAACTCGAGAGATAATCTTATGCTCATTTATGGGTTAACCCCAGATTGTTTCCCTCATAAGCATTATGTCGTAGCCGAGCTGCCCCTTACCTATTCGTAAGTACGATGGAGATCCTGAAGAAAGGATGCTGACTTCATCCTGATGGCTGGAAGAAGAGTAATGAAGACATCAATGTAATGGATCGATCTCTTCGAGAAGAGCAACCAAGACCGAGAAGATTCGTTAGAGTTTCGTAACCAGATCTCCCCCTTACTCTCCTCTTAAATCTCGGGACGAGATTTCTTGTAGTGGAGGAGAATTGTGACGCCCGGATAATTAAGCTATAGTAACCCTCACCAAATGATGCCACGTCACCTCGATTACTGTTGTTAATCACGCGTAGTTCAAAACCGATTCGAAATTCAAATTTAAAATAAAGTCAAACCAGTAAAATTTTCAAATGTCAGAACTAAAAGTACAAACGGTGACAAATAAAGCATAGGTAATTATGGTGAAGAAACCACCCTTTTATAAAATGTTTGAATGCTCTAAAATGATTTAAGCAGTAGCTAAAACAACTAAATAAATGCCTTTTGTATTTTATAAAATACTAAACTATTTTATTTGGGGGTTAGACCTTTTTGTGACCGAGGTATAACTAGTAATAATAATTTAGGTGCAACTTTTATGTTTTATAAAACTAAAATAATATAAATCCGTAGAAGAAAATAAATAAAAGAAAAGAGATAAAACAGAAAAACAAAAGACAAAAAAAAATAAAGGAGAGAAGGCCACCCCCCCACTGGGCCAGACGGCCCAGCCGGCCAGCCCCCCCCCCCCAACCGGCCCAACTGGGCAAAGGCCCAGCCGGCCGCCCCCATTCCCCATATCCCCCACAACCCAAACCCTAACCCCACCCCGTCACCCACTCCCCCACTCGCCCCCTGGCCCCAGTCGCTCTTCCCCCCTCCTCTCGCCTCCCGATCCGATCTGGATCAGGGACGAACTGCCCCCCTCCCGCGACGCCAGCGCCCCACTTCCCCATCGCCTCGACCCCGACGCCGCGCCCCATCGCTCGTCGTCGTCCGAAGCCCGCGCCGCCGCCTGGACCTCGCCTCCTCGACCCCACCCCGCCTCCATCGCCGACGCCCGGCTCTCCGTCCTTCGGCGGCCGGCCTCGCCCCGAGTGGATCTGGTTCGGGGCAACCGACGCCCCGAC
This sequence comes from Triticum aestivum, assembly GCF_018294505.1. Taxonomy (NCBI): domain Eukaryota; kingdom Viridiplantae; phylum Streptophyta; class Magnoliopsida; order Poales; family Poaceae; genus Triticum; species Triticum aestivum. Next base: position 688,816,933 of record NC_057810.1, read on the forward strand.
CCGTCGCGCGCCATCGCCCCTCCACCCCGACATCCCAGAGCAGCTTCGCCGGACCTCCTCGCCGGACTGCCGCCGCGTCGTCCTCTCCCTCGACGGACCTCCTCGAACCTCCCCGAGCCCTCTGCCTAGACCCCACGCTCCCGCGGTGAGCTTCTGCGCCGAACGCGCCGACCCTTGTCCCCCTTTCGACCTCGTCGACCTAGTCACCGCCGCCCTTGTAGTTCGTCCCGCGCCTCGGTGTTTTGCCCCCTGCCCGCGTGTCCCCGCGGCCCGCGCGCGCCGCGGCCACGCCATGCCTCACTTCGGGGACGCGCTTGCCGCGCCCGCGACCTCCCATGGCCGCGCCCGGAGTTCTGCTCCCCTGCGCCGGCTCCACTCCCTCCGCGCCCTAGCCGCACCACCGAAGCCCCCTGCTACCCGTGCCTCCCGCTCGCCGGTCCGGTCCCCACTCCGGCCACCACCCGCGGCCTCCTCCCCGCACTACCCCTCATCGCTGCGCCCCGCGGCCACCTCCGCTGCCTCCCTTGGCCGGCGCCTTGGCCGCCGACGCCCAGCCGCGTCGGGCCATGGCCTCTGCCTGCGGTCGGGTGCCCGTAGCGCCCGTTCGGGCCACCCCGCACCCGTCGCCCGTTATGCCCCAGGGCCTATGACATATGGGCCCGCCCTAGAACGGTTTTATATAAAAAAAAGAATTAAAAATATATATATATTAAATAAATAAATAATAATTAAATTAATTAATTAATTAAGGAATTAATTAAGTTAATTAATCATAATTAGATTAACCTAGTTAACTAATTAGTTTAATTAAACAGTAATTAGATTAGTTAAACATTAATTAGACTAAACAGTCAATGACAAACGGGACCCACACGTCAGTTGACCAGTCAACGCCTCTGTTGACTGCTGACGTCATGCTGACGTCAGCGTGCGCTGTTCTGGATAATGTTGGATTAAAATATTTAAATAAATGCTAAAAATGATTTTAATCTTTTAAAATTAATATAAAATAAACCGTAGCTCAGATGAAAAAACTTTGTACATGAAAGTTGCTCAGAACGACGAGACGAATCCGGATACGCGGTCCGTTCGTCCGCCACACACCCCTAACCTATCGAACTCGCAACTTTCCCCCTCCGGCTCCTCTGCCCGAAAACACGAAACACCGGGAATACATTCCCGGGGGTTTTCCCCCCTTCACCGGTATCACCTACTACCGCGTTAGGGCACATCGAACACCGCATATTGCCTTGATATATTTTGTGGTGCTTTGTTTGCTCTGTATTCATTATTTCTTCCCCCTCTTCTCTCCGGTAGACTACGAGACCGACGCTGCTGCTGACCAGTTCGACTACGGAGTTGACGACCCCTCTCTCTTGCCAGAGCAACCAGGCAAGCCCCCCCTTTGATCACCAGATATCGCCTACTCTTCTCTATACTGCTTGCATTAGAGTAGTGTAGCATGTTACTGCTTTCCGTTAATCCTATTCTGATGCATAACCTGTCATTGCTTCTACAGTCATTGATACCTTACCCGCAATCCTAAATGCTTAGTATAGGATGCTAGTGTTCCATCAGTGGCCCTACACTCTTGTCCGTCTGCCATGCTATACTACTGGGCTGTGATCACTTCGGGAGGTGATCACGGGCATATACTATATACTTTACACTGTTACATTACCTGTGATACTGTTCGGAGTTGGGGGCTAAAAGGACAGGTGGCTCCATCCCGGTAGAGGTGGGCCTGGGTTCCCGACGGCCCCGACTGTTACTTTGTGGCGGAGCGACAGGGCAGGTTGAGACCACCTAGGAGACAGGTGGGCCTGGCCCTGTTCGGCGTTCGCGGATACTTAACACGCTTAACGAGATCTTGGTATTTGATCTGAGTCGGCTACGAGCCTATACGCACTAACCATCTACGCGGGAGTAGTTATGGGTATCCCGACGTCGTGGTATCAGCCGAAGCACTTCAGACGTCAGCGACGGAGCGGCGCGCGCCGGATTGGACTGGTAACGCACTTCTTTAAGGGGGCTAGGTCTGCTTCCGGCCGCGTACGCAACGTGCAGGTGTGCTATGGGCGATGGGCCCAGACCCCTGCGCGCTTAGGTTTAGACCGGCGTGCTGGCCTCTCTGTTGTGCCTAGGTGGGGCTGCGACGTGTTGATCTTCCGAGGCCGGGCATGACCCAGGAAAGTGTGTCCGGCCAAATGGGATCGAGCGTGTTGGGTTATGTGGTGCACCCCTGCAGGGAAGTTAATCTATTCGAATAGCCGTGATCTTCGGTAACAGGACGACTTGGAGTTGTACCTTGACCTTATGACAACTAGAACCGGATACTTAATAAAACACACCCTTCCAAGTTCCACAGACAACCCGGTGATCGCTTTTCTGCAGGGCGACGAGGAGAGGATCGCCGGGTAGGATTATGCTATGCGATGCTACTGGAGATGCTACTTGGAGATGCTACTTGGAGGACTTCAATCTACTCTCTCCTACATGCTGCAAGACGGAGGCTGCCAGAAGCGTAGTCTTCGACAGGATTAGCTATCCCCCTCTTATTCTGGCATTCTGCAGTTCAGTCCACTGATATGGCCTCCTTACACATATACCCATGCATATGTAGTGTAGCTCCTTGCTTGCGAGTACTTTGGATGAGTACTCACGGTTGCTTTTCTCCCTCTTTTCCCCCTTTCCCTTCTACCTGGTTGTCGCAACCAGATGCTGGAGCCCAGGAGCCAGACGCCACCGTCGACGACGACTACTACACTGGAGGTGCCTACTACTACGTGCAGCCGCTGACGACGACCAGGAGTAGTTTAGGAGGATCCTAGGCAGGAGGCCTGCGCCTCTTTCGATCTGTATCCCAGTTTGTGCTAGCCTTCTTAAGGCAAACTTGTTTAACTTATGTCTGTACTCAGATATTGTTGCTTCCGCTGACTCGTCTATGATCGAGCACTTGTATTCGAGCCCTCGAGGCCCCTGGCTTGTATTATGATGCTTGTATGACTTATTTATGTTTTAGAGTTGTGTTGTGATATCTTCCCGTGAGTCCCTGATCTTGATCGTACACGTTTGCGTGCATGATTAGTGTACGATTGAATCGGGGGCGTCACACCAGTATAAGATGCTATGGGATTATGGAGAGGAGTTGAGACAAACAAACCCTCGCAACAAGTTCTACCTTTGCACAAAGGAGATCTTTGATGAAAAGACCAAGGAGACAAAAGAACATTTCTCAACTTTGTACTGGTCGCTGGATGCGTGCAAGAGAGGTTGGTTGATGGGATGTAGGCCAATAATATTTCTAGATGGATGTCACATTAAGACCAGGTACAAAGGGAATTTACTGACAGCGGTGGGCATTGACCCCAATGATTGTATTTTCCCCTAGCATTTGGGATTGTGGAAGTGGAGTCCACTAGCAGCTGGGAGTGGTTTTTGGCTAGCCTAAAGGATGACCTCAACATATGCAACACCTCTCCATACACAATAATGAGTGATAAGCAAAAGGTATGTGCAACACCTTATATTTTTTTACCTTATTGCTTGCTATAATATAGTGTAGTTAGATTTAATGGATACTTGCATTGTTTATGTGTTCTCCAGGGTCTTATAGCTGCAGTTGCAAAGGTGTGGCCAGATGCTGAACACAGATTTTGTGTCAGGCATATGTATCAGAATTTCCATAAGCTTCACAAGGGGGAACAACTAAAGAATAATCTATGGGCTATTGCAAGAGCCACTAACAATCCAACATACAAAAAAGCAATGGAGAAGATGAAGGCGGACAGTGTGCATGCATACAAATGGGTTGAGAAATGGCCACCAAGAACATGGATTAAAGCTTTTTTTAATCCTTTTCCAAAGTGTGACATCCTGCTCAATAATATGTCTGAAGTATTTAATAGGTACACATTTCTTGGCTGTGCTTTTCTGAACTGTTAAATGCACTAAAATGTTAAATGGAATGAATTAACAAGTTTTTTCATTTGAAATGACAGCTGGATTTTGCCATCCAGAGAACTTCCTATTTTCTCCATGGTGGACAACATAAATAGCAAGATAACAGCAAGGTTGTACAACAAGTAGAAGGAAGTTGCACAAGATAGGAAATGGAGTATGAGATTGTGCCCAAAAATTCAGAAAAAGTTGGACAAGTACACTGATTGGGCTGGAAACTGCATGGTCTTTGGAGCTGGTCAGAAAGTTTTCAAGGTTGTTTCAATGAACCACTCCTACATAGTGGACTTGGAAATAGAAACCTGTGACTGCAAGAGATGGGACCTGTCCGGCATCCCATGTCACCATGCTATTGCTTGTGCTAGAAATGAGAGAATTGATCCTGGAAGCCTGGTGCATGAGTGCTATTCAGTAGAGACATACAAAAAGGCTTATGCTTTCAATGTAAAACCTGTGAGGGACCAAGAACATTGGACTAAGATGTATGGCATTGATGTACATCCACCTGTGTACACTAAAGTAATGGGCAGACCAAGGAGGAACAGAAAGAAAGATCCAGAAGAGAAGTTGATGAAAGAAGGAGGGAAGAAGCTGACAAAGCATGGTGTAACCATGCACTGCTCGCTTTGTGGAAGTGCAGGTCACAACAAGAAAGGGCATAAGAAGTGGGAGGAGACCAACAGAGATGCACCGCAACCTACAAATGTTGCATATGATGAAGAAGAGGAGTATGATGATCCTACAATCATTTCTGTAAGATGTAACATGTTGACCAACTCAATTTACTGCTCATATACACTTGGCAACGTATACTGACAAGTTGTTTCTGCTTTCTTTAGAACATTATGCCACACACAGTACATGCACACATGGATCCAAGTCAAACCCCAGGGTCCATGGTTTATCTCATGCAGCAAATGGTAACCTTCTGTTGACCATGTTAATTTTTTTGGTTTCTGAATTTTTGTCTAATTGTGCATTTTGGTCCATCAGGAGAGGAGAGCATACATTCCAAGCATGGATCATGGACCTCTTCCAGAATCTACATTTGTTGCACAAGCAAGAAATGACATACCCCCTCCCAGGGTTACAACTGCTATGTCAAGAGGCAGGGTTAGAAGAAGAGGAATCACTGAAGACATACCAGAAGATGTACCACAGTCGAGCAACCAAGCAGCTACAGCTTCAAGAGGAAGAAAGAGAAGAGCTGCTGGAGCTGGTGGAGCAGTTGGCAGGGTAGGCAGAGGATCTGTAGGAGCAGTAGGCAGGGGAGGAAGAGGTTCTGGAGGAGCACACAACAAGGGAGGCATGGGAGCTAGGGGATTAGCTGGTGGAGCGGACGGAGGATATGTACAACAGTGAAGCAACCAAGCAGCTGGAACAAGAGCAGGGGAAGCATATACTGGACCAGGTGCTGGGTTTTGGAACCTTATGTTTGGACCAAATTCCGATAGTTCTTATGTGCAAGCAGAAGAGGAGCTAGTGACACAAAATGCACCAGAAGAAGACCGGACTGGTGATTTCCAAAGCTTATAGGTCACAATGCCAAGTGACTTAGTTCATGAGTGAATTAGATACAAGTGCAAGTTTATGTATGAACTTTCATCATAAGACATGCCATAAGACTATTTTCCCTTTTGTTTATGCTGTAATGTGAGGATCTGAACAAGTGTTTCGCTGCTCTCTTTAAGACAAAAGTGCAGTACTAATGATGCTCTGCTGCAATGAAGTTTCAAATTGTCCTGTCAAAAACTGCTATTTTTTCTTTACTGTGTTACTAACAAAAACTGCACTTTCTGATATTTTGATGTCAAAACTGCATATGCAAATCTGCAGGACAAACTGATGCTTATGCATTTCTCTGAATTCATACTGACAAAAACTGCATACACAAATTGTTTTCCTCTGTTTTAGTTGTATGATTCTAAAGCACAAATACTGATTCATCGAATGGTAATATGGAATTCTAAAGCACAAGCCACAAAATACTTTGAAATTCAGCAAAGAGTCGATACAAATTTCAACACTGCCAAATGACCTACTACACTGGAATGACAACATCACTTCTTGTCGGCCATAGCAAACATGATTGCAACTAACTCAAAGTACATGAACACAGCAAGCATAATCATCCTATCTCTAGCTAGATTGTAACTGATCTTTGTGCATCCTTGCAATCATCTTCTTCTCCGGTCCGCGCTTCTCCTTCTCAGCTTCAATCTGACCATCTTTCTGCATTATCTTCTTCTCCAACACCTCATTCTTGTTAGCAAGTTCAGCAATGATAGTCCTTTCTCTCCCCTCCCATGGCTTGTCAATCCAATTGAAATAACCACATGTCCTAGCATCCTGTAGAGGCACACATTGCAGACTATTAAGTACATACGCACATTAATTTGGTCATGACAAAACGACAACCAGTGATGTAACAGTAGTGGAGAGGGATTTACCTGATGCTTGCCCCAGTACACGACCGAGGTAATCTTGGCCCAGGGTTCGTCTTCCTCCTCCATCCACCATCCTGGTTATGCAGGTCCCTCCCATCTAGAAACAGGGGCGGATAGGTCCGAGATGTGAGAGAGAAGAACAGTCAGAGGTCTAAGAGAGGGGTACTGGAAGAAGAAATGCGTGAGCTAAACGCTGCCGCCACCGCCGCTGTGCCACTGGGCCGCTGCACCGCTGTGGCGCCGCCGTCGCCGTTGTGCCTCCGCTGGGCCGCTGTGTGCCGCCGCCGCTGATGTGCCTCCGCTGGGCTGCTGTGCGCCGCCCTGCTGCGCCGCTGGGCCGCTGCGCCACTGTGGCGCCGCCGTCGCCGCTGTGCGCCGCCGCGCTGTGCCGCTGTGGAGCTGCCGCCGCTGGCGTGCAGCCGCTCTGCTGAACCAAGGGAAGAGCCGCCACTCTGCTATGGAATTGGGGATCGTGGGTTAGTGATTTTAGACATACAAAATTCAGATCGTGGGGTTATATGTGGTCACGTGGCTTTTTCATGATAAAAATAAAGCTTCCAGGGGGTTTTCTGCAAACACCCAGGCCACACGCCTCTGGCCGCGCCTTGCAGGCACTGACAATGGGCCCGTCGCCACACTGGCGATCCCAGTCAGCCCTCTATTCGTATCCAAACGTGACTATGACCGTATATGAACGATCAAGCCAAGTTTTGTAACTAGATCAACGTATGCCACAAGTTTCAGCACTAAACTGACTTTTTATGCCAAGTTTAGACACCTGTGATGTAATTGACTCAAAAAAATTCAAGGAGGACGCAGTGAGAGTCATGCGAAGCTCAAGGCATTCCTCGGCGTTTCGTTCAAGGGCTCTGTTTCCTACTCTAGTCTTTTCGAGGGGAAGAAGTTTCTTTAAACAGTGTTATTTTTAATGTTAAATCAGTAGAGGATTATGTGTTTGAGTCAAATCATATAGTTTGAGCCTATTATATAAACTAGAACAGTGAGAGCCTACCCAACTGGCATTCTTCAGGACAGCAATATAAAAAGTCACGCAAAAATGGTTAGTGCACAACTCTATAAAGACACCACATTGCGGAGTGCGATTGAGCTTAGTTACCATTTTGAAGATAGACATCAAATACATGGCAAAACCGAAAAACATTGTGATCCATTCATGTAATTGCGTGACCACACCTTTCGAAGGACTACCATGTCAAATCGGAATCGAAGAAGGTAGTCGGCGGAGGCATGGACAAGGAAGTCGACTACAAAGGTGAAATCGAACATGACGCCAATTCTATTGGTGACCATTTCCGGCTTGTTTGTCTTGTCGGCTAAGATCGGTATCCCGTAGATCACATAGATTCCCTCTTTCGATAGCATAGCCAGGTAGGATGTCTGCTCTATCCATTGGCGACCATGATGGCAAATAACACAGGTTGCCTCATTGAAACATAGCGATGTAGGATGGCTGCTCTACCCGCTGGCGACCATGACCGAAATGTTCGTCTTGGAAACTAAGACTGGTTTGATATTACTTATAATAAACTTTAATACTTATTTGTTTTATAATACTATAGTTTTAATTACTCCCTCTGATTCATATTACCTGTCGGAACTTTAGTACAACAGAAGGAGTGATAAAATTTTGTATTACTTAGCTAGCATAGTTAACAACATAAAAATGTTCCTAAATAATACTTATAGCGTTTCTCTCTTTGTTATGCAGTTTTAATATATATATATGCATGTGTGTGTTCATATATATTAATATCATTAAATATCATGGTGAAGATTTATAAAGCATACAATCTACAAAAAATATCAATAGTGGTCTCTAGTGTATTAGGTAAGATTATATAAACTTCTACCATATGAATTTGTCTTGCAAGTTGAGTTCATTAATAAATAGACAACATGCGTATGATTTTACTTGCACTTCAAATAGCATAAATATTATAATCATCAAAGAACATCAAAGTTGCAGTCTATTTTTTGAGACAAATGATTTGGTATTTGATATGCTCATCAAGAATATGATTAGTTTAATTTGGTGCATACCAAAGCTTCCTCTAATTTATTAAATAAAAGTTATGCATTAAATTAAAGATAGAGATGAATCTTATTGAGAAAGGCTTTGAGGTAGTAGTGGTGGTCAACGAAGGCTTGAAATATAATATGTCATGTGAGTGCTCGCTGTGTGCGTGTATCGCTGTTGGTTGTGTGCAGGAGACACACCTCCCCACGCCCTCGAACGATGCTCAGACCGCCGGGATAGGGTCTAGTCCGTGAGGACCTTATTTCATCTTCAGGGAGGTGAGTTGTCGCCTCCACGCCTTCTTAAGCATGACACAAACTCTGATCAACGTAAAAAATGCCCAAAACCTGAAGCAGGAACCGTCACGTCGACATGGGCCGGGGTCCATTATGCCTCCATGGGCCTAAGGCCATCGGAGACGAGCCGGACCAATGACGACACCGACGGAAGGTCAAGAAACTCTAATCACCCATGGACTCGCGACAAGATGGTGAAGGAGTACGCATGCAAACTAGAGCCATTTGCTCAATACTTTCTTACATATATAGTGCAAAATTACTGAACTATAGAGAGAGAAGCATGATGTGTACGATCATGCCATTCTGCCAAACAACTAAATAAACATGAGCCAAACACAATTGAGAAAGATGGGTGGCATGGGATTCCGAGACATGCGTGCGTTTAACCAGGCTCTCCTTGCTAAGCAAACTTGGAGACTAGTCATGCATCAGGAAAGCTTGGTTGCAAGGTTGCTAAGTGCAAAATACTATCCTACGATGAATCTGGTGGACACCATTTTTTTTCTGGAAACGGGTCCGCTGTGTGGCGTGGCATTGAGCATGGTTTGGAGCTAGTGAAAAGAGGAATGATTTGGCGTGTAGGCAATGGCGATAAAATAAAAACCTGGATGGATCCTTGGATCCCGTGTGGTCCGTCTCTTAGGCCAATCACCCCAAAAGGGAGATGCAGACTAAATAAAGTGCAGATTTTCTAAGTGCAACTGGAGCTTGGAATGTACAACTACTTAATCGGTTTTTCTGGCCTGCTGGTGTACAAGTGATTAGAAGCATTCGTATGTCGTCGCCGAGCCAAGGAAGTGACTTCCTTGCATGGTTTCCCGGAAGATTTGGTCAGTTCGCAGTCAAGAGTGCTTATCAGTTAGCCATGCAAGAACATAAACGTAAACACGTACCCGGCGCATGCAGCACAAAACCCGAGGGTGAGTGCCCCTGTTGGAATCTCATCTGGCAGGCGAAGGTTCCACCCAAAATGCGATCGTTTGCGTGGAAAGTGCTAGTGGGCGCGCTGCCGACTGGTGCTTGCAAATTGCGACGCCACGTCCCTTTCACAGGTGATGGTCGGATATGTGGTTCACCTAGCAATGAGTGCCCGCGGTCTGTGGAGGTTTGGAATGAGATGCGACAAGTCTGGCCTTTACCACCAACTGACAAACTATTGCATTGTGGCGAGGAGTGGCTATTCACTGTTTTGATGATTAACGCTTTGTTGTATACGAGAATCAAGCGCTCGCTCGCGTCGCCTCCATGGGGGCAGACTCAGGCACCCCAACCGCCGCTGCCCTCGACCTCCCTCCTCCCCTTCTTCCCCGCCGCCGCGGACGGCGGGCCTTCCTTCTTTCTTCACGAGAGGATCCTCTGGCTGAGATGCATCGGCGTCCCTGGACGTACAGCATGAAGGCGGAGTTGGCGCGCTCGGGCGGCGGCCCGATGTGATCCCGACGGCGCTGCGGGGGCTGGCGGCGGCGGATCTGGGGTTTCCCGCCCCAGATCGGTTCTCCTTCGGGTGGTCGGGCTCGGGCGCCGTCCGGCGGTCCTAAGCTGTGGTGGGCGCTCGCGTTGGCTATCCTCCTTCACCGATCTAATTGGGGGCGGCCGAAGGCATTGGCGTGATGTCGGATCCGAGCACGGTGGTGACGTCGTCCCTGAGGGAGTCCTGGATTAGGGGGTGTTCGGATGGCCGGACTAAGACCTTTGGCCGGACTCCCGGATTATGAAGATACAAGATTGAAGACTCCGTCCCGTGTTTGGATGGGACTTTCCTTGGCATGGAAGGCAAGCTTGGCGATACGATATGAAGATCTTCTTCCATTGTAACCGACTCTGTGTAACCCTAGTCCTCTCCGGTGTCTATATAAACCGGAGAGTTTTAGTCCGTAGGACGAAGAACAATCATACCATAGGCTAGATTCTAGGGTTTAGCCACTCCGATCTCGTGGTAGATCTACTCTTGTACTACCCATATCATCAATATTAATCAAGCAGGAGTAGGGTTTTACCTCCATCGAGAGGGCCCGAACCTGGGTAAAAACATCGTGTCCCTTGTCTTCTGTTACCATCCGCCTAGACGCACAGTTCGGGACCCCCTATCCGAGATCCGCCGGTTTTGACACTGACATAGGTGCTTTCATTGAGAGTTCCTCTGTGTCGTCGCCTTTAGGCCCGATGGCTTCTTCGCTCGTCAATCACGACGCGGTCCGGGATGAGATCATTCTCCCCGGACAAATCTTCGTATTCGGCGGCTTCGCACTGCGGGCCGACTCGTTTGGCCATCTAGAGCAGATCGAATGCTACGCCCCTGGCCATCAGGTCAGGTTTGAAAGCTTAAACTACACGGCCGACATCCGCGGGGACTTGATCTTCCACGGATTCGGGTCACGACCGGGCGCGCCGCACTGTCTCGATGGGCATGATCTAGCTCTGCCGCCGGACAGCGACCAGAGCGCCGCTCAGGTGTTCACTCTGACCATTAGTTCGGAGCTGACTGCGCTAGCCAGGGACGGACGGTTGGACGCCGCCCCAGGAGCCGCAATCTCTGCGGCAATAGAGCCGAATACCTGCCAAGTCCTTTGCAAGGCCAGTAACTCCAAGGTGCCGGACTCCGTTCCGGACTCTGAATATTCTGCACTCCTTTTGATCAAACCCGATCGGGCTCCGATCATGGAGTTCACCGCCGCAGACGTCTTTCAGCACTCGCCCTTTGGCGATATCCTAAATTCGCTAAAGTCCCTCTCTTCGTCGAAAGAACCCCGGTCGGACTACGGTCGGGGTGGTTGGGATGCGGACGACGAAGTTCGAACCCCACCCACCACCCACTTGATAGCCACTGTCGAAGATATAACCAACATGCTCGATTTCGATCTGAAGATATCGACGGTATGAACGCCGACAAAGGAGACGATCAAAAATCAGCACCTATAGGGCTCCGGAAAACCACCTCATCATATGATGTATGCATGGTGGACATGCAACAGAAACGACAACGAGGACCAAAAGGATGCGGCCAGGGATCGCTCCCTCGAAAAACAATCAAAGCGGCGGCATAAGCGCAAGGCCAAGCCCCACCTCGACAAAAACCCAGCCATAGAGCAGGGTGACTCAACGGATGATGAACATGCCGTCGAGCATCCGTCCAAGCAGGGCGGACAATCCGAACAACCAATCCCCGGGAAGGATAATAGCCCGGATGACCTCACACCAGACAAATTGCTGGAACATCAGAACCTCCACCAAAGGCTCGTCGCCACTGCACGTAGCTTGAAAAAGCAGAAGCGGAGGCTCAAGACAGCGGAGGATGCACTCAGGATCAGATGGGGCAAAGTACTCAATACCGCGCACAAGTACGGCAGTAGTCGCCACACAAAGAGCTATCCGAAGCGGAAACTACTACCGAAATTTGACGAAGAGGCCATAAAGCCCCCACAGTCAAAAAATAAGGAAGCCACAAGGTCGGATAGATGACCCTACGATCAATCTCATGCGTCAAAGGACGCCGCACTCAATATAGCATGCGATCCGTCCAAGAATTCGCATCAAAAAACTGGCCCTACCAGATCCATCTACAGGCCAAGAAAGCAAGCTCCAATGAGTGATGCAACGCAAAAAATACCCGAAAATCGTGGCACGCCTAAATACAGGGGCGCCGCAGTCCCCCTATGTTTTATTGATGAGGTGCTGGATCATGAATTCCCAGCCGGATTCAAGCCAGTGAACATAGAACCATACAACGGAACAACAGACCCTGGAGTCTGGATCGAGGACTACATCCTCCACATACACATGGCCAGAGGAGATGACCTCCATGCCATAAAATACTTACCCCTTAAGCTCAAAGGGCCAGCCCGGCATTGGCTTAAAAGCCTTCCCGAAAACACCATGGGAAGTTGGGCAGTGCTTGAGGATGCTTTCCGGACAAATTTTCAAGGGACCTATGTCCGGCCCCCGGATGCAGATGATCTGAGTCATATAACTCAGCAGCCCGGAGAATCAGCGCGGAAGCTCTGGAACAGATTCCTTATCAAAAAGAATCAGATAGTCGACTGTCCGGACGCAGAGGCCCTAGCAGCTTTCAAACATAGCATTCGAGACGAATGGCTTGCCAGACACCTCGGCCAAGAAAAGCCGCGAACAATGGCCGCGTTAACAAGCCTCATGACCCGCTTCTGTGCAGGAGAGGATAGCTGGTTGGCAAGAAGCAGCACCAGCGACCCGAATACGTCCGAACTCAGAGATGGGAACGGGAAGCCACGCTGTAACAAAGAACCGCGCCGGATAAAGGACAATAGCCCGATGAGCACGGCAGTAAACGCCGGATTCAAAAGCTCTCGGCAAAATCAGAAAAAGATGCCCCCCAGAGACGATAGGGACGAGCTATCCAACCTCAACAAAATTTTGGACAAAATATGTCAAATCCACAGCACTTCGGGGAGACCTGCAAACCATACCCACAGAGATTGTTGGGTCTTTAAGCAGTCCAGCAAGCTCAACGCCGAACACAAGGGGCTCAACACACCAAGCGAAGATGACAATGCACCCCATGAGCAGATCACCGGAGAACAAAAGAAGTTCCCACAAGAAGTCAAGACAGTAAATCCACTTCATGTGACGAAGGGGAAGAATAGAACGGTACCTACAACGACACGCGCTGTACAGCCAGCCCCGGAGGAGAAACCCCACTGGTTGTTACAACCAATCACCTTTGATCATCTGGATTACTCTAGAGGAGACCAGAACGCAGGCTGGACTGCCTTGGTCTTAAATCCAATCATTAACGGACTCCAATTTACAAACGCCCTTATGGACAGCGGCAGCGACTTGAACCTGTTATATCAGGACACAGTCCGCAAACTCGGGGTAAACCCAGTCGCAATCCACCTCGGCAACACTTCCTTTCAAGGAGTAACGCCAGGTTCGGATACCCCAAGTATGGGTTCCCTTACGTTAGAAGTCACGTTCGTATCACCCGACAACTTCCAAAGCGAAAAGCTAACATTCCACATCGCCCCATTTGTAAGTTGCTATCAAGCGCTACTGGGACGTGAAGCTTTCGCCCGCTTTAACGCAATACCGCACTATGCATCCCTTACACTTAAAATGCCCAGTCCAAAGGGCATCATCTCATTACAAGGGAACATAAATTGACCCCCAAAGTACGGGCAGGGGTGCGGTTGCCTAGACAGCCGCCCACAAATCCAGCCCTACTATCCCGGACACGCCTCGACGAGCCCGGTGTCAATATGCTTAAATTACCGCATACCCTCGCGCAAGGGGCTCCGTGTGCTCACGCCCGGAGACAATACAGCCCAACTCTTGCTCCAACTATATTTTGTTTATTTCGATATAGATTTCTCGCACGCTTATTATTTACTAAGTTCCTCTGTTTCGCAGACGAGCATCGTGCTACGCCTGTCCAGGATATGGCACGACGGAGACACAGGCGCAGACGTGCAGCAGGGACCCGTTCCAAGGATACTTTTCAGATTAAGACCATGCGTAAACCTTTTTTTACTGTCTCTTGTTGATAACATCCCCCGGTTTTCTCTATAGCCGAGGAGCAGGCTGGCGTCTTGGCATGTGGCCACGCCAGAATTTTTGCACATACCTGGACACTAGGGGATTTTTTACCAAGGGCTCTATTTCGGCCCGTCTTCATAAAGACCGAACACCTTAGGGAGTGTTCGGCGTCGCGAGTTTGGCCCTATATGCATCAGCTTCGAATCATGTCTTTGGTCAAATGTTGGGTTTGCCCGGCTCCTGTGTTTTGCTGCCTTACATTCCGTTATATCGGCTAACGCGGCACCAGGAGAACTACTGCGATTGTGCCCCGGTTCGGCCGGGTGAGCACTGTTGGAAATATGCCCTAGAGGCAATAATAAAAGCATTATTATTATATTTCCTTGTTCATGATAATTGTCTTTATTCATGCTATAATTGTGTTATCCGGAAATCGTAATACATGTGTGAATAACAGACACCAACATGTCCCTAGTGAGCCTCTAGTTGACTAGCTCGTTGATCAACAGATAGTCATGGTTTCCTGACTATGGACACTGGATGTCATTGATAACGAGATCACATCATTGGGAGAATGATGTGATGGACAAGACCCAATCCTAAACATAGCACAAGATCGTATAGTTCGTTTGCTAGAGTTTTCCAATGTCAAAGTATCTTTTCCTTAGACCATGAGATCGTGTAACTCCCGGATACCGTAGGAGTGCTTTGGGTATGCCAAACGTCACAACGTAACTGGATGACTATAAAGGTAGACTACGGGTATCTCCGAAAGTGTCTGTTGGGTGACATGGATCAAGACTGGGATTTGTCACTCCGTATGACGGAGAGGTATCACTGGGCCCACTCGGTAATGCATCATCATAATGAGCTTAGAGTGACCAAGTGTCTGGTCACGGGATCATGCATTACGGTACGAGTAAAGTGACTTGCCAGTAACGAGATTGAACGAGGTATTGGGATACCGACGATCGAATCTCGGGCTAGTAACATATCGATAGACAAAGGGAATAGTGTACCGGATTGATTGAATCCTCGACATCGTGGTTCATCCGATGAGATCATCGTGGAGCATGTGGGAGCCAACATGGGTATCCAGATCCCGCTGTTGTTTATTGACCGGAGAGTCGTCTCGGTCATGTCTGCTTGTCTCCCGAACCCGTAGGGTCTACACACTTAAGGTTCGGTGACGCTAGGGTTATGAAGATATGTATATGCAGAAACCCGAATGTTGTTCGGAGTCCCGGATGAGATCCCAGACATCACGAGGAGTTCCGGAATGGTCCGGAGGTAAAGAATTATATATAGGAAGTGCTATTTCGGGCATCGGGACAAGTTTCGGGGTTATCGGTATTGTACCGGGACCACCGGAAGGGTCCCGGGGGTCCACCGGGTGGGGCCACCTGTCCCGGGGGGGCACATGGGCTGTAGGGGGTGCGCCTTGGCCTAGATGGGCCAAGGGCACCAGCCCCTATAGGCCCATGCGCCTAGGGTTTCCACCATGGAAGAGTCCATGTGGTGGAAGGCACCCCTAGGTGCCTTGGGGGGAGGGAAACCTCCCCTTGGCCGCCGCCCCCCTAGTAGATCTCATCTACTAGGGCCGGCGCCCCCCTGGCACCCCTATATATAGTGGGGGGGAGAGGAGGGATTTCACACCAGCCCCTGGCGCCTCCATCCCCCCCCATTACGTCTCTCCCTCGCAGTCTCGGCGAAGCCCTGCTGTTGTGACGCCCTGCATCCACCACCACACCGTCGTGCTGCTGGATTTTCATCAACCTCTCCTTCCCCCTTGCTGGATCAAGAAGGAGGAGACGTCTCCCGTCCCGTACGTGTGTTGAACACGAAGGTGCCGTCCGTTCGGCGCTGGTCATCGGTGATTTGGATCACGTCGAGTACGACTACATCATCACCGTTCTTTCGAACGCTTCCGTGCGCGATCTACAAAGGTATGTAGATGCATCTAATCACTCGTTGCTAGATGAACTCCTAGATGATCTTGGTGAAACGAGTAGGAAAATTTTTGTTTTCTGCAACGTTCCCCAACAGTGGCATCATGAGCTAGGTCTATGCGTAGTTCTTCTTGCGCGAGTAGAACACAATTTGTTGTGGGCGTAGATTTGTCAACTTTCTTGCCGTTACTAGTCCTTTCTTGCTTCAGCGGTATTGTGGGATGAAGCGGCCCGGACCAACCTTACACGTACGCTTACGTGAGACCGGTTCCACCGACTAACATGCACTAGTTGCATAAGGTGGCTGGCGGGTGTCTGTCTCTCTCACTTTAGTTGGAGCGGAATCGATGAACAGGGTCCTTATGAAGGGTAAATAGAAGTTGACAAATCACGTTGTGGCTTTAACGTAGGTAAGAAAACGTTCTTGCTAGAACCCTAATTCAGCCACGTAAAACTTGCAACAACAATTAGAGGACGTCTAACTTGTTTTTGCAGCAAGTGGTTTGTGATATGATATGGCCAAAGTTGTGATGAATGATGAATGATCTATATGTGATGTATGAGATGTTCATGCTATTGTAATAGGATTCACGACTTGCATGTCGATGAGTATGACAACCGGCAGGAGCCATAGGAGTTGTCTTTATTCTTTTTATGACCTGCGTGTCATCGAGAAACGCCATGTAAATTACTTTACTTTATTGCTAAACGCGTTAGCCATAGTAGTAGAAGTAATAGTTGGCGAGCAACTTCATGGAGACACGATGATGGAGATCATGATGATGGAGATCATGGTGTCAAGCCAGTGACAAGATGATCATGGAGCCCCAAGATGGAGATCAAAGGAGCTATGTGATATTGGCCATATCATGTCACGTTTATTATTTGATTGCATGTGATGTTTATCATGTTTTGCATCTTGTTTACTTAGAACGACGGTAGTAAATAAGATGATCCCTCACAATAAATTCAAGAAGTGTTCCCCCTAACTGTGCACCGTTGCGACAGTTCGCTGTTTCAAAACACCACGTGATGATCGGGTGTTTTATTCAGACGTTCACATACAACGGGTGTAAGACAGATTTACACATGCAAACACTTAGGTTAACTTGACGAGCCTAGCATGTACAGACATGGCCTCGGAACACGGAAGACCGAAAGGTCGAGCATGAGTCGTATAGAAGATACGATCAACATGAAGATGTTCACCGATGTTGACTAGTCCATCTCACGTGATGATCGGACACGGTCTAGTTAAACTCGGATCATGTAATACTTAGATGACTGGAGGGATGTCTAATCTAAGTGGGAGTTCATTAATAATTTGATTAGTTGAACTTAATTATCATGAACTTAGTCTAACTATTTTACAATATGTCTTGTAGATTAAATGGCCAACGTAGTCCTCAACTTCAACGCGTTCCTAGAGAAAACCAAGCTGAAAGACGGTGGCAGCAACTATACGGACTGGGTCCGGAACCTGAGGATCATCCTCATAGCTGCCAAGAAAGATTATGTCCTACAAGCACCGCTTGGTGACGCGCCCGTTCTCCCTGCAGAACAAGATGTTATGAATGCTTGGCAGGCACGTTCCGATGACTACTCCCTCGTTCATGTTGGAAATATGCCCTAGAGGCAATAATAAAAGTATTATTATTATATTTCCTTATTCATGATAATTGTCTTTTATTCATGCTATAACTGTATTATCCGGAAATCGTAATACACGTGTGAATACATAGACCACAATATGTCCCTAGTGAGCCTCTAGTTGACTAGCTCGTTGTGATCAACAGATAGTCATGGTTTCCTGGTTATGGACATTGGATGTCGTTGATAACGGGATCACATCATTAGGAGAATGATGTGATGGACAAGACCCAATCCTAAGACTAGCACAAAGATCGTGTAGTTCGTTTGCTAGAGCTTTGCCAATGTCAAGTATCTCTTCCTTTGACCATGAGATCGTGTAACTCCTGGATACCGTAGGAGTGCTTTGGGTGTATCAAACGTCACAACGTAACTGGGTGACTATAAAGGTGCACTACAGGTATCTCCGAAAGTATCTATTGTTTTATGCGGATCGAGACTGGGATTTGTCACTCCGTGTAAACGGAGAGGTATCTCTGGGCCCACTCGGTAGGACATCATCATATGCGCAATGTGACCAAGGAGTTGATCACGGGATGATGTGTTACGGAACGAGTAAAGTGACTTGCCGGTAACGAGATTGAACAAGGTATTGGATACCGACGATCGAATCTCGGGCAAGTAAAATACCGATAGACAAAGGGAATTGTATACGGGATCGATTGAGTCCTTGACATCGTGGTTCATCCGATGAGATCATCGTGGAACATGTGGGAGCCAACATGGGTATCCAGATCCCGCTGTTGGTTATTGACCGGAGAACGTCTCGGTCATGTCTGCATGTCTCCCGAACCCGTAGGGTCTACACACTTAAGGTTCGATGACGCTAGGGTTATAAAGGAAGCTTGTATGTGGTAACCGAATGTTGTTCGGAGTCCCGGATGAGATCCCGGACGTCACGAGGAGTTCCGGAATGGTCCGGAGGTAAAGATTTATATATAGGAAGTCCTGTTTCGGCCATCGGGACAAGTTTCGGGGTCATCGGTATTGTACCGGGACCACCGGAAGGGTCCCGGGGGCCCACCGGGTGGGGCCACCTGCCCCGGGGGGCCACATGGGCTGAGGGGGGTGCGCCTTGGCCTACTTGGGCCAAGGGCACCAGCCCCTAGAGGCCCATGCGCCAAGATAAAGGAAAAAGGGAAGAGTCCTAAAGGGGGAAGGCACCTCCGAGGTGCCTTGGGGAGGATGGACTCCTCCCCATCCTTAGCCGCACCCCTTCCTTGGAGGAGGGGGCAAGGCTGCGCCCTCCCCCTCTCCCTTGGCCCTATATATAGTGGGGAAAAGGAGGAGCAATCATACCTAAGGCCTTTGGTTGCCTCCCTCTCCCTCCCGTGACACATCTCCTCTCCCGTAGGTGCTCGGTGAAGCCCTGCGGGATTGCCACGCTCCTCCACCACCACCACGCCGTTGTGCTGCTGTTGGATGGAGTCTTCCTCAACCTCTCCCTCTCTCCTTGCTGGATCAAGGCGTGGGAGACGTCACCGGGCTGTACGTGTGTTGAACGCGGAGGTGCCGTCCGTTCGGCACTTGGTCATCGGTGATTTGAATCACGACGAGTACGACTCCATCAACCCCGTTCACTTGAACGCTTCCGCTTAGCGATCTACAAGGGTATGTAGATGCACTCCCTTTCTACTCGTTGCTGGTCTCTCCATAGATAGATCTTGGTGACACGTAGGAAAATTTTGAATTTCTGCTACGTTCCCCAACAGTGGCATCATGAGCTAGGTCTATTGCGTAGATTCTTTGCACGAGTAGAACACAAAGTAGTTGTGGGCGTTGATGTTGTTCAATATGCTTGCCGTTACTAGTCTTATCTTGATTCGGCGGCATCGTGGGATGAAGCGGCCCGGACCGACCTTACACGTACTCTTACGTGAGACAGGTTCCACCGACTGACATGCACTAGTGCATAAGGTGGCTAGCGGGTGCCAGTCTCTCCCACTTTAGTCGGAACGGATTCGATGAAAAGGGTCCTTATGAAGGGTAAATAGCAATTGGCATATCACGTTGTGGTTTTGCGTAGGTAAGAAACGTTCTTGCTAGAAACCCATAGCAGCCACGTAAAACATGCAAACAACAATTAGAGGACGTCTAACTTGTTTTTGCAGGGTATGCTATGTGATGTGATATGGCCAAAAGGATGTGATGAATGATATATGTGATGTATGAGATTGATCATGTTCTTGTAATAGGATTCACGACTTGCATGTCGATGAGTATGACAACCGGCAGGAGCCATAGGAGTTGTCTTTATTTTTTGTATGACCTGCGTGTCATTGAAGAACGCCATGTAACTTACTTTACTTTATTGCTAAACGCGTTAGCCATAGAAGTAGAAGTAGTCGTTGGCGTGACAACTTCATGAAGACACGATGATGGAGATCATGATGATGGAGATCATGGTGTCATGCCGGTGACGATGATGATCATGGAGCCCCGAAGATGAAGATCAAAAGGAGCAAAATGATATTGGCCATATCATGTCACTATTTGATTGCATGTGATGTTTATCATGTTTATGCATCTTGTTTACTTAGGACGACGGTAGTAAATAAGATGATCCCTTACAAAATTTCAAGAAGTGTTCTCCCCTAACTGTGCACCGTTGCTACAGTTCGTCGCTTCTAAGCACCACGTGATGATCGGGTGTGATGGATTCTTACGTTCACATACAACGGGTGTAAGACAGTTTTACACAGCGAAAACACTTAGGGTTAACTTGACGAGCCTAGCATGTGCAGACATGGCCTCGGAACACGGAGACCGAAAGGTCGAGCATGAGTCGTATAGCAGATACGATCAACATGAAAATGTTCACCGATGATGACTAGTCCGTCTCACGTGATGATCGGACACGGCCTAGTTGACTCGGATCATGTAATCACTTAGATGACCAGAGGGATGTCTATCTGAGTGGGAGTTCATAAGATGAACTTAATTATCCTGAACATAGTCAAAAGACCTTTTGCAAATTATGTCGTAGCTCGCGCTATAGTTCTACTGTTTAGATATGTTCCTAGAGAAAATATAGTTGAAAGTTGATAGTAGCGATTATGCGATCAGTAGAAAGCTTATGTCCTTAATGCACTGCTCAGTGTGCTGAACCCCAAACGTCGTTTGTGGATGTTTCGAACATCGAACATACACGTTTTGATAACTACGTGATAGTTCAGTTAAATGGTTTAAGTAGAGGCACCAAAGACGTTTTCGAAACGTCGCGGAACATATGAGATGTTTCGAGGGCTGAAATTAGGATTTCAGGCTCGTGCCCACGTCAAGAGGTATAAGACCTCCAACGATTTTCTTAGCCTGCAAACTAAGGGAGAAAAGCTCAATCGTTGAGCTTGTGCTCAGATTGTCTGAGTGCAACAATCACTTGAATCGAATGGGAGTTGATCTTCCAGATGAGATAGTGATGTTTCTCCAAAGACATTGCCACCAAGCTACTAGAGCTTCGTGATGAACTATAAACATATCAAGGATAGAGATGATGATCCTTGAGATATTCGCAATGTTTGACACCGCGAAAGTAGAAATCAAGAAGGAGCATCAATCGTTGATGGTCAGTGAGACCACTAGTTTCAAGAAGGGCAAGGGCAAGAAGGGATACTTCATGAAACGGCAAATCAGCTGCTGCACCAATGAAGAAACCCGAGGTTGGACCCAAACCCGAGACTAAGTGCTTCTGTAATAAGGGGAACAACCACTGGAGCATCATTACCCTAGATACTTGGTAGATGAGAAGGCTGGCAAGGTCGATAGAAGTATATTGGATATACATTATGTTAATGTGTACTTTACTAGTACTCCTAGTAGCACCAGGGTATTAGATACCGGTTCGGTTGCTAAGTGTTAGTAACTCGAAATAAAAGCTACGGAATAAACGGAGACTAGCTAAAGGTGAGCTGACGATATATGTTGGAAGTGTTTCCAAGGTTGATATGATCAAGCATCGCACGCTCCCTCTACCACCGAGATTGGTGTTTGCGTTGAGCATAGACATGATTGGATTATGTCTATCGCAATACGGTTATTCATTTAAGGAGAATAATGGTTACTCTGTTTATTTGAATAATACCTTCAATGGTCTTACACCTAAAATGAATGGTTTATTGAATCTCGATCTTAGTGATACACATTTTCATGCCAAAAGATATAAGATAGTAATGATAGTACCACTTACTTGTGGCAATGCTGTGTAAGTCATAATGGTATAAAACGCATGAAGCTCCATGTTGATGGATCTTTGGACTCACTCGTTTTTGAAAAGTTTGAGACATGCGAACCATGTCTATTGGTATATATGCATGAAGAAACTCCATGCAAATGGACCGTTTGAACTCACTTGATCTTGAATCACTTGAGATATGCAAATCATACCACATAGGCAGGATGACTGAAAAGCCTCGGTTTCAGTAAAATGGAACAAGATAGCAACTTGTTGGAAGCAACACATTTTGATGTGTGCAGTCCAATGAGTGCTGAGGCATGCAGTGAATATCGTTATGTTCTTACTTCACAGATGATTCGAGTAGATGTTGAGAATATTTACTTGATGAAACACAAGTCTGAATTATTGAATGGTTCAAGTAATTTCAGAGTGAAGTAGAAGATCATTGTGACAAGAGGATAAAATGTCTATGATATGATCATAGAGATGAGTATCTGAGTTACGAGTTTTGGCACACAATTAAGACATTGTGGAAATTGTTTCGCAATTAATACTGCCTGGAACACCATAGTGTGATGGTGTGTCCGAACATCATAGTTGCACCCTATTGGATATGGTGCGTACCATGATGTCTCTTATCGAATTACCACTATTGTTCATGGGTTAGGCATTAGAGACAACCACATTCACTTTAAATAGGGCACCACGTAATTCCATTGAGATGACACCATATGAATTATGGTTTAGAGAAACCTAAGTTGTCGTTTCTTAAAGGTTTGGGGCTGCGACGCTTATGTGAAAAAGTTTCAGGATTGATAAGCTCGAACCCAAAGCGGATAAAATACATCTTCATAGGACACCCAAAACAGTTGGGTATACCTCCTAATTCAGATCCGAAAGCAATATGGATTGTTTCTTGAATCGGGTCCTTTCTCGAGGAAAGGTTTCTCTCGAAAGAGTTGAGTGGGAGGATGGTGGAGACTTGATGAGGTTATTGAACCGTCACTTCAACAAGTGTGTAGCAGGGCACAGGAAGTTGTTCCTGTGGCACCTACACCAATTGAAGTGGAAGCTTATGATATTGATCATGAAACTTCGGATCAAGTCACTCCCAAACCTCGTAGGATGACAAGGATGCGTACTACTCAAGAGTGGTACGTAATCCTGTCTTGAAGGTCATGTTGCTAGACAACAATGAACCTACGAGCTATGGAGAAGCGATGGTGGGCCCGAATTCCGACAAATGGTTAGAAGCCATGAAATCCGAGATAGTATCCATATATCAGAACAAAGCATGGACTTTGGTGGACTTGCCCGATGATCGGCAAGCCATTAAGATAAATGGATCTTTAAGAAGAAGACGGACGTGGATGGTAATGTCACCGTCCATGAGGCTCGACTTGTGGCGAAAAGTTTTTCACAAGTTCAAGGAGTTGACTACGATGAGATTTTCTCACTCGTAGCGATGCTTAAAGTCCGTCGGAATCATGTTAGCATTAGCTGCATTTATGAAATCTGGCAGATGGATGTCAAGACAAGTTTCCTTACTAGTTTTCGTAAGGAAAGGTTGTATGCAATACAATCAGAAAAGTTTTTGTCGATCCTAAGGATGCTAAAAGGTATGCTAGCTCCAGCAATCCTTCTAAGGACTGGAGTGAGCATCTCGGAGTTGGAATGTATGCTTTGATGACGATCAAAGATTTTGGGTTTGTACAAAGTTTATGAGAAACTTGTATTTCCAAAGAAGTGAGTGGGAGCACTATAGAATTTCTGATGAGTATATGTTGATCAGAAATGATGTAGAATTTCTAGAAAGCATATAGGGTTATTTGAAAGGTGTTTTTCAATAGAAAACCTGGATTAAGCTACTTGAACATTGAGCATCAAGATCTATAAGGATAGATCAAAACGCTTAATAGTACTTTCAAATGAGCACATACCTTGACATGATCTTGAAGGTATTCAAGATGGATCAGTCAAAGAAGAAGTTCTTGCCTGAATTGTAAGGTACGAAGTTAAGACTTAAAGCTCGACCACGGCAGAAAAGAGAGAAAGGACGAAGGTCGTCCCCTATGTTTAAGACGTAGGCTCTTCAGTATGCTATGCTGTGTACTGCACCTGAAGTGTGCCTTGCCATGAGTCAGTCAAGGGGTACAAGAGTGATCCAAGAATGGCTCACAGGACAGCGGTCAAAGTTATCCTTAGTAACTAGTGGACTAAGGAATTTTCTCGATTATGGAGGTGGTAAAAGAGTTCGTCGTAAAAGTTACGACGATGCAAGCTTGACACCTATCCGGATAGCTCTAAGTAGAGAGACCGGATACATATAATGGAGCAATAATTTAGGATAGCTCCAAGTAGAACAGTTGTTTGGAATAGCTCCAAATAGAGCGTGGTAGCTGCATCTAGGAGATGACATGGAGATTTGTAAAGCACACACGGATCTGAAAGGTTCAGACCCGTTGACTAAAACCTCTCTCACAAGCAACATGATCAAACATAAAACTCATTGAGTATTAATCACATAGTGATGTGAACTAGACTACTGACTCTAGTAAACTCTTGGGTATTAGTCACATGGTGATGTGACCTGTGAGTGTTAATCACATGGCGATGTGAACTAGATTATTGACTCTAGTGCAAGTGGGAGACTGTTGGAAATATGCCCTAGAGGCAATAATAAAAGTATTATTATTATATTTCCTTGTTCATGATAATTGTCTTTTATTCATGCTATAACTGTGTTATCCGGAAATCGTAATACACGTGTGAATACATAGACCACAATATGTCCCTAGTGAGCCTCTAGTTGACTAGCTCGTTGTGATCAACAGATAGTCATGGTTTCCTGGCTATGGACATTGGATGTCGTTGATAACGGGATCACATCATTAGGAGAATGATGTGATGGACAAGACCCAATCCTAAGACTAGCACAAAGATCGTGTAGTTCGTTTGCTAGAGCTTTGCCAATGTCAAGTATCTCTTCCTTTGACCATGAGATCGTGTAACTCCTGGATACCGTAGGAGTGCTTTGGGTGTATCAAACGTCACAACGTAACTGGGTGACTATAAAGGTGCACTACAGGTATCTCCGAAAGTATCTATTGTTTTATGTGGATCGAGACTGGGATTTGTCACTCCGTGTAAACGGAGAGGTATCTCTGGGCCCACTCGGTAGGACATCATCATATGCGCAATGTGACCAAGGAGTTGATCACGGGATGATGTGTTATGGAACGAGTAAAGAGACTTGCCGGTAACGAGATTGAACAAGGTATTGGATACCGACGATCGAATCTCGGGCAAGTAACATACGATAGACAAAGGGAATTGAATACGGGATCGATTGAGTCCTTGACATCGTGGTTCATCCGATGAGATCATCGTGGAACATGTGGGAGCCATCATGGGTATCCAGATCCCGCTGTTGGTTATTGACCGGAGAACGTCTCGGTCATGTCTGCATGTCTCCCGAACCCGTAGGGTCTACACACTTAAGGTTCGATGACGCTAGGGTTATAAAGGAAGCTTGTATGTGGTTACCGAATGTTGTTCGGAGTTCCGGATGAGATCCCGGACGTCACGAGGAGTTCCGGAATGGTCCGGAGGTAAAGATTTATATATAGGAAGTCCTGTTTCGGCCATCGGGACAAGTTTCGGGGTCATCGGTATTGTACCGGGACCACCGGAAGGGTCCCGGGGGCCCACCGGGTGGGGCCACCTGCCCCGGGGGGCCACATGGGCTGAGGGGGGTGCGCCTTGGCCTACTTGGGCCAAGGGCACCAGCCCCTAGAGGCCCATGCGCCAAGATAAAGGAAAAGGGAAGAGTCCTAAAGGGGGAAGGCACCTCCGAGGTGCCTTGGGGAGGATGGACTCCTCCCCATCCTTAGCCGCACCCCTTCCTTGGAGGAGGGGGCAAGGCTGCGCCCTCCCCCTCTCCCTTGGCCCTATATATAGTGGGGAAAAGGAGGAGCAATCATACCTAAGGCCTTTGGTTGCCTCCCTCTCCCTCCCGTGACACATCTCCTCTCCCGTAGGTGCTCGGTGAAGCCCTGCGGGATTGCCACGCTCCTCCACCACCACCACGCCGTTGTGCTGCTGTTGGATGGAGTCTTCCTCAACCTCTCCCTCTCTCCTTGCTGGATCAAGGCGTGGGAGACGTCACCGGGCTGTACGTGTGTTGAACGCGGAGGTGCCGTCCGTTCGGCACTTGATCATCGGTGATCTGAATCACGACGAGTACGACTCCATCAACCCCGTTCACTTGAACGCTTCCGCTTAGCGATCTACAAGGGTATGTAGATGCAACTCCTCCTTTCTACTCGTTGCTGGTCTCTCCATAGATAGATCTTGGTGATACGCGTAGGAAAATTTTGAATTTCTGCTACGTTCCCCAACACATAGCTGCCAAGAAAGGTTATGTCCTACAAGCACCGCTTGGTGACGCACCCGTTCTCCCTGCAGAACAAGATGTTATGAACGCTTGGCAGGCATGTTTCGATGACTACTCCCTCGTTCAGTGCGGCATGCTTTACAGCCTAGAGTCGGGGCTCCAAAAGCGTTTTGAGAGACATGGAGCATATGAGATGTTCGAAGAGCTGAAAATGGTTTTCCAAGCTCATGCCCGGGTCGAGAGATATGAAGTCTCCGACAAATTCTTCAGCTGTAAGATGGAGGAAAACAGTTCTGTCAGTGAGCACATACTCACTATGTCTGGGTTGCATAACCGCTTGACTCAGCTGGGAGTTAATCTCCCGGATGATGCGGTCATTGACAGAATCCTCCAGTCGCTTCCACCAAGCTACAAGAGCTTTTTGATGAACTTCAATATGCAGGGGATGGAAAAGACCATTCCTGAAGTATTTGCTATGCTGAAATCAGCAGAGGTAGAAGTCAGGAAGGAACATCAAGTGTTGATGGTCAATAAAACCACTAAGTTCAAGAAAGGCAAGGGTAAAAAGAACTTCAAGAAGGACGGCAAGGAGGTTGCCGCGCCCGGCAAGCAAGCTGCCGGGAAGAAGCCAAAGAATGGACCCAAGCCCGAGACTGAGTGCTTTTATTGCAAGGGAAGCGGTCACTGGAAGCGGAACTGCCCTAAGTACTTAGCGGATAAGAAGGCCGGCAAAACAAAAGGTATATGTGATATACATGTAATTGATGTGTACCTTACTAGTGCCCGTAGTAGCTCCTGGGTATTTGATACCGGTGCAGTTGCTCACATTTGTAACTCAAAGCAGGGGCTGCGGAATAAGCGGAAACTGGCAAAGGACGAGGTGACGATGCGCGTCGGGAATGGTTCCAAGGTCAATGTGGTCGCCGTCGGCACGCTACCTCTGCATCTCCCTTCGGGATTAGTTTTAAACCTTAATAATTGTTATTTAGTGCCAGCTTTGAGCATGAACATTGTATCGGGATCTCGTTTAATTCGAGATGGCTACTCTTTTAAATCTGAGAATAATGGTTGTTCCATTTTTATGAGAGATATGTTTTATGGTCATGCTCCTATGGTGAATGGTTTATTCTTTATGAATCTCGAACGTGATGCTACACATGTTCATAATGTGAGTACCAAAAGAAGTAAGGTTGATAATGATAGTCCCACATACCTGTGGCACTGCCGCCTTGGTCACATAGGTGTCAAACGCATGAAGAAGCTCCATGCTGATGGACTTTTAGAGTCTCTTGATTATGAATCATTTGACACATGCGAACCATGCCTTATGGGTAAAATGACCAAGACTCCGTTCTCAGGAACAATGGAGCGAGCAACCGACTTATTGGAAATCATACATACTGATGTGTGCGGTCCAATGAGTGTTGAGGCTCGCGGTGGCTATCGTTATGTTCTCACCCTCACTGATGATTTAAGTAGGTATGGGTATATCTACTTAATGAAACACAAGTCTGAAACCTTTGAAAAGTTCAAGGAATTTCAGAGTGAGGTTGAAAATCAACGTGACAGGAAAATCAAGTTTCTACGATCAGATCGTGGAGGAGAATACTTGAGTCACGAGTTTGGCACACACTTAAGAAAATGTGGAATAGTTTCACAACTCACGCCGCCTGGAACACCTCAGCGTAATGGTGTGTCCGAACGTCGTAATCGCACTCTATTAGATATGGTGCGATCTATGATGTCTCTTACCGATTTACCGCTATCCTTTTGGGGCTATGCTTTAGAGACTGCCGCATTCACTTTAAATAGGGCTCCGTCGAAATCCGTTGAGACGACACCGTATGAATTATGGTTTGGGAAGAAACCTAAGCTGTCGTTTCTAAAAGTTTGGGGATGCGATGCTTATGTCAAGAAACTTCAACCTGAAAAGCTCGAACCCAAGTCGGAAAAATGCGTCTTCATAGGATACCCAAAAGAAACTATTGGGTACACCTTCTACCTCAGATCCGAAGGCAAGATCTTTGTTGCCAAGAATGGGTCCTTTCTGGAGAAAGAGTTTCTCTCGAAAGAAGTAAGTGGGAGGAAAGTAGAGCTTGATGAAGTATTACCTCTTGAACCGGAAAATGGCGCAACTCAAGAAAATGTTCCTGAGGTGCCTGCACCGACTAGAGAGGAAGTTAATGACAATGATCAAGATACTTCTGATCAAGCCCCTACTGAAATTCGAAGGTCCACAAGGACACGTTCCGCACCAGAGTGGTACGGCAACCCTGTCTTGGAAATCATGCTGTTAGACAACGGTGAACCTTCGAACTATGAAGAAGCGATGGCGGGCCCGGATTCCGACAAATGGCTAGAAGCCATGAAATCCGAGATAGGATCCATGTATGAAAACAAAGTATGGACTTTGACTGACTTGCCCGTTGAGCGGCGAGCCATAGAAAATAAATGGATCTTTAAGAGGAAGACAGACGCGGATGGTAATGTGACCATCTATAAAGCTCGGCTTGTCGCTAAGGGTTATCGACAAGTTCAAGGGGTTGACTACGATGAGACTTTCTCACCGGTAGCGAAGCTGAAGTCCGTCCGAATCATGTTAGCAATTGCCGCATTCTATGATTACGAAATATGGCAAATGGACGTCAAAACGGCATTCCTTAATGGTTTCCTTAAGGAAGAATTGTATATGATGCAGCCGGAAGGTTTTGTCGATCCTAAGAATGCTGACAAAGTGTGCAAGCTCCAACGCTCGATTTATGGGCTGGTGCAAGCATCTCGGAGTTGGAACATTCGCTTTGATGAGATGATCAAAGCGTTTGGGTTTACACAGACTTATGGAGAAGCCTGCGTTTACAAGAAAGTGAGTGGGAGCTCTGTAGCATTTCTCATATTATATGTAGATGACATACTTTTGATGGGAAATGATATAGAACTCTTGGACAGCATCAAGGCCTACTTGAATAAAAGTTTTTCAATGAAGGACCTTGGAGAAGCTGCTTATATATTAGGCATCAAAATCTATAGAGATAGATCGAGACGCCTCATAGGTCTTTCACAAAGCACATACCTTGATAAGATATTGAAGAAGTTCAATATGGATCAATCCAAGAAGGGGTTCTTGCCTGTGTTACAAGGTATGAAATTGAGCTCAGCTCAATGTCCGACCACGGCAGAAGATATAGAAGAGATGAGCGTCATCCCCTATGCCTCAGCCATAGGTTCTATTATGTATGCCATGCTGTGTACCAGACCTGATGTTAACCTTGCCGTCAGTTTGGTAGGAAGGTACCAAAGTAATCCCGGCAAGGAACACTGGACAGCGGTCAAGAATATCCTGAAGTACCTGAAAAGGACTAAGGAAATGTTTCTCGTTTATGGAGGTGACGAAGAGCTCGTCGTAAAGGGTTACGTCGACGCTAGCTTCGACACAGATCTGGATGACTCTAAGTCACAAACCGGATACGTGTATATTTTGAATGGTGGGGCAGTAAGCTGGTGCAGTTGCAAGCAAAGCGTCGTGGCGGGATCTACATGTGAAGCGGAGTACATGGCAGCCTCGGAGGCAGCACATGAAGCAATATGGGTGAAGGAGTTCATCACCGACCTAGGAGTCATACCCAATGCGTCGGGGCCGATCAAGCTCTTCTGTGACAACACTGGAGCTATTGCACTTGCCAAGGAGCCCAGGTTTCACAAGAAGACAAGGCACATCAAGCGTCGCTTCAACTCCATTCGTGAAAATGTTCAAGATGGAGACATAGAGATTTGTAAAGTACATACGGACCTGAATATAGCAGATCCGTTGACTAAACCTCTCCCTAGAGCAAAACATGATCAACACCAGAATTCCATGGGTGTTCGATTCATCACAATGTAACTAGATTATTGACTCTAGTGCAAGTGGGAGACTGTTGGAAATATGCCCTAGAGGCAATAATAAAAGCATTATTATTATATTTCCTTGTTCATGATAATTGTCTTTATTCATGCTATAATTGTGTTATCCGGAAATCGTAATACATGTGTGAATAACAGACACCAACATGTCCCTAGTGAGCCTCTAGTTGACTAGCTCGTTGATCAACAGATAGTCATGGTTTCCTGACTATGGACACTGGATGTCATTGATAACGAGATCACATCATTGGGAGAATGATGTGATGGACAAGACCCAATCCTAAACATAGCACAAGATCGTATAGTTCGTTTGCTAGAGTTTTCCAATGTCAAAGTATCTTTTCCTTAGACCATGAGATCGTGTAACTCCCGGATACCGTAGGAGTGCTTTGGGTATGCCAAACGTCACAACGTAACTGGGTGACTATAAAGGTAGACTACGGGTATCTCCGAAAGTGTCTGTTGGGTGACATGGATCAAGACTGGGATTTGTCACTCGTATGACGGAGAGGTATCACTGGGCCCACTCGGTAATGCATCATCATAATGAGCTCAGAGTGACCAAGTGTCTGGTCACGGGATCATGCATTACGGTACGAGTAAAGTGACTTGCCGGTAACGAGATTGAACGAGGTATTGGGATACCGACGATCGAATCTCGGGCAAGTAACATATCGATAGACAAAGGGAATAGCGTACGGGATTGATTGAATCCTCGACATCGTGGTTCATCCGATGAGATCATCGTGGAGCATGTGGGAGCCAACATGGGTATCCAGATCCCGCTGTTGGTTATTGACCGGAGAGTCGTCTCGGTCATGTCTGCTTGTCTCCCGAACCCGTAGGGTCTACACACTTAAGGTTCGGTGACGCTAGGGTTATGAAGATATGTATATGCAGAAACCCGAATGTTGTTCGGAGTCCCGGATGAGATCCCGGACGTCACGAGGAGTTCCGGAATGGTCCGGAGGTAAAGAATTATATATAGGAAGTGCTATTTCGGGCATCGGGACAAGTTTCGGGGTTATCGGTATTGTACCGGGACCACCGGAAGGGTCCCGGGAGTCCACCGGGTGGGGCCACCTGTCCCGGGGGGACACATGGGCTGTAGGGGGTGCGCCTTGGCCTAGATGGGCCAAGGGCACCAGCCCCTATAGGCCCATGCGCCTAGGGTTTCCACCATGGAAGAGTCCATGTGGTGGAAGGCACCCCTAGGTGCCTTGGGGGGGAGGGAAACCTCCCCTTGGCCGCCGCCCCCCCTAGTAGATCTCATCTACTAGGGCCGGCGCCCCCCTGGCACCCCTATATATAGTGGGGGGGAGAGGAGGGATTTCACACCAGCCCCTGGCGCCTCCATCCCCCCCCCCGTTACGTCTCTCCCTCGTAGTCTCGGCGAAGCCCTGCTGCTGTGACGCCCTGCATCCACCACCACGCCGTCGTGCTGCTGGATCTTCATCAACCTCTCCTCCCCCCTTGCTGGATCAAGAAGGAGGAGACGTCTCCCGTCCCGTACGTGTGTTGAACACGGAGGTGCCATCCGTTCGGCGCTGGTCATCGGTGATTTGGATCACGTCGAGTACGACTACATCATCACCGTTCTTTCGAACGCTTCCGTGCGCGATCTACAAAGGTATGTAGATGCATCTAATCACTCGTTGCTAGATGAACTCCTAGATGATCTTGGTGAAACGAGTAGGAAAATTTTTGTTTTCTGCAACGTTCCCCAACAAGCACCTCCGTAGAGAAAGCCGAAAACTGACTGTCATGATATAGCGAGAGACTGGTCAACCACTCGATGACTTTCGGAATCTTTACGATTCCCCCGCATTAACGAAGGGCCACTTCCCGGTCAGGCACACTCGCGCCCCGAATTTGGGCGAGTGCAGTGCCCCTAGGGGCTATTCAGTAGTCCCACTGTCAAACTCCTATGGCTAAGTGAAAGTGATAAAGCATTATAGTCCGGTTGCCTAGTTCGCCGCGCCACCACCTCCTTTATAGGACCAAGACGTTGGATTAAGTGTGAACATGCGCCTTTTTGCGAACAACCCCGCATTCTATGCGTGGGGGCTAAAGCCAACGACTGCCATCTTTCAGGTTATATACAAATATATACATTAAACGGCCGCACAGGAGGCATCATGATTCTTGCAAGCACAAGTATAAAAAAAGTTTTTTTCACAAAAAAAAATCGTTTTACAAATAGTATAAGTTATTCGAACACAACATCCTTCGAGCACCGCGACTCTATTATACGAGCGCCAGGAAGAACTTCCTCAAAATAGTGCTTGGCAGGTACTCGGCTTTCGTCCGTATCTTGGGATGCAACAATACTAGCCTTCATATCTGCCCAGTATGTCTTGACACGGGCAAGAGCCATCTGTGCGCCCTCTATGCACGCCGACCTCTTCATTGCATCAGCATGCGGCACCGAACCAAGAAATTGCTGCACCAAGCCAAAATAACTCTTCGGCTCCGGCTTCTCCGGCCACAGACGACTCGCAACATATTTCATGGCGAGTCTGGATAATCTGTTCAGCTCCGTCCAGGCGGCTAAACGGTCGGAGACTGACAGTGAGCGTTTTGGATTGTGGTACTGCAACCAAAAAAGCTCTTCCAATTTATGGTCACCTCGGCTGCGGAAGTGTTCGGTCGCGTCCGCCGCACTTGCGGCCAAATCCAGATAAGCGTTGTCCGAACTCCACTGCCGGTCTAATGGAGCATACTTGGGGTCTCCGAACTTCATCCGCAGCATATAAGGCTTTCCAGCCGTGATATCTCCGGCCTGACGCAGCTCCTCCTTCATCGCTCTCATTGCAGAGCGAGTATCCTTGGCTTCGGCAGTGATCTTTTCAAGGTCCTTCTGAGCCGCCCTATCTTCTTGTTCAAGAAATTTACAGCGGTCGGTAGCATCCTTCAATTTTATGGCCATCTCGGCTATTTCATTCTTGCTCTGGCAGTGAGCAGCCAGTTCGGCTTTTAGCTCTTCAGCCGCTTTAACGGCAGCCGCATCACTTTTCCTTGATTGCTCCTTGGCTCGGGCAAGTTCCGCCCGAAGGTTCTCCGCGGCAGCAGCACCATCTACATCAAGTATATATATATATATATATATAAGGCCCGAGCATCAAGCTCCTATTACTGGGTGTCTTTTGAACATACCTTGATCCTCGTCCAGCCGCTTATTTACAAGCGCGATGTCGGCATCTACTACGTCAAGTTGCCGCTTTAGTTCGGCAGATTCATCAGTCCGGCTAGCCACCGAACACCTCACCACCTTCATGGAATAGGCGACATATTATACCTGGGATTATGATCCTCTGTGCGCCGCAACTCGTGAAAACACACAGAGTCTCAGGGGCTACTATTCATACAGGGCACATTTAATATGCAGCTCTACCAAAAGGTACACCTTTTTACATACCTCAAAGCCTGTTAGTAAACTCCTAGCAGCTTCATACAATCCGCTTTCTGCGGATGAAATCCTTCCAATCACCGTATCCATCAACATACGGTGTTCTTCTAAGATGGACGCCCTACCAAGCAGGTCCTTCAGCACCTCCGTCGGCGCGCAAGTGGGTGCCAGACTAGTCTGACGACCTTTTCCAGGGTCTAGACTTGAAAAAACCCTCCGGGACGATACCTCGGGGTCGCCAGCCTCGTGAGACGGTGGAACAAGGGGAGGCGTTTCGCTCTCTATCATCTCTGGACGAAGATCCCCTGAAGATGAGCTCTGCTGAGAAGGGTTGAGATCCGAACTACAAGGTAATGTTTCGGTTATTTTCCTCAGAAATAAAACATGAGTGTGATTCATTATGGAACCCCTCCCTTCACTCACGTCTCGGGGGAGAGCGGGTCCCCTTTAGGGGGCGATTCGGCTGGGGCGTTCTCCGGTGCCGAACCCTCTGGCGAAGATTTCTTTCCCCATTTTGAGGTTATCACCTCCGGGTCTTCAGAGGCAGTCCTTTTCTTTCCCTGGTCGGGAGAATTTTTGATTCTTCCCTTCCTAACGGCCTCCTTCGTGGAGGCGGTAGTTCCTTGGTTCCCCCCTTCACCTTCCGCCAACGGCGCGGCCTCCAGCATCCTGGTCAGCATAGGATTCGGCACGGTCTCGGGCAGGGGGGCTGGACACCTGATAAGCTTTGCCTTCGCTATCCACTCCTGTTCATAGGGCAACTCTGCTAAAGGGTAGATTTGATAAAAATATGGATGGTATGTGCAAATACGGGGCTACTTACTTTAGCATCCGGGCGGTTGCAGCTCAGACCAGCGTCCTCGGACAAATCCGGACACCTTGCTTGTGATCCGAAGAACAATTTGTACATCTCCATGGGTGTCATTCCCATGAAGTGTTGTAGGACCCGTGGTCCCTCAGGATTGAACTCCCACAGTCGGAGAGGTCGACGTTTGCAGGGCAGTGTGCGGCGAATCACCATGACTTGCGCCACCACGGTCAGATTGATATCTCTTTCTAGGAGATCTCGAATACGGCCCTGCAGCAAGGGCACGTCTTTTGGCGGCCCCCAGATAAGTCCTTCATTAACCCATGATGCCAGCCGTGGTGGGGGACCCAAGCAAAAAGTAGGCAGTGCCACCCATATGGTGCCCCTAGGGGCTGTGATGTAAAACCAGTCCCGTTGCCATAAGCCGAGCTCCTCTTGAAAAGAGCCTTCGGGCCATGGAGCATCGTCCATCTTGCTTATTATAGCCCCTCCGCACTCAGCGTGCTGCCCCTCGATCACTTTCGGTTCCACTTTGAAGGTTTTTAGCCACAATCCAAAGTGAGGGGTGATATGGAGGAAGGCCTCGCACATGACAGTGAATGATGAGATCTGGAGGATGGACTCCAGAGCTAGGTCGTGGAACTCCAGCCCGTAGTAAAACATAAGCCCCCTCACAAAGGGATTGATCGGGAATCCTAGTCCCCGAAGGAAATGAGATGCGAACACCACACTTTCACCAGGCTGGGGGGCGGGAATAGCTTGCCCTTGAGTAGGCAGTCTATGCGAGATTTCACCGGTTAGATACCTGGCATCTCTTAACTTTTGCACATCCTCTTCCGTAATGGAGGAAGGCATCCACCGGCCTTGAGGGTCGGAGCCGGACATCTTCGAAGGTCCGAAGCGCCTAAAACTAGAGCTTTGGGTGTTAGAACTCGAAGCGAGGGGCGGATTTGATTGGTTTAAGAACAAGGTGGCCGGGCCTTGGTTCCTTTATAAAGGAGGTGAATACCAAGAGCCCTCCCCGTAACCGTTTGAGACTCGCTTTCAATTAGGGAGTCATACCTAAGTCACGGTTGGGTTAGCCACGCCCGTATTGATGAGAATCCCGGAATAAGGGGACACGATCTCTGCATTGACAAGACATGCCAAGGAAACCGCCTCGCTAAACGCGCTGAGGTGGAACAATAAAATGAATAAAAGCCTGGCCGTGGCATGATGTCACGCCGCAGAATACGTCAGCAGATCCGATTGATACAAATATTATTCTCTCTACGATGGAATGTGGAACTTATTTTGCAGAGTCGGACACTAGCCTGGTGTTCAACATCTTCTATGGAATATTCGGAGGAGGAACCCGCCTTGCAATGCCGAAGACAACTTGCGCGCCGGACTCATCATCATTGAAGCCTGGTTCAGGGGCTACTGAGGGAGTCCTGGTTTAGAGGGTGTCCGGATGACCGGACTAAGACCTTTGGCCGGACTCCCGGACTATGAAGATACAAGATTGAAGACTCCGTCCCGTGTCCGGATGGGACTTTCCTTGGCGAGGAAGGCAAGCTTGGCCATACGATATGAAGATCTCCTCCCATTGTAACCGACTCTGTGTAACCCTAGCCCTCTCCGGTGTCTATATAAACCGGAGAGTTTTAGTCCGTAGAACGAAGAACAATCATACCATAGGCTAGATTCTAGGGTTTAGCCACTCCGATCTCGTGGTAGATCTACTCTTGTACTACCCATATCATCAATATTAATCAAGCAGGAGTAGGGTTTTACCTCCATCGAGAGGGCCCGAACCTGGGTAAAAACATCGTGTCCCTTGTCTCCTGTTACCATCCGCCTAGACGCACAGTTCGGGACCCCCTACCCGAGATCCGCCGGTTTTGACACCGACAGTCCCCTTTAAGGATGACGGTCGGGTGGTGGGTCCTTGTGGCGGCGCCAGTGGCAGCAGATCTTGGGATCCCGCTCCTGGGGACGTCGCAGGACGCGGCGACCCGTGCACAAGAGATGAAGTTTCTTCGAACAGATCTGAGTGAAAACTTGCTTTTGACTACTGCAAAGGCCGGCGGTGGCGGCGCTGTCTTTGTCGTTCCCTTCTTGAAGGCATCGCCGTGGAGAAGTTCAAGGTCACTCTCTGCTACCTCCGGGGGAAATCCTAGATCAGTTGATCGGATGATGGCGACGCTCTGGTGTCGTTTCCCCCTTGGGGCCGTCATTCATGGAGGTACACAAGGGCTCGGGGAACAAAGGACAGTTTTTTTGATGGAGTGGTACTTCATCTTATACATTGATGGCGGCGGATCTTGGCGGCGTGGCGCTGTGGAGATTCGGAGTCCGATGCGCGGAGATGAACTCGCGTAGGGAGGTGGCGCTGTCTGGCGTCGTGGTGGCGTCGACGACAGTTAGAGCGGACAAGGTTGATGCAGCAGTACGGCATTGAAGATGGATTGGTGGCAGGTGGCTGCGGCGGCCTCATACCCGGCAGACGTCCTGGTTGAGGAGTGCGCCGGACTGGTAGGTGCCCCATACCCGGCAGACGTCCTGATTGGGACCTCAAGTCTTAGATGTTTAGGTTTGGCTGCGATGCCTATTTGGTATTAGGCCCAGACTATCTGCGCCCCTTCATCAATTGGATAGGTGTAGCGACAGTTGTTGCTTAGATGGTGGCTTTAGTCTTACTGTTGTATGGCTTTGTAAGGTCTTGTGAGAATAATTAATAAAGTGGCCGTATGCACCGCCCAGATGCAGAGGCCGAGGGTCATCCTCCTTTCCTAAAAAAAAATTCACTGTTTTGATGTCGCAGACTCAGGAAGTAAGAGCAATGATTATTACGCTACTGTGGAGGATTTGGAACCTCAGAAATGATGTGCTACATGATAAGGCGCCCCCTCCTGTAGCAGTCACACGGACATTCTTATGCAGCTACTTTGACCTCATATAACCAAGCACAAAAATATGGTATTGAGGAAGGGAAGATGCCGATGGTGGCTCTCCCTGTTGGACCTACCATTGTTACAAAGGAACGATTACCCTGGCAAAGCCGCCAGCTAGATGGGTTGCTCTATCAACTGATGGCTCTTATGTAAAGGAAACTGGGTTGGCAGGTATGGGTATGGTTCTGAGAAACTCGGTAGGGACAGTTATTTTCTCGGCCTACAGATACCTCTTCCATTGCAAAGATGCTTTAGAATTCGAAATTAGCGCCATGTTGGAAGGTATGTTAATCAGTTTGCAGAGGACAGGGCTTCCTATTATTGTTCAATCCGATTGTTCTGTCCTGGTTGCTGCATTAACTGACAAGTCATTGGACAAATCTGCTCATGGACATTTGATTCTGGAAATTAAGAGGCTCCTGGAACTGCGTAGGTTTATTCCGTGGAAAACTAGATCGTCATCAAAATAGTGTTGCTCGTTGTTTAGCTAATATTGATCGTTCTGGAGGTAGCACTGCATGTTGGTTGCACCGTGTTCCCGATAGCGTCTCTAGTTTTGTATTAGCATACTGTAACACTATTTCAGAGAAATAAACCACTTATTGTCCCCACAAAAAAACATGGGGAGAAACATATGGTTTCTTTCTTCTTCTTTTTTGGTTTCTTTCCTGCGTACTCATTCTAAATTATCCAAGTGTAATTGTTGGACGATTGTACACTCCGAACATCGTCACAAACACAATGAATTTGTTTCCGTCGAGGCCGGTGGTTCGTTCCCTCTCCGTCCACCGCTCCGGCGACGGGAGAGGGCAGGAACCACAGTCACGTGCTTTAGATATGTATAGATAGTAGGGTACTGGTTCCTGGAGTTGCCGTCGTGGCGGGGGTAGCGGTGTCGGTGTGGAATAAAGGGGCGTTGATGGTTCTCCCTCATCTCGGTGAGGCCATTGGCGGAAGCGGCGACTGCCGGGTTTAGGTGCTCTCCGGTCCTTCGATCTTGTGAGCTTTGGTGCTCCGACCAAAGCACTGGATCAGCCCGGCACGTGTTTGAGGTCTATGGATCTTTGCAGGTTCTTCTAGTCCTCAACGGTGGTGACGACGTCTCTTGTAGTGTGCTAGTCCAACTGGACTGAAGGCGGTGACGACGTCTTTTCTAGTGTGCTAGTCCAACTGGACTGAAGATCGTAGACTTCCCATTTGCATGATACGCCGTCCGATTCAAGGTCCGGCCGGCTTCGGGGAAGCGGCGACGGCGACGTCGCACCTGCATCTCGCACTGTTAGATGAGGTCGTGTTGGGTGCCCTTTCGACCCGGTTGTAATTTCTGGTTTCTTTGGGTTGCTCTGTACTGCTGTTGGTCTTTGTTATTACTTCCTTCGTTTTAAAATAGATGACCCAACTTTATATTAAAGTTAGTATAAAGTTGGGTCATTTATTTTGAAACGGAGGGAGTAGATCTGAGGGTCTTCTCGCAAAAAAAGATGCTCATCGTGTCTGGGTTTTGCTGAAATTTTGTCTGTTTTGGGCCTAGCCCAATAGCAGTTTCAGAAATTCCTAAT
This sequence comes from Triticum aestivum, assembly GCF_018294505.1. Classification (NCBI taxonomy): domain Eukaryota; kingdom Viridiplantae; phylum Streptophyta; class Magnoliopsida; order Poales; family Poaceae; genus Triticum; species Triticum aestivum. The sequence continues at coordinate 688,855,969 of NC_057810.1, forward strand.
AAATCCTAGAGGCCCACGCAGCCCATTCGTGCAAGTCAAGAGGTGGAACTAAAGTTTAGTCCCACATTGCTAGTTTAAAGGAAGTTTGACTTGTTTATAAGGGAGACTCTTTCCCCCACATGTATAAGGATGAGTACAAGAGGGACATCCACGCGTGCTCCTCCTCCGCTTCACCGCGCTGCGGGTTGCGGGGACGAGCCGATGTTAAATTTTTGCCACGCACGACGGGTATACGAAAGGTCACGTGGGAGCTGAAACGTTTTTCTGTAGTGGATACTGAATCCGAACGGGGCGCCTCTTCGGCTGAAGTCCGTTCGCTTCGTCTCCCTCTCTTCGTTTCGCCTCCCGTCGCTGCCCTCTCGCCTCCTTCTCTTGTGCCTATAAAAGGGAGGTCGCTCCTCCACTAGTAGAAACCGGAGCTTTAAAACCGGTTCGTAAGGGCCTTTAGTGCCGGTTCTGCAACCGGCACTAAAGGGTGGAGACTAAGGGCATCTCCAGCCGTTGGCCCCCCAGGGGGCGTCTAAAAGCGCCGCCTGGGGGCGAGCCGGCGATACACTCGGCGCTGGGGGCGGTTTTGCGCCCAGTCGTCGCCCCCAGCCCGCCCCCAGGCGCCGAAATTGACCCACTTTGCAGCCCAATTCCGGCGAATAAACGGCCCATATGGGCGAGAATAGGCCCATATTCGGCGTGGTTTCGGCGTTCAATTATCAACACACACATATTTCATCACAGATAAATCAAATACTTCAACAAAATACTACAACAAATAATTCAATACAAATTATATAGTTCAACAAATAAAAACTCGTATTTCTGCAGTTGATGATGCACCTGTGGGTTTCGGATCTCCTGACGCATACTGAGATAGGCAGTCCAAGTTGCCGGTAGCTGGTGATCAACTTCGGCTAGAGGACCCTGCCTGTAGTATGGTTCAGTGTCAAACACTGGGTCTTCTTGCTCGCTCTCGATGATCATGTTGTGCAAGATGACACAGCAAGTCATGATCTCCCACATTTGATTTTTCGACCAGGTCTGAGCGGGGTACCGAACAACAGCAAATCGAGATTGGAGCACACCAAATGCCCGCTCGACATCCTTCCTACAAGCCTCCTGAACCTTCACAAACCAGGCGTTCTTGCCTCCTGCCACAGGGTTTGAGATCGTCTTTACAAATGTCGACCATCTCGGATAGATGTCGTCAGCTAGATAGTACCCCTTGTTGTATTGGTGCCCATTGATCTCGAAGTTCACTGGAGGAGAATGGCCCTCAACGAGCTTGGAAAAAACAGAAGAGCACTGCAGCACGTTGATGTCATTGTGAGTTCCTGGCATACCAAAGAAGGAGTGCCAAATCCAGAGGTCCTGTGTGGCTACCGCCTCAAGCACCACACTGCAACCGCCTTTGGCGCCTTTGTACATCCCCTGCCAACCAAATGGGCAGTTCTTCCATTTCCAATGCATGCAGTCGATGCTTCCAAGCATCCCAGGAAATCCTCTTGCTGCATTCTGGGCTAGGATCCGAGCAGTGTCTTCCGCATTGGGTGTTCTCAAGTATTGTGGCCCAAACACTGCCACCACTGCCCGGCAGAACTTGTAGAAACACTCTATGCTGGTGGACTCAGCCATGCGCCCATAGTCGTTGAGTGAATCACTGGGAGGTCCATATGCAAGCATCCTCATCGCTGTCGTGCACTTCTGGATGGAGGTGAATCCAAGAGCTCCAGTGCAATCCATCTTGCACTTGAAGTAGTTGTCGAACTCCCAGATGGAATTCACAATCCTGAGGAAGAGCTTTCGGCTCATCCGATAATGGCGCCGAAATGTTCTCTCGCCATGAAGTGGAGCATCGGCGAAGTAGTCGGAGTAGAGCATGCAGTAGCCGTGCAGACGATGCCGGTTCTTTGCTTTCACCCGCCCCGGCGCCGAGCCACCTCGACGCGGCTTTTCATTGCTTGCCAGCAGCTGGGCGAGGGCGGCGAGCACCATCAGATGCTCTTCTTCCTGGACGTCGGCCGCGGCTTCCTCCTCCAGCAGCGTGGCGAGCTCTTCCTCCTCATCCGAGTCCATCACCGACACAGTCAAAACGCCGAACACCTTGCGCTCGGTGAGCGTGTACCCGCCGTTAAACCGCGCCTCCGCGGCCGGAAATGCCCAGCTGCTGCAGGAGGGGCTAACGCGGCGAAGCGCTGCTATTTTTCGGCGGGGAATGACTATCTAGCGGAGTAGGCCGGCGGCCGTCGCCGGGATATAGCTAGTGGTGGCCGAGGGCGCGGGGGTGCGAGGCGAGTCGGGGGGAAGAAAACCTTGACTTCCCCCCTGTCGGTGTGGGCCAGGCATGCTTTTCCCTAGCGCCGGAGCCCCCAACGGCTCCCCAGCGCGTCGGGTTCGGCCTGTGACCGCCGGGCGGAAAAAAGGTCCGAACCGGCGATTTTCGGCGTCCTGGGGGCGCGACTGGGCCGTTTTTTCGGCGCCGGCGCCGAAAAAGTGGCCTGGGGGGCCTGTTGGGGGTGCGACTGGAGATGCCCTAAAGCCCCCCCCCCCCCTTAGTACCGGCACTACTAGGAAAAGGGCTATAGATAGGATTGACACTAATGGCGCACCAAGGAAGTAGTGCGCCACTACTATATACTAATGGCGCACCGGTTGGTGATGCGCCATTAGTATGGAAGACACTAATGGCGCACCACACAAAAGGTGCGCCACTAGTTATATTTTTTTTTCATTTTTACATACATACTAATGGCGCATCAGACCGAAGTGCGCCATTACTAATGGTGCACCAGACAGGGAGTGCGCCAGTACTAAATTTTTTTTATTCTTTTTTTTGCAAAACTACTAATGACGCACCGCCGCTGGGTGCGCCACTAGTAAGCTTCCCCCCCCCCACTCCACCTATCCCCTCCCTCCCTTTCTCCCCAACCGTACGCCGCCGCCGCGCCTGCACGCTCCATCCGTCCCCTCCGTCCCCTGCCGCCGCCGCCCCGACCCCCGCCGGAAGCCACCCCGCCGCCCCCGCGCCCCCACCACTGCAGCTCCCCGCGCCGCCGCACCCGCGCCCCCACGCCCCCCACCACTGCAGCTCCCCCGCGCCGCCGCCCCCCACCACTGCAGCTCCCCCGCGCCGCCGCCCCCCACGCCCCCGCGCCCCGAGACGGAGGAAGAGGACTAGGAGGAGGACAAGGACGAGGAGGAGACTGCTCCCAGTGCCGCCGAGCAGGACGCCGTCTCGCTGGTGCGCCGCGCCGCCCGGGCCCTCAACCGCCGGATCTCCGACCTCGTCGCCCTCCTCTTCCGCCACAAGGTAAGCGCGCTCGCCCGCCCGCCGGGCTCCCCTCCCCTCCGCCCGCCCCGCCCGCCCGTCCAACCCTAACCCTAGCTGGCTCACTTGGCAGAGCGCGGGGTCCTTCGGCGCCGTCGCGGGCTTCGCCATCGCCGTCGTCTTCGCATGGAAGTTCCTGCGCTCCTCCTCGACGCCCCGGCCCCGCCGGCCCGCCGCCCCCAAGCGGCCCTTGCCCGTCGCGCCTTCCCCCGACGACCCGGCCGAGCCCGCCGGCGACTCCGGGACGGTGGGTCATCTGCTCCGCGGTCCTGTTGCCGTTGTTTGATGTGCGTGTGCGTTTCGGGTTCTGGCAGAGAGGGGTTTTCCTGTGACTTGGCAGCTGACGACGCGGCAGATCGTGGCCAGGAGGAGGATGAGGTGTTGCAATCTGCACTAGAGCGTGTGCAGTTTACAGAGTTGACAGGGACAGGTGATTAGGCACAAGGAGATCAAGATCCAGAAGTTCAGAACACCAGCCATGGCTTTTGAACACCAGGTAATGTACACTTGCTGACTTACATAACCAAGCATTATATAAGGATCACAAACTTTGTCCCTGTTGAAACTGTTGATGCCCAAAATTTGAAAGAAATGCTTTTCCAGGAAATCAATTTATTGTTTGTATATAAACTCTGTGAGATAATCAATTGTTGTTGGTCCCTTTGTATGTCAAACTGTATGTCAAAACTCAAAACTGAAAAACTATCAAAACTACTCATGCTAAATTTTCCATCAGACTGTGTCTACATATTGCTGTCAAAATATCATAGTAATGATCATCTAGTCAAATGTGTGCACAGATTGCTGTTACATGTTCATTTTGGTCATTTAGTGAGATAATGGTCATTTTGGAGATGACATATGAAGATTTTAGGGTCATTTTGGAATAATGGTCATTTAGTAATGCGAAACATTGACTATTACTATGGCAAGTACTGTGTCAAGTACTAGATAGAATATATGCACATTTGGTCTGCTTCTGCTAGTTTTGATGTTTCCCGTCTTCCGTTTACGACAAGAGATTTTGTCTATAGAAAAGCATATCGGCAGTTGTTCATTTATTGTTTGGACTAAAGAATCCTCAAGTCCTCCGGATATATGTTTGAATGCTAGATGGTTCATGCATATTTCTGTCTACTTCCTCTAGAATTAGATGGATGTATATATGTCTGTCTACTTCTTCTAGAACTAGTGTATACCAAGATTCCAACACTATTTATGCAGTATTCAGATTGAAAATACCAAGTAGCATTTTGCATTCTCTTTCAGATTCAATGTGACTAGAATTCACTTGTTCTTATATGGGTGAAACTTCACTTGTTTTTAGGCTAGTGTAGGGTGTTTGCTTCATTCTGTCATCATTTGTAACTATGTCACAAATAAATTGTTCCTTCTTCTTTATTTGACAAGTAATGACTGTTGATAAGCTAAGGCATGGATTAAGCTGTTTCTTTGCTCTGAATTACTTGTGATGCCTCTGAATTACTTGTGATCACATTGAGAAAGACTTGTAAAGATGATGATCATCTTTTACAGAAAAAAAATTCTGATGATTTTGCTAGTTTGCTCGGTTTTGTCTCCGGCCATCGTGTCGTGATGATTGTGCAGGTACCCCAAGAGGCCCTTGAGTTTGCCGGAATGTCGATTAACTTCCGTTCCGGCAAATTCGGGTACTCCATATGTCCTATTTTCAGCAAAGGTCATGCTGAAATTTTCCGTGAATTTTAGCATGACTTTGCTAAAAATAGGACATATGGGATACTTGCGACTAATGCCTGTTATCATGCATGTTTTATGATCTGTTGTAAGGGTACTAATTGGTCTCTTCTGCTGCTTATCAGAGATGGCGGGAAGCAGCCACCGCCGCTCTGCGACACCGCAGTACGAGTTGGATGCTTCCGAGTTCTTCACTATCATACTTGAGACTTCAGTATCATCCATGACGCAGGTATATAAAACGAGAGATCTCCCCTTCATCCATCTCATTATGATATCTCTTGTTTGCTACATCACTCATTGTCCCAAACTGCATAGGCTGCCTGACAGTTTTATGAACATGCTGATGGGTGAAGATCCATCAAATAATGTGAAGCTGCGACAGGCCGGCAGCGGGTTTCGCAGGCAGTGGGATGTGGAGTTGGTGATCAATGAGGGCCACATGTACTTGTCTCGTGGGTGGGAGAAGTTCTACCGTGCCTACGACCTGCGGTCGAGGTACTTCCTTCTCTTCAGGTACGACGAGGACGCCACCATGCTCATCGTGAAGGTGTTCAACATGACTATGTGTCGCATGCGCTACGCTGACGATGATGATGCCGGTACGTTCTGCCTCTTCTTATTCCTCTACATTTGGCTTTGTCTCACATCGATTGTTAACGGTCATTGTTGCATTTTGGACAGGTAATGGGAGCAGCAGTAGCGACACTGGCAGCAGCGATTCTGGCTTTAGCGAAAGCAGCAGCGATTCTGGCTGTAGCGAAAGCAGCAGCGATTCTGGCTGTAGCGAAAGCAACAGCGATTCTGGCAGTAGCATAGACAACAAGAAGGATGATTCGGACTGGAGTGCGGGAGAAGAGGAGCAGAGCGGGGATGAGGAGCTGCAGGATGACGATGGGCATCATGCTGAGGATGACCTAGCACTGGTGGTGGCTGACCAAGGGCAAGAGATGGTGGTGGCTGACCATGGGCAAGAGATGGTGGTGGCTGACCATGGGCAAGAGATGGAGGTGGCTGAGGATGACCTAGCGATGGTCGTGCCTGAAGGTGGCCTCGCGATGGTGGTGGTGCCTGACAATGACCACGCACCGGTGGTGACGCCGGCGATCCCACAGCTGGGCGACATGACCACGCCAATTATGGTAGAAGACTACATCCCACTGCCTCCACTGTCTCCACCGCCTCACCGCTCTTGGTGCATCAGGCTGAGGAAGGAGAAGGAGAAGGAGAAGAACAATGCATGAGAACTGAACTTTGTCAGGTATGTCAGATCTCCAAATTGATATATATACTTAGTTACCTATGTTATCTCTAATATACTTAGTTTCCTATAGGTTAGCTTCATTTTACCTAAGTTGGCTCTAATATGCTAACTTAGAGCTTAATTATATGCTCATTCTTCTTCTTCTTCTTCTTCTTCTTCTAACTTGTTTATCATTTTGCAGATTTGATTTAAATCACGGAAGCTTGCACGGATGGAGTGCTTCTTTTCCATTTGCATTTTTATTTTGTATCAATGTGAAACTTTTGTGAATTGATGGATAACGGTGTTGGATGAACAATGTGAAATTTTTGTAATATGTAACGATGGAACTATGTGTTGGCTATGTATGTATATATGATGGAACTTGTGTGTTGGCTATGATTGTTATATGGATGTTTGTTGTATATATATGTGTTGGATTTCTCATATGTGAAATAGTGACCTGACATTAAGAAAAAAATTAAAAAAATTGTTACTAATGGCGCACTACCATGTGGTGTGCCATTAGTATAGTAGACACTAGTGGCGCACTATGGGCAAAACTAATGGCGCACTTCATGGTGCGCCATTAGTACACCAGATACTAATGGCGCACCAGTGGTGCGCCATTAGTAAAAAATACTAGTGGCGTGATACTAATGGCGCACCGGTAGTGCGCCATTAGTAGGCAAAATCAGTGCGCCATTAGTAGGCCTTTTTCTAGTAGTACGGTTCGGCACGAACTGCCACTAAAGGCCCACCACGTGGCATGAGCTCACGCCGTGGTATGGGGGACCTTTAGTACCACCAACCGGTACTAAAGGTATTTTTTTGAATTTTTTGTAAAAAATATTTGATTTTTTTTTCAATTTTCAATTTTTTAATTATTTTAACCCCTAATCTCTAATCACCCCTCACCACTGCCCAATTTAATCTCTAATCTCTAATCACCCCTCATCATTTCAAATCATCTAATTTCCCGAACGGTCACCCATCCTCTCACTACCCCAGCCTGAGCACGCTTAACTTTCGGGTTCTATTCTCCCTCGTTTCCAAGTCCGCACTTGTTGTTTTCCTCACAAATGTAAGCTGTCAATCCTACTAACCCTCAGCAGTTTAGCTTGAGCATTAGGTCACATGTTTCATCGTTTGAATTTGGAACTATTATTCTAAAAAACATTTAGTAACAGTAATATTTCTTGAATAAGTTTGACCATAGTTTGACCACAATTTGACCATAGTTTGACCAGATTTGACCAAAATTCAAAAGATTGAAATAATTATTTAGTAACACTAATATTCTTTAATAATTATGTAGCAACATTAATACTTCTTGAATAAGTAGTTTGACCATAGTTTGACCAGATTTAACCAAAATTAAAAAAACTGAAATTTGAGCATATCTTTTTTGAAATTTGAGCATATCTTTTCGGATGCGGATATACATGCTGAATTTTTTGATATATTATACTTTTTTTCCGACATCGTATGCAAAAGTTATAGCCGTTTTACATTTTCCCTACAGTTTTTGCAAAACATGTCCAAATTTAAGTTTTATAATTATCCTAACTAGTAGATGTAGTAATATAACTACATCTCGAAGAATTTTATTTTTTGAATTTTTTATCATTTTCTTTTGTATTTTTCAAAACTGAAATGGCGATAAGGGGGGTAGAGTTTGAAAATTGCCCTATAGTGCCGGTTTGTGTCTCCAACCGGGACTATAGGTAAACCCCTTTAGTACCAGTTCATGGCACGAACCGGTACTAAAGGTTAGCCCTTTAGTACCGGTTTGTGCCACGAACCGGTACTAAAGGTGATCGCGAGGCCCCGGCCTGACGCCAGCCTGCCACCATCCCTTTAGTATCGGTTCGTGGTTACAAACCAACCGGCATTAATGCATAGCCGTTCGAACCGGCACAAATGATACCATTAGTATCGGGCCAAAATCGAACCGGCACTAATGTGTCTCACGTTAGGTCCTTTTTCTACTAGTGCTCTTAGAGAGACAGACCAGAACTACTTCTTCCTCTCGCCACCGGTTCCTGAACACTGCGTTGCTGCTACGATCTTCCTCATCCCGGCTTGCGGTGTGCACTGCAGGTCGGGACAGTAGGCCTCCGAAACCGCACCTCTTTGAGTTCTGTACGGGAGAAGGGTGATAAGGTTTTTGGTGAGCGCTCTGCGCGACTACTGACCTGTTCATCACGGACACCGACGACCACTTCCCCAACGACGACTTTTTCCGCGACGTCGACAACCTCTTCGACGACATGGCTACCGAGGATGTCGACCCCAAGTCCAGTGCTTCTGCTCCTGCTGTTGTCCCGTATGTGTTCTTATTTTTCCTTTTAGAGGTCCTGCTAGAGATCCTTGTTCTAGTGTTTGTCCTAGACATGTTAGGCTCTACTTCATATGTGCAACTTGATCTACTGTCTGCTCTAGAGATGTTTGGTTCTAGTTCATACTTGCAGATGTTATTTACCTTCTCTCTGTTAGATCGCATGACTTGCTTTATCTCTGTTATTTTAGTCATGCTTTATCTAGTATTTCCGTTAATAAAATCATATGGTAAATTGCTCATATTTTCAACAGGTTTAACCCTCTTCAAACTCTGAACCATATTTAGCATCTCACGCAGCGACACGGGAACGTTCTTTGTACAAAGCCCTTTGCCTTCCGTAGCCATAGAGGAAGAGCAATAAACTATTGGGATTTCAGAATATGATCAGCGAGAAGAAAATGTTGACACCAATAACAATGTAAGTGGCTCCGAGATGTAGGTAATTCATTGGATGCACATGCACAATCTACTAGTGTTTATGAATAACCTATTCATAATCTGGATATTTACAATCCAATAAATTAAGATAATCTTGATAATAAAGCAGGAGACATCTTAGTTGAGAAAGGGCCTACGAGCGCGGGGGGGGGGGGGGGCAAATAGAACACTCTGTAGATGAAGCGGGAAGACATTTTTCAAATGCTCATTATCATAGGAGATTAAGCAATGGAGAGCAACATTATAGAAAGTGGCTAGTTTAATGAAAAGATGTCGACAAAGTTGTTTTGCTTCTATTGTAAGATCTTTTTTTGCAGAGTATGCAGATTTTCAAGCATGCCAGTGAAGTTGGTTGCTATCCTAATATCTCCATTGCTACATTATGCAACGAGAAGAAATTATTGGATGAAGTTGACATCGACGCCATCATAAGTGATTTTCCATCGAGAAATGTTAGAAGAAAATTTGAAGGTAATATGTATTAATTATTTGATTCACATACTGATTTTGAAATCATTAAAGTGCTATTGAGACATTTCATTTATACATATTTCATTGTTATTATTATGATGTCTATACTAAGGGCCCCGCGTTTTAGTTTCGCCCCGGGCCTCCAAAATCTCAGGACCGGCCCTGTCTATATGTACACACGTATTGGAAACAGCAACGCAACGGGCTTGGAAATCGCAGTGACCGACTCGTACTCGTTACATGTAGAGGGTTGGACCTTGGAACACTCCAATATATTGCCAACAGATTAGACTCGACAGTATAGACGTCCAAAAGTGCAAACCCCTCGATTTAGATCGCTTCGCCAACATTGTAATCCAAACCTCGCCGCCCCCGGAAACCGACCAACAGGCCGATCGACCGATCACCGATGGACACGTCAAGGCCAACGACCGAGCAGACGCCGTCGCCTAGCATCATCGAGCAGGTCCGCGACCACGCCATCGCCGGCGCCATCTTCGGCTCCGCCTGCAACTTCGTCGAGGGCGCCTGGAAGTCGCCGAGCGGGAGCCGCCTCTCCGGCGGAGTCCTGGCCGTCCCCAAGAACGCGCGCAGCATCGGCAGTTGTGCAGCATGGTTTGGCGTCGTCCAATCCATTAGGTGCGCCGTCACCCATGTGTCACCGGAGTATCCCTTTGAATCCACCGTCGCATGGGGCGTCACCGACGCCCTCTTCTCGATGCATCGCGGGCCGCGCGCGGCCGCCCGCTCCGGCCTCATGGGTGCCGCCATAGGAGTGGCCTTCGACATGGCCGAACATAGCATAAAACGCTTCCTTGCCTCACGGCCACCACGGGAAGACGACCGCCGCATCCCTTCTCAGTCCGCTGCTTGCCCGGCCGGGATTCCTGACGCCACACGTCGTCGTGTTTGATTCATGTTATTAGTTTCTGTCGTCAAACTGTAGTAGTTTTTCATCCGTAAACTCGTCGACTATAAAACTTATATTCTCTTGTCTTATAATGCTACTGTTGCAAGGCATCGACGCAAGTAGCTAAATAGGGGAAATTTCTGCTGCAGCAATATCATATATAACTGGTTCTTGGATTATCTAATGTTTGCTCCACTCAGTCCTCTGTTTCTAGTTCTAATAGCAAGAGAACTTAAATGGGAACTATGAATTCTCTAGGAGCTACAGAGGATCAAATCATAATCTTTTCTGAGTTGCTCAATGGTTCCTCGACGCAATTCTTCTGTATTTGACCAAACATCATACGCCTGCTATCAATTATTATTGCAAGCCAGACATAAACTATTAAAGATTTTATAGTAGAAAATATATAGTATAAACTTGGACAGATTTGGCAGATAACAGTTTCTTTTCTGTACCTAATAAAAAACCTCTTCCCTGAATCCACCAATAGGAGCCACAATCTGTTGCTCGATTCGCTGAGCACGGGTAAGGAGTAAGGAAAAATGGTACCGCTCGTATGTAGGATCGTACATATCGGGGTTTAACCCTGTCCAGTTCAAATTCTGAACCATATTGAGCATCGCACTCAGCGAAACCTGAACGTTCTTTGCACAATGCCATTTGCCTTTCGTGTAGGTACATTGATACTCTATATGTACAAACTTATTGGACGCAACGGGCTTGGAAACACTCCATATATTGCCAACTACCTGTCAGGCATGCCTGACAGGTCGACCCCACCGGTCGCTATAGGCACCAAGGAAGCTGGCCCTTTGGGCCAGGGAGTGTGATGGGCTGGATGTGTGTGTGTTCGGGCCAAGAGTAGCCGGCGTGCTATCGGGGTTAAGTAGGTAACCGTGCTTACCGAAATCTGGAGGGCATGACGTGATTCTGGTGGTGGTGGACAAGTTTTCAAAATATGCCCATTTTGTGCCCTTGACCCACCCATTCACAGCGCTGATAGTCGCTTGAATTTATGAATAATATATTCCACCTGCATGGACTTCCTTTGGCTAGAATCTCGGACAGGGACTGCATCTTGACAAGTGCAGTCTGGCAGGAACTATTCAAGATCTCTGAAACCTAGTTGCGCCTCAGCTCGTCATATCACCCGCAGACCGATGGGCAGCCGGAGCGAGTCAACCAATGCTTGGAAGGATACTTGTGATGCGCGGTTCACTCATGCCCTGGGAATTGGAGCAAGTGGTTGTTTTTAGCCGAGTATTGGTATAACACCGCCTTCCATTCGTCGCTTGGACGCACTCCATTTGAAGTGATCAATGGGCACCTACCAAGAGAGTTCGTGGTTACTCAAGTGGAAGAGAGTTCGGTCCCAGATTTGGTACCTTGGCTGCGAGAAAGAGAAGTGATGATGGAGCATCTACAACAACAGCTCAAGCACGCGCATGATGACATGAAGAAGCAAGCTGACAAGCATCGCACCGACCGCTCGTTCAAAGTCAGGGACATGGTATTCCTCAAGTTACAACCTTTCATTCAGACGTCTGTGGCGCAATGCCCTTACCAGAAGCTGGCATTCTGGTACTATGGGCCATACCAAATCACCTCCAAGGTGGGAACCGTAGCCTACAAACTCCTACTACCAGATGACAACAAGATACGTCTAGTGGTGCATGTATCGCAGCTGAAACGGGTGTCTGGGCCAGATATTCGGGTGAGTCCTGCATTACCACCAGCTAACTCAGTTTTGCAAGTAGAACACCAGCCCGTGGCGATCAAGGGTAACAAGCTGGTGCAAGTCAAAGGCGAGCTTCAGCCGCGGCTATTGCAGTGGTCTAAACTACCTCCCTCGTTGGCTACTTGGGAAGACCCTGTCGAGCTACGTCGTTGTTTTCCATCAACAGCGGCTTGGGGACAAGCCGCCGCTCAAGGAGGGGAGAATGCCACACCTGACAGGTTGACCCAACCAGTCGTTGCAGGCACCAAGGAAGCTGGCCCTACGGGCCACGGAGTGTGATGGGTTGGGTGTGTGTGTGTTCGGGCCAAGAATAGCCTGCTGCATGCTATGGTGGTTAAGTAGGTGGCCGTGTCATCGTCTGATAATTAACTCTGATAATTTGGAAGTCATCGACACGAGATGAAGAATGGAGGACAATTTGCGGGAACGGCGGCAACAGTTTTTGATGACTGCTTTTTTTGGCTTGTGACTTTACTAGTTTTGAACACTGAATAGGGAAGCGAATAGGGTTGTCCACGAATTAGCCAGGTTAGCTAGAGTTTCCTTGACGAATGAGTGGTTTGAGGAACCTATGGACGATATTGTACCTTTTTCTATAGACGATGTAACCGTTATTTTCAACTAGCAGAACGCCCGTGCGTTGCTACGGGCTATCCGCAATATCTGTAACATCCGGGTTCAACACAAAAACCCTATCCAATGATGCACCTTCCCTTTTTTCTGTCGGAACCTCTCATTCTTGACCGATTTTCCGCCGTAGCGAGACATTTCTCGTTTTTTCTCTCACGGGCGCCACCTCCATTAAAAGCATATGACAGCCAACTCATCTTCGCCATGCATTGCAGTAAGGATGAAAATTTCTTGTTTATGATATAATAGAGTGGGTTAAACTAACACATACTATTAACACAAAACAACAAATAACTACAGAGATCTTTCCTAGTCACCAATAAGCTCCACCTCCATCCATATGCTAGAAGGGATAATTGTCGTTCTTCTCTTCTTCATATTTCCCTACGTCTTCTACTCCATGCCTCTTCGCCAATCTGTTTAATTGGCACCAACCAGCACCACGTCAACATTAATGTGTTCATCATCGATGCCTCATCTTCTTCTTTCTCATTCCTCGGCAACTTTAGTTCTCGTTCCTACTTATTTCCTAGAATACTCTTTCTTTCTTTTTGCTTCTCTTATTATTTGGAACACTCTTACTTTCTCCAACACCATCCACCACTTTGGCTTCAGTTCTTTTTCCTTCTTGTTTTTGGAACACTCTTCCTTTTTTACTATAGCATGAACCACCTAGCTAGTGTTGTGTCATGTTGTCCTCACCCGCGAACATTTCGGCCACCGTCATCGAGTGGACATCCCGCGGAGCATAGACTTCATCCATCTTGGTGAATGCTAGGTCGCCCATGTCGCGAGCGCATGGTGGCCGGTGTCCATGTTGGCAAGCGGTGCTCGGTGGTTTGCAATGTAACTGAGAGCCCGTTGATTGTTTTTGCCCACAAGCGCTTTCAAAATGATTCACCATGACTAATTGCTTGCTTAATTAATTAAGTACACAAAAAATGAATGCCTAATTAATTGCCAACCAAATGAATTAATTATCTGACTAATTGGAAATATCCCTACTTCTAATTATCTGTAGGCGTTGGCTAACAAATTAATTAATTGCATTAATAACTCAATTTTTAAATTGATTCAGTGCGAAAAAATTCATATTCAAATGGACCTAATTAATTGCATATGTAATTAACTATCTAGATGATTAATTGCATCAATGGTTTGATTTTCAAATTGGTTTAGTGCTCGATTTCTAAATTATTACCATATAATTATCATATTCGAAATTTTCTGAGTCATGACCTTACCATACCTGGATTGATGAGATTTCTGAGTTTATAGCCTTTGCATACGTGGATTAATTGTGATTGATTACCATAAATACGTTGGGTATTGCCGGCCAGACAAGAGAAGAGGAAAACCGATGGAAGGGGGTGGTGGGAGGTGGGACAAAAAAACCAGACGAAAAATAACCGGTTGCTACGGACTATAGTGCATATAAGTGAATCAAACAAATGATTAAGTTTGTCCTCAAGGTCGAAGCTCATTTCTCCCAGTCTGGGCTCCCCAAATCCAGACCATATGTGGGGAAGAAATGTGGTTGTCTTATTTTCAACATGTGGGCTCAATACAGAAACCCTGTCCCATGACACACCCTTTCCTTTTCCTAATAGAGCCCTCTCCTTTAAAATTGAGTGATGCCCCCCGCTCTCCGCCCTAATCCCCTCCCCTTGTGTATGTGCTGATCCACCACCAAGGCGTGCACCGAGTCCGTGCGGATTCCTAGTTCTTTCATCTCTATGTTCGATCAGACATTGGATTACAAAGATCCATCGTGAGTTGTAAGAAGCCAATTAGCAAGTTTAAAATGGACCAAAAGTGAATTTATTCACATAGTGCTGGATGCCCATGTGTTGCCACATGCTAAAAAAACTATATGTACAACAAGAAATGTGCTAACAAAATGTTTTTACAAAAAGAAAGGCTGTGTGATATGAGTCATATACTATTTACATGTGATGATATCTCATGCTCATGATGTGGTAGATAAATGCATCTCCTCGTCATCTTCATGCCCCTCCCTCTTCTCAGCCGCCACATGACACGCCACTTCCTCCCACAATCCTTCTTCTTGTTGTTTTCTTCCCCCACCTCCACCTTGCATCAAAATATTAAATGCCTAAGCTGTGGAACAGTACAACCAGAGAAAATAGCAGTCAAAGGGAGGAATTAGCTAGTTAGATTGTAGATGCATGCATGAGTCAGCCGGCGCAAGGGAAGTTGCGCGGAGCGCCATGACGAACTCGGAGTCTAGGCCCGAGCCGTTACGCCTCGGCGGCAGACAGCGGCCAGCACAGCCGCTGCCCGCTGGGTCGCTACTCGCTAGTGCCCACCGCGCTGTTGAATCCGCCGCTGATTGTAGCCACTGCATACAGTGTTCGCGCCGCCATGATGGTGCCCGACGAGGACGGCACAGGGCGGCGGAGTCGTGCATATCCAGCGGTGAGATCGAACAGCGAGGCGAGGTGACCGGCAGCGAACGGGCAGGGCCTGCGGCGTCGGCTGCAGATCTCCTGGAACAGAGAAAAAGAGAGAGAGGTAGAGACTGAGGAAGGAGAGGTAGGGCGCAGGAAGAGGAGAGGGATACTGGTGTCCATGGCGAGGCCTCCGTTGTCTACCGGCAAACCTCCATGGCTAAGGTAAGGTGCACCTACACCCGTAACACACCAGCATGACCTGACGGTGAACGGGTTCACGTGACGAGCGCGGGGCTGGCAATCACCATTTCCTGGTCCTCCTCGCTGATGCATAACGGGCACGCATCGCTGCCTGGGTCGCTCACCATGAAGAAGAAGATAGGGTGGAGGAATTGAGCGAGGGATGAGGAATCAAGCGGCTTGTACGGCAGGGGGCCAAACCATGATAAAAATCAGTACAACCCGTGCGAGGTGGAGAACGAAATGACTTACCTATAGCTCATGATTCGATTGAGATGATAGGGAAGGAAGGAAAATTGTGATTTAGTCAGACAAAGTTTTGGAAAGTTCTGATTCAGCTGAGAAATAGATGGAAATAATGCCTCAGGATGAGAAGGTCACGATTAGGGTATGGCAAGAAGAACTTTTTTGGAAAGCTTTGATTCTGGTGATAATTACCATATTCGAAATTTCCTTAGTTACAGCCTTACCCTAATCGTGGATTAATTGTGATTGATTAATTGTGATTTCTGAGTTTATAGCCTTACCATACGTGGATTAATTGTGATTGATTACCATAAATACGTTGGGTATTGTCGGCCAGATTATAGCATTACCATACATGGATTGATTTATTACTATAATTATCATATTTGAGATTTCTAAGTTTATAGCCTTACCATACGTGGATTAATTGTGATTGATTACCATAAATACGTTGGGTATTGTCGGCCAGACGAGAAAGAGAAAAACCGGTAGGAGGGGGGTGGTGGGAGGTGGGACGAAGAAAAACCAGTTGAAAATAAACCGGTTGATATTAAACCGGTTGAAAGTGGGGGGACTATTCAACCAATTCGTCTATTAGGAGTAGAGATTAATCAATTTGTGTTGACTTTCAAAAAAAAAACTTGTGGACGAGAGAGAGGTGATCCTCCTCCAGTTATCTTATCCTTCCCCTCCTCTCCTTCTCCAACCCCACTACTCCTTCCTTCTAGATCCGATTGAGAGAGAAAGAGAGCTCAGGGTAGATCGGGCTCGTTACACTGCCCTAGACTCGACCCGAGACGTTTCCTCCAAACTGCAAGCCCTCGATTTAGATCCGGAAGCCGATCGACCGATGGACGCGACAAGACCGACGACCGAGCAGACGCCGCAACTTACCATCATCGAACAGATCCGGCGCCATGCAATCTCCGGCGCCGTCTGCGGCTCCGTCGTCAACTTCGTCGAGGGCGCCTTGAACTCGCCGAGCGGGAGACGCCTCTCCGGCGGAGCTCTGGCCGTCCCCAAGAACGCGCTCAGAATCGGCAGTTTTGCGGCCTGGTTTGGCGTCGTCAAATCGATTAGGTTGGCCGTGGCACCGGATTACCCCTTTGAAACCACGGTCGCCTGGGGCGTGACCGATGCCCTCTTCTCCATGCGTCATGG
This sequence comes from Triticum aestivum, assembly GCF_018294505.1. NCBI lineage: Eukaryota > Viridiplantae > Streptophyta > Magnoliopsida > Poales > Poaceae > Triticum > Triticum aestivum. The sequence goes on from NC_057810.1 coordinate 688,872,842, forward strand.
GCTGCGCGCGGCCGGCCGCTCCGGGATCAGAGGTGCGGCCCTCGGCGTGCTCGTCGACATGGCCGAACATAGCTATAAACGCCCCGGTGCCTCACATCCACCGGCGGCAGATGATTGCTGCAGCACCCCTGAGTCGCCTGCTTGCCCGGCTGGGATTCCCGCTGCCACACGTCGTGTTTGCTTCCTGTTAGTTTGTGTTTACTTTTTTTTTGTTGCGGGTAAGTTTGTTTTTACTTTGCATGCTAGTCAAACTGTATTCTTTATCTCTAAAAAATTAGAGTATAACCCAACATTTCTCCAGCTTCTCATGCGAAACAATATTACCAACTGGTATTTTTTATGTATATATATAAATTCGGTGCAGCAATAAAAATCTGTTTCCTAGCCCATCACCCTTTTTGAGGAGTCCAGAAATTTAGCATGTCTTCTCCTTTGCCCGAATTTATCTTCTCATCTCAAAATACAAATTTGCACAAGCTACACGGATTAGGATAACATAATTCATGATTAATTATACATAATATTGCCACATTGAACTCAAAAGTACTCAAAGTAACCTTAATTCTCGTTGGAGCTTATTGTTTCGCTGGTGCCCCTCGGTAGACTTGTTTCCTGTTTTTTTTTTAGAACGAAGACGCTTAGACGCGTCCGGCTTTAAATTAATAAAGCCCACATAAGGCAACGTATCGGACATAGACTTGAACGGACGACACGAGCACGGAGGCTCCAGGCCAACGGTAACATAGAGTTTACGGACGAAAGACCTGACCAAACGAAGTACGCAGCGAGGCAATTACATGGCACTTAGCCAGAGCTTAGAGCACGCAGGCTCGCTCGATCGCGGGGCAAAAGGGCCACTATCATGACAAAGAAGTGGTGTTTCGTGTTACCTACCTGTAATTTTTCATGTACTCCTATGAACTTGGTGTTGTGTCTTGCCTTTATCTATAAAGCGAAGCAAATTCATTTATCTGGCTCTTTGCCCTTGTTGGAGCCCAATGCCTCGGCGTTGTCGGTACGTGAGCTCGGTAATCAACTCCAATGGTGCCCTTTCCGTCGCCATGCATGGCGGGCAGTAGCCCTAGGCCTCGCCCGTGGAGTCAACCAAGCCTCGATTGTGAGGTGCTCCATGGCAGCGAGGGGTAAATGCAGATGGCGGCATGCGTGGCCTCGTCGACACGCTCTGTAGTGAGGTGCCCCTCGAGCTCACCCTTTGTCACCATCTCGATCTCACACTCAGTGAACTCCCCTTCTCCTCCTCCTCTTCCTCGTTCGATCACGCCATCTCCTTGTCATTGGAGCTTGATGAGCACAGCGCCGCCATGGCAACCACCATTGTGGCGGCCAACTCGGCCCTCCACGGACCCAATAGATGTAACAATGCGGGTGGCTAGCTCATCACCATGGTGCGCCGGCAATTTGGTCAAGGCGGGGCTTGTATTGGGCAACGTTAACTAGGGGATCATTAAATCCCTGGTGATCATTAACAAAAAAAAATGACTGGCTATTTTGGTTTATTGAATTGTAAGAAAAAATAATTAGTGAATTATAAGAAAACAAAATCAACACTCCAAAATGCTTTTGAAAATGGCATTTTTGGAGCGTCGATTTTTTTCTTTTTGCCACCACTTCCACAAATATGATTTCTTGATGAAATTTGGCAAGCACACAGAAAAGTTGCCAATGTTTCGCACAAACAAAATTCAGAATTATTTGAATTGTTTTCAATTTTTTATGATTTTACTCTTCATACGGGCTCATTTGAGCTTGATCTGAGAATAGTTGCGTCCATATTGCATTAGCTATTGTTCACATCGTGATTTGTAATTTTTGTTTCTAGATATGCTTTTTGAATTTGGATCTAAAATTTTGTGTCAATGGTACTCCTCAATTTTTTTAATGCTTGTTACGTCCTTAAAAAAAGGTTATTTTCTATTTCTTCTAAAGCAGGTCACAGAGATCAGGTGCATTAGTGCACCAAATGCTCCGGTGCATTAGATATCTTCCCGTGATGCAGTGGTTGCGGCAATAAACTCCTTCCATCTCTCTTGCTAGCGAGAATTTCTCCTAGCATATACTCCTAGTGTTAATATCCGGTAAATGCTCTGGTGTAATTACTAGTTAATGTATATACAGTATCCTAGGGTTAGCTGTATCAATCAAATAGTATTGATCTGATTATTAGATGTACGTATTGTATATGCCTAGCACTAATATAAATAGAGAAGACGTTGGCTGGTGTAGACCAATACTATTTGTCTTTCCTCTCCCACAGACAAACTGAGAGAGTGAGATGGTCTGAGAGGGAGGTCTCGTGTCTTGCTTTGCCTTGGAAAGCAAGCACCGTCGTCGATGCCTTCCGCCGGCGGCTACAGGTGAGCTGATCCAGTGATACTCATGGATTCTTTGTCTGTCTTCTCCATGTGTTTGCTCTCCCTCACCGACTCACTCTCTGTCCAACAACTCCACGGCTTCGGCGCAGGCCACCCGCTCGACAAAATGTCCGAGCGGCTTGATGATGAGGAAAGCATGGAAACGGCTGTGGCCGGTGGTGAGGACCGCCTCGGCGCCCTCCTGGACGAGCTCCTCCTACACGTGATGTCATTCCTTGCCTCCCGCGAGGCCGTGCGGACGTGCGTGCTCGCCCGGCGTTGGGGCACCCTCTGGAAGTCCGTGCCCGCCCTCCGCATCGACGACCCCGACACCTGCCACGGCACAAAAGGCTCCAGCACGTTTGTGAACAACCTTCTTCGCCTCCGTGACCCGGTGCCTCTGAATGTGTGTGACATCAGTTCCCATAGCTGGGGAATGGATTGGTCCGGTAAGACGTTTCGAAGAATAATTGAACCGTGGGTCCAGCATGCCGCGTCATGTCAAGCTTGGGCGCTTCAAATTTCCTTTGTCTGCCATGCGGCCAACATGACTCTCGTCTCCTCGCACTTGAAGAGGTTACGGTTCAGCCGCATGACCTTCTGCGGAGGCTCTCTGGATCTGTCGAGCTGCCGTGTGCTAGAGGAGTTGAAGATGTCAGGTTGCGACATCGTCGTGGATGCTATCCTGTGCCTTTCATTGCAGCATCTTAACATCCACGACGGATGCTTTGGTAGTGATTACCGGACTCGTATTTCTGCCCCGAACCTCATTAGCTTGAAGCTGACTGCAATGGAAGGTTTGAGTCCTTTGCTTGATGGCATGCCATCATTGGTAGCATCGATTTTTACGCCTGAAGAGATCGACGATGAGTGTGACTCTGACGACGGATCACGTGAGACTGAGGGTGCGTGTGACTGTGATGACGGATCATGTGGTGCATGTGTCATGTAATGTGTTGTCAGAATGATTACAAACACCCTACAGTTTGTTTGTGGGAATTACATTATGTATGCCGGTACTTGGGTACTCTTTAGTCACTTGAAACATGTATGGTTGAGATTACTCTGTGAGCCATTTAAATTTATGCAATGCTTGAGTTGTATTTCGGAGCAGTCCAGGGACTTGCTAAACCTTCTTCACTTTGCCCAGTTTATATTTTCGCCATATGTTTGGCAAGTTTAAAATGTTGTTGCTCAATAACTGGTGTGCGGCTAATGACTTCGAGGGCGCAAAGCTGGCGGAACATTCGTGCTTGTCAAGCTGCCGTTGTTGGCATTTTTGTCTTCTTTTTTCTTCGGGCTTGTTGTGCCGTTCGCCCCGGCAGTTACCTTGTGATCGGTGTTCGTGCTTTATAATATAAAGTGGGGAAAACCCTATTTCGTCTAGGATTCACCAATTCTAGAGGCGCTTATGCTTCAGCTTGATTCTGAACTAGTGAGATATTTCAAGTATGATAGTTTTCTGTCTTTGAAGTCGCCATGTGCGTTTTGTTGACTTCAGGATCAAAGCTGTAACTCAAGGCCGCAAGTTTACAACTCAACTACTCAAAGGGAACAATCACTGTTGTCGCAGCATCTCAAGGTAGTTAAAATTGTATGTGTCCGGAAGGAAAATGTAATAGTTGACCCAATAGCAACCGTAGTGCACCTATCTACGTTTTTTAGTTTATTAGAGGTGACCTTACCTACCGGGGAAATAACCAGCATGAGCAGAGAGGATAGCACTGCAATAAAAAAAATTCTGAACTTTATGCATGATTAGCAAAGTTTTTTTTAAAGAAAAGAGGAAGATCCCCGGCCTCTGCATCAGAACGATGCATACGGCCACATTTATTAAAAAGCAAATAAGTTCAACATAGGTCCTCAACTCTCAACATGAATGAAGCAAAAAAGCTCACAAAGAGCATGAAGGTAAAAATAAAGTCACAACCGGCTGGCCAAAAGAAAGATAGAAAAACTAATTGTCTATCATATTACATGACCGCCATCCAAACCGATTGAATATAGCCCGAGCTACCATCTCCCATCGGATAGATCCAGTAACCAAACGCTCCCTGGCGTCCGTCTGAGTGAGTAGCGACCACATACAGATCAACGCAGTGGCTCGGAAGATAACCTGCAAAAAATGAGTATTTGTTGTTCTGTTAAAAACTAAATCAATTCTGCAGTTCCAGACTGCTCACAGTAAAGCACATACTCCTACACGAATGTGTCTCGCTGTTTCGGAATCTATCCCATCAAGCCACGTCCGAAATAACGTGTTGATATTATTCGGAGGAGTAATATTAAGAAGCAATGTGAACAGTCCGCCATAAATTTTTTGCCATCGAACAGTCAAGAAAGAGGTGTTTGATGGTCTCATCCCGATCACAAAAACTACATCTTGAAGAACCAATCCAGTTGCGTTTTGTCAAGTTGTCCTTAGTTAAAATGACTTGTTTGTGTACAAACCACATAAACACTTTAACCCTCAAAGGTACTTTGATATTTCAAACATGTTTCGAACTAGGAATAGAGCTAAAGTTGATAACATCCAGATACATGGATTTAACTGTAAATTCTCCATTCCTGGTTAGCTTCCAGCACAACTGGTCTGGAAGTTGAGAAAGTTGCACGTCCATCAGTCTTCTTATCAGATGGAGCCGGGTTTCCCAACGGGCACCGGCAAGTGTTCTCCTGAAATGAATGTTAAGAGGAGTGGACTGAAGCATGGTTGCAACGAAAGCATGATTAGCAAAGATAGCTCTAGTCCATGCTAATGTAGCCAGTACTGGAGGTAGAAGACTTTAGTGAGTGTACACTTTCCCCCTCATAATGGGACAGTTTGAATGCACCTATTCGTATGAACTCATATGCTATGCTGCGTGGGCATGGCTTGTTGCTTGGGTGCACCTGGAGTAGGATCAAGTGTCAGTGCGTCACCGTGCTGCGAGCGGTGCACTCTGCTTATTTCCTCAATTCGGCGACAGGCCTGAACTGGTTTGCCGGCTCAAGAACTATGCTCATTTTTGTTAAGACGTACGTGGAGCCTTTCCAGTGTTGTTTTCAGGCTCGGCTTTGCAAATTCCGACCCGGAGCGTATGAGTCGGCGTATGCAACTGCTCTGAAATTCAGACTTATGGTTTCATCTGGCAAAACCAATCCTGAAATTTAATCCGAAACACGCGGCTCGATCCTTGGTACCAGTCTCTGGAGCGGGGTCTTGTGGGTTCTTTTTTTAACTTCGGCAACTTTAATTAATTAATACCCATGTCTTTTACAAAAAGAGGTCTGGGGAAATCAGGAGGTTTATCAAGCCACACCCCTGATTCTTGCCCATAAAACTAGAACGTGCAATAGCATGAACACGTTCATTGACCTCTCACACACAATGATTTATAGTCACCTTGCCGAAAGAACTTATCAACTTTTGACAATCATGCTTTCCGCAAAAAAAAAACTTTTGACAATCATCAGTAATAACTGCTTCTGACGCCCGATAGTCAGACGGATTCCGAATAGCTTGAACAATCTCCATAGAATCGCTCCCAATAGAAATCGAAAAAATGCCAAGCTCTTCTGCTAGTTGTAGACCGAATAACAATGCAAAGGCCTCCATTGTGGCAGCGTAGAGAGCGTGTTGTTTAAATTCCATTGCCGCAGCCACAAAACCTCCCTTAGAGTCACGTAAGTTGCACCACATGCACCTGCACCTGCACCTGAGTCCAAATGGTAAGAAAGGGTCTTGTGGTTTTTTATGGAGGTTGCAAACCAATTATGAATACACAGCTCACTGATTTTCTCCAAAGTTAATCTCCATAACCTTTAAGCAAATTTATAGAAAAAAAATCTACATCTACAATACCAAATTTATATCCTATGGTAATATATTTCCTGATGATTATAATGCTATTGATATAGATCTGGTATTCTAGATGTTGACAATCTTTTTCCCATATCCGCACCAAAAAAAAGACAATCTTTTCCTATAAACTTGATCAAAGTGAACAAAGTTTTACTTCTACAAGTCTAATACAAAGTTTACCAGCCCAGCCAGTCGTATAAGATTTTTCTTCCATGTGCCACGCAACAGCAGCAAGCGGACGCGGCAATAAGACATTAAAAAATGAGATGCTCACCTAGCGTTGATTTTTTTTTTAAAGACTGAGAATAAATTGTGAACATTTTTTGCGGGGATTCTACACATATTTAAAGACCGAAAATATGTTACCACGTAGATGCACCATTTCCTTTGTTGTGTTCCAAATTTTGTACACAAATTAGACTTTCAGCTCAGAAACAAAAGAAGTGAAAACATGCTACGAATGGTAGTTGGCTGAGGATGGGCCACAGTTTTGGCCCATTAACATGATCAATGCCAAATCTGTTTCTCAAGCCATGTTTCAAGTTTGGACATGGAATTTTGTGACATTGTATTGCTTCTATGTCGTAAAAAAACAGACATTTTACAACCAGTTTCACCACAAGTGCGAGTGCACTGGCTAAGATCTCCTGCTCTGGTCACCCTTTGCTGCCTCGATGTGACTTCACTTGCACGTGCACCTTGAGTCCAAATGGTAAGAAAGGGTCTTGTGGTTCTTTATGGAGGTTGCAAACCAATTATGAATACACATCTCATTGATTTTCTCCAAAGATAATCTCCATAACCTTTAAGCAAATTTATAGAAAAAAATTCTACATCTACAATACCAAATTTATATCTTATGGTAATATATTTCCTGATGATCTGGTATTCTAGATGTTGACAATCTTTTTCCCATATCCCCACCCAAAAAAAAAGACAATCTTTTCCATAAACTTGATCAAAGTGAACAAAGTTTTACTTGTAAAAGTCTAATACAAAGTTTACCATCCCAGACAGTCGTATAAGATTTGTCTTCCATGTGCAACACAACAGCACCAAGCGGACGCGGCAATAAGACATTCAAAAATGAGATACTCACCTAGTGTTGATTTTTTTTAAAGACTGAGAATAAATGGTGAACATTTTTTGCAGGGATTCTACACATATTTAAAGACCGAAAATATGTTAACACGTAGATGCACCATTTTCTTTGTTGTGTTCTAAATTTTGTACACAAATTAGACTTTCAGCTCAAGAAATAAAAGAAGTCAAAACATGTTACGGATGATAGTTGGCTGAGGTTGGGCCACAGTTTTGGCCCATTAACATGATCAATGCTAAATTTGTTTCTCAAGCTATGTTTCAAGTTTGGACATGAAATGTTGTGGCATTGTATTGCTTCTAGGTTGTAAACAACAGACATTTTACAACCAGTTTCACCACAAGTGCGAGTACACCGGCTACGATCTCCTGCTTTGGCCACCCTTTGCTGCCTTGATGTGACTTCAGTGGCACATCGAAGCAAAGATTTCATGTTTCAAAGCAATTTTAACTTCCCACATATCCAACAAAATGCACCACCCTAGACGTAATCACTCGGCCCGGGCCCGAAAGCTTGACCTCCGAGCTGAACTCAGGCTCCACTTTTCCTCTCAAAGCTCAAAAAAAGCACTAAGTGACCAAATCTGTTACTTTATATTCAAAAATAGGAATGGTGCAGTATGTTTTGCCCCAAAATTGATTGCCTAAGTTGTGAAAGTGACATTGTTCATGGAGTTTGGCCGGGCTTGGAATTTTCAGACTGGGCTCTGTCAAGCCTGGCCCGGCCCAGAGAACGATCAGGTTTACACCACCCGCTTGCAGCTTGCTCGACCGTGGCAAGGCCCCTGTTTCCAGGTGGGAAAAAAAAATCAAATCCCCTGCTTCTGTTCTCCTCCCCGCGAGCCATCCCCATCTCCTACCGACCCCGCCGCTTCATCGCCGCCGCGGCCGCCGACGATGACATGAACCAGTCGATGCAGAAGAACACCCTCTACATAGGTACGCGGTAGCACCATACTCCCCACACTAACCTCCTCTCCGTCGCCGTTCTCCGCGCTCGCTCGCCACCTGTTCGACGAAATTTCTCAGCGAGATGCATGGTTTCTCCCCGGGGGAGTCTCCTGGTTGCTTCCCCGCCTTTTCTTGCTCCCGTGCGATGGAGAACTAAGCCGAGCTTCGTTCCCCAGTTGTCGTCGGTGCAGGTGGGCTCGCGGAGGAGGTGGTCGAGAAGATCCTGCACTCGGCGTTGGTGTCGTTTGGGGAGGTAAGGACATCAAGATGCGGCTAGACCAGGCCACGCAGAAGCACCGCTCCTTCGGCTTCGGCACGTTCCTTGAGCGCGAGGACGCCGCCGCCGCCATGGACAACATGAACGGTGCTGAGCTCTTCGGTCGCGTCCTCCCCGTCAACTAGGCCTTCCCGAGAAAATTAAGGAAGGAGAGCAGGGATGGGCCGTGCAGCCAGGTATGTCAGGCGCTCCGCGCTTTCTCCTCTGTTCATTTAGCAGTTACGCTCTGCTTTCGTGCTTGCCTGCTTGGTTGCTTCACACTAGGGTTAGAGCTGCCAAATGTTGTTCTTACCTGGTATGAAGTTGGAAGATTAAGGGCGAGGAATTTCCAGGGCTTGTGATTAGAGAGACTTGATATGGTGTCAATGTCCGTGAATTATGCTTTTGTATTGTGGTTTGTCTTTATGTTTTCATTATAATGATTTTCTCTAGTTCGAATTGGGTAGAAAAATGAATGTTCATGTACATTTAGTTCTTGTGCTGACCAACAAGTTGTGGGTCCTAGATAGTTCTGTATTGGATTTATTCTAGAGTGGCCGGCAATTGCTTTCTACTTAGATCTGTCTGTATTGGAAATATATTAGCTCTTGTTTGGTTTGGTACGAACAATATTCAGAATTGGTGCGCGCAGGACGGTGGCGTTGTCTGGCGCCATGGTGGTGTCGACGGCAGGCCTGGCAAGGTTGGTGCGTCAGTGCATACTCTGGAGATGGATCGGTGGAAGACGGCAGCGATGGCCTCTACGGTAGGCCTGACAAGGTTGGTGCGTCAGTACATACTCTGGAGAGTACACTCTGGAGATGGATCGGTGGAAGACGACGGTAGCGGCCTCTAAGAGTATGCCAGACCGGTTTGTGACCCTGTCCCGGTATTGTGGCTTGGCTGGGGCATCCGGCTTTAGATGTTAGACTTTGGTGCGATGTCTGTTTGGTAATTCGACTCAGACATTCAGCATCCCTTCACCAATGGGATAGGAGTAGCGACAGGTTGCCAAGATGGTGGCTTCAGGCTTACTGAAGTATTACTTTGTAAGGTCTTTATGAATAATTAATAAAATGACTGCATGCATCCTTCAGATGTAGAGGCTGGAGGCATATCCTCATTTTCTATAAAGATAAATAAACAGTGAAAATTGCTGCGGCAGCTACACCCACACCCAGCCTTAACAGGCTCTCATCTTCTATCTCGTTGCACAAGCTAATAATGTGCACCGGGTGCTTCATCTCTTGCAGTGCAGCCACGAGAACAGCCGCGTCATAGTCGCCCACCACTGTCAGCACACTCTCGTCCCCGTTAGATGTCATCGACTTGATCCCTGACATCATTACACACCATCAGTCGAGAAAAAAGACATGAAGACAAGAGATCGGAAATCACGCGTATAGTGGATAGAAAGTCTAGGGAATACCTTTGATGTTTGCCACAATCTGCATGATGCATGATCTGCATTTCCCACAGTTGATAGACACCTTAATCTGGTTCAGAACAACAATGGCTAATCAGTAAATCACATATATACGGAGTATATAGTATCATCTTTGTTGAAGGACAGTTGAGTTTCTTTGCACATGTTTCATATACTCCATCCGTCCCAAAATAAGTGTCTTAATCTTAGTACAACTTTGTATTAGAGTTAGTATAAAGTTGAGACACTTATTTTGAGACGAAGGGAGTACTAGATTGCACGTTTTTTTAGACATGTCTCTACATAAAAGATGCTTTTATTTAGACATGTCCCTACGTATTGATTTTCACACATGCAGTCAAAATATTTTCAGAAATATCTGTGGTCAGCTTTTAAATTTTTCTTTTACAAAAGTTGTGCCTCTACAGCTGAACTTAACAAACCCGGACCACTATACGTCCACGGGCGCATACGAGCACGTCCCGACCTCTTATATTTTGCGCGGTACATTCACATATTTCAAATGCCGATTCTCGAATCCATACAATTCATGAACGTCGATCATACGATACAAATTATCCGAATTCAACAGTTCGAAACAAAGCAAAGCAAATCAAAGTTCAACAAACCGGACAAGCCAAAATGAAATCAATGTCCAAGCGTGACAGATGGCGCGCTTGTTGGATCACAGAGCAGGCGCCATCGTCCTGGTCCGCCTGCATCCGGGCTGCATGCTCCGCCTGCATCCGTCCTGCCTCCTTCGCCTGCATCCTGGCCGCATGATTCGCTGCTGCTGCAGCCCTTGCCGCCTCATGCTCCCTACGGTTGTTGGTCTCCTTGTCCGCAAACCACTTCTTTTCATACTCATCCAAGAGAGTTTCGTCCACCAACATGATCTTCGAATTCTCCGCGTCCCGTGCGAATTGCAACCTCTCCAAATGCATTGGCCTTCTTGAGTTCCCATTTGATTGCAGCTTCTTGCTTTTCCAACTCGATCTTCTCTCTCTCTCTCTCGCTGCCGGAGTCGCCACAACTTCCAGGCAACATTCTCCGCCTTGCAAGATGAGGCCGATGGACGAGGCAGACTGCGTCTCTGTTGGGGACGGGGTGGACGACATCTCTGACGGTGGATCGGGACCGGTGGTGAGGATGGGGAGCAAGGGTGGAGGGCGGCAAGGGCTCATGCGTAGAAAACGTTGGAGGGCGACCGGAGGAGGAGGAAGGGTTTGGTGAATTTGGTGCAATTTGCGGTGGGGTCGAGCTGTCGGGCCTGACATGGCGGGCGGGCCTGGGCTTCCCCATATCCACCCCATATTTGGGCTGGATATGAGGGGTGCCGATCAGCCGGGCGTTTGAGGCCCGTTTGAAGCACCCGTTTGTGTCCAAATTTCGCGAACGGACAGTGGCCGGGCGGCCCACCCGGGCATATGAGACGGGTTCAGGCGCCCGGCTGTAGTTTCTCTAGGACTTCATTTTTTATTATTATTGGAGGGAGCAGGAAAATCATTCTAATTTTTCCGCTTTTCTTAGGAACTTCGAACTCACCTTAAAGTCCAGCGACTGTAGTCCTCCTAATCCTAGCACACGTGGTAGCCAACGCACCACCGGTGAAATCATCTGCATGTTCGCCATCAAGTTAGTCACTATATATGTTGTCAGTTCAAATTAAGTTTTGGTCAGGACTCGGGACTAAGTATATTTGCGACCAAGATGCATCTGAAGATTTCCTCTACACAGATACTCGAGGAAGACAAGAATTTTGGGATGGAGGGAGTACTCCCTCTGTTTCTAACTCTGTAGATATTCTACTATGGCCTACATACGAAGCAAAATGAATGAATCTATACTTTAAAATGCATCTATATACATTTGTATGTGGTTCATAGTGAAATCTCTACAAAAACTTATATTTAAAAACGGAGGGAATACTTGACGATTCTCATATATCAACAAGCATCCAGCCAAATAAATAGAAGAATGACATTGTGTAGTTCATAACAGCACACTATAGCAGCAAGCCATAAAGTAAAGAACTGTGCTAGATTTCAGTTTTGGACCCTCCAAAAAATGGGCCAATGCGGCGGGAGATATAGCCTAACGCTAAATGACGACCAGATTTAGCGCTGAATGGTCTTTAGTGCCGCTATTAGCGCTCGTACTATTTTGACCTGAAATACATCTTAGCATAGCACAGCTCCTCTCTGGTGGCTATAACGACGCTATAGCGCGCTATTTAAAACAATGATTTTTATTTACATTCACAAAAATTGAGTCAAGTATGGCATACCTTGTAAATAATTTCTAAACTACTTGGAGCAATATTGGGATCGTCGGAGCAAGTATCCGTTGTGTCCATGTCCGGGACATGATGTTTGTAAGCTTGGTCTGAGAAAAAAGATGAAAGGTGTAAAAGAAGAGTGAGGACACTCAATTTGGGACTTTGGAGGGCTGCGTGTTCACCTGGCGAGCTAGTAACCCGAGCTCTGCTCGATTCTCCTTCATCTGGGTTACGATAAAGCGGTACTTTGACCTGAAAAGGTACGCAACCATGTTAAAGCTTTACCTTTAAAGAATGGTATAACTTCGTTCATTTAACATATACATCTGTCAATTTGCCTACCTCAGTTTCGGTCTTCGCTGGTCCGATATTCTCATAAACATCCGTCAATTTGGCATGATGGTCTCCAGAGCCTTCCTCTTGATCATGGCTAATCTGCAATTCAAGGACTGCTGGTTCAGTTGATTGGGGGCATCACGTTGTTTCAAATTGACAATCTGGAAAAGGGATTAATGGATCTACATCGTGTGATGATATCAAAATTTATAAATTTTCATAAGAAAATAATGGTTGAAGTTGTATACACAATCCATGTCCAAACATCATCTATTGATGGAGTATTTTTCCAGTCCATGTAAAAACATTTGTCAAGAAACTTGGGTCACTGGGGACACGTCTTATGACGTGATTGAACATACCTCCGTTGACGTCGGAGTACAACTTACCCCAATTTCGATAGGTCCATCCATAATAATCAGTTTACCGAGCTTCTTGATGATATCCTTTGTAAATGGTCTATTGTCTGGGTTACATTCAACACATTGTATCCCTAACTCAGTGCATACTTGTATTTGTTCCAACATCACAGAGTATCCTGATCCTATCTTCAGCCTATTTCTCCAAGCTCCAAGTATCTGTAAAATTGCACTCGTGAGTTTATGAAAAAAAAAAGGGTCAGGATCCTTAGCAAAATATGTGATACATACAAATCCATTCATCATGTTAAAGCGTAGTAAAGCATCAAACAATGGAAAATCTTAAGAAGTAACCATAGCTTCAAGTCAACCATAGCATCATGTACACTATACAAAAACATCGTGAAAATAGAAGGTAAGTGTTTCTTACAGATAGTAAATTAAATGAAAATAGTTATTTGCAGCCTTTTATTACTATACCTTCTTGTTTAAAGTTAACTGTGTTATCTTTTAGCAGTCGTATGATTCTTTAAAGACTATGTTCACCTTACCATAGTTTGACCAGATTTAATGAAAATTAAAAAAATTAAAAAAAACTGAAATTTGAGCATAACTTTTTTCCTTTTAGAATTTGTGGATTCTAAAAATTTGCTAACAGGCCGTAGGCAGTCAAAATCGGATGCGGATTTTCGTGCTAAACATTTTGATATATTATATGTTTTTTTCTGACATAGTATGTAAAAGTTATAGCCGTTTTACATTTTCCCTACACTTTTTGCAAAACATGTCCAAATTTAAGTTTTTAATTTTTCCTAACTAGTAGATGTAGTAACATAACTACATCTCGAAGGATTTTAATTTTTGAAGTTTTTATCATTTTCTTTTGCTTTTTACAAAACTGAAAAGGCGATCCACTAGGGGGGGGGGGGGTACAGTTTGAAAATGGGACCTTTAGTACCGGTTCGTGCCACGAGCCGGTACTAATGGGCATCGCACCCATTAGTACCGGTTCGTGGCACCAACCGGGACTAAAGGTCCCAATTGAACCGGGACTAATGACTTTGCCGCATGAACCGGGACCAATGCTCACATTAGTCCCGGTTCATGACTGAACCGGGACTAATAGGCTAACCCGGCCTGGACCAAAACCTTGTTTTCTACTAGTGTTGTTAAACACTTATTGGTAAGAATTTATTGACTTACCTAAGAAAAATATTATTAGGAAGAAAGATCAGAGATAGGAGAAAAAATGTCATCTTATTGTTAAACACTTATTTGGTAAGAATTTATTGACTTAATAAAGAGTATTATTATTTGGGAGAAACTCAGAGATGCGAGGAAAAAAATCAAACAGGAAAAGGGAAGGGGGAGAGGTTGGACGAAGGAGGGAGTGAAACGGGAACCTTATGTTCTTTTTAAGTAGTAGAGATTTTAAGTAGTAGAGATAGAGATTTAAGTAGTAGAGATAAAGATATGTACATAAGCTTGATTAGTTCGTCTTACTCTGTCTTTGAAGTGCTGGAAAGATGTGTCTGTACTATGGGGACTGTTGTCCTCGTTGAAGTGTAGGGGATAGTCTCTAGAACCGGTGAGTATCTCAATAATGGTGACACCCAAACTGTATATATCTGCCTTGACGGAGATAGTGCCTTGAATTGAGTACTCTGGCGCCATATATCCCTGCAGCGTGCTTTCAAAATTTGAGTCACTGCAAGAAGGAACACGATGCTATAAGAAGACATAGCTTACATCGTTCCCTGACGATTTTGAGTGATGGTTCGGGTTTGCTCAACACCAAATATCCTTGACAAACCAAAGGCCGCAATCTTTGGCATCATAATAGCATCCATCAATATATCTTGAGGCTTCAGGTCTAGATGAACAAGATGGCATTCCTCATGAAGGTAATGCAAACCAGCACAGATGCCCCTGATTATTTTATATCTCATTTTCCACTCAAGGCCCGAAGATTCATCTGTTAAGTTGATAAATAAAGGAAATAAAAAGTTATAAAGCCGTTGAAAGATTATACCCGTGGTACCCCTAACAGCACCACCCACCTCGTTTGAGTGGTTTAGTCTATGTTCTCATAAAGAAAACTTCAGAAAGGGTAATGATAAGGAAATGGACAGCGTAGAGTTTTTCATAATCGTACCGGAGATATACTTGTCAAGGCTTCTATTACATACATGCTCAAAGCAAAGCAATCTTTCTGGTCTTTCGGCCAAAATATAATTGCTTCCTCCTTGCGGGTATTCCACCGCCTCGGCACTTGATACAGCACAGTAACCAACAAACTGCACTACATTCTGGTGCTTGGTCATCATAAGAGAATTGACCTCTTTTAGGAATTTTTCATCTCCCAGCCCATGTAAGTGAAAAAGCTTCTTTACAGCAATGCTTTTCCCATCTGAAAGAATTCCCTGTGATGCAAGTTAAACCTATGTCATATATATGTCCTTGTTCTTCCCTTGGTCAATGGCTATTACTCCCTCCGGTCCATATATTAGTTAGTCGCAGATATAGTACAAAATTGTACTAAACCTATGAGAATTAATATGCATCGGAGGGAGTACTGATTTCTAACAAACATTTGATGATTTTTGGAGCGGAAGGAATTAGGCATACCTTGTAAACTACTCCGTACCCACCCCTGCCGAGTTCTCGCTCGGAGGAAAAATCACATGTGATGGCTTTCAAAAATTCTAGTGGCAGACACACTGGAGTTGCACTTGGATCCTGCAGCTTCTTCTCCCACATATCATTTGCACTAGCCATTTCCAGGAGCGACTCTCCCGGGGATCACCTACACCATCTACTCCTGGAAACAGATAAGATTAACATTTAAGTTGAGTATATGTTAATCTTATCTGTTTCCAAAATCCCAACTTTGAATTTCAGTTATCACGCCACGATGATCCACCAGAAGGAAGAAAAGCATATATATTGGAATAACGGACGATATGTATGATGTAGCTGGGTGGGGTTTTAACCCTGAGCGCAGCACACATCACACCGCTAGCGCTATGATACAATCATAGTACTCATAACTAAAAGTGATATCAGTCAGACGTATAATACTGCAGGATCTGCTTGTTGAAGCGCACCCGAAAGATATAACCAGGGAGCAGAAGAAGGTAATACTCACCGTACCTGGTTAGCTGAAGGCTTGTAGTGCTTGTACTCGAGTCAGCAGGATAGTTTGGCTCCCGACGCATAAAGGAGCTTAACTAGAGGAGAGACGACGACGCGGTCAGGGATAAACGCGTACCAGCCCCTTGTCGCCCTCCTCCAATTAAAGAGTAGGTGGGTGGGAGCTTACAAAATAGACCGTCCACACGCATGCGGAGTTGCATTGCATCAAGCGGCAAAAGAGACCTTGCATGCACGTAGAGAGTCGCACCAAGCGACGACGAGGACGCGGCAAGGCCAGGAGGGGTTGACGGCTTCGGTTCAGATGACGCGGGACTGAGCAAGTGGCTACGATCTTCAACCAAACGTCAACGTTGTTCATAGAATCATAGCAGCAGCTTCTTGGAAGCCGACGGGCGTGTGCATGAAGGCTGGCGCCGTCCTCCAGCATGCGCGCCAACATCTCTCCGCTTCATCTTTTGTTTTATTATTAGGAGTATCTCTCGGCTTCATCTAGACGCATGGCATTGACGTACCAAGAGTAGGCGTTCCTTTTAGGCGTTGTGTCGAACGGCCTACATGCGGGAGACATCGACGCCACCGTGGCGATACTGCGCGTACAGGTTGAGCAGCGACTCACGGAGGACGGGCACGGCGAAGGAGGTGCGCGTGGACCGACCTCCCGAGACGCAGACCGGGCGGGTCGCGCGGCGTGGTTGAGGAGCGCGCGCGCGCCTAGAGATAGAGGCCGGGACCGCCCTGGCGACGTGTACCGTTACCAACATCCCCGGGCTCATCACCTTCTTCGCTCTACCTCATTTTGTCGAACAAAACATTTACGTTAGGGCGAAAAACAATCGGAAACACGCCCACACGTGTGGGCGTTTACATCTCGCCCACACGCTTGGATCCGCGTCCGTTTATGGATGCATAAATCTTGGCATGTTTGTGGTGCCACGTAGGACTGTGCTAGTGTGTGGGCATTCATCCGGTCGCCCACACGTCCGTTTCACCACACGAAGGGGTTGGTGTGTGGGCATTTAGCAGTTCGCCCACACGCCTCACGCACAAGGGCTGATGTGTGTGCATTTGTCTTCTCACCCACACGCCCGTCTCCTCTCCCACACCCAAGCTGCAAGTTGCCATGTGTTTTGCAGTGTATATGACAACTGCCCTAATGTGCTTGTAAGCAGATGGCAACTCTCTTTTACCCGAGTTGCCATGTGAGTTGCAGGGTACACGGCAACTGCCTAGTGTACACGTAAGCATAGGCAACTTTCTTTTACCCGAGTTGCCATGTGTTTTTGCATTGTACATGCAACTGCCCTAGCGTGCACGTAAGCAGATGGCAACTCTTCCTTTTACATGGCAACTGCCCTAGCGTGCTTGTGAGCACATGGCAACTCTCTCAACTGCCTAGTGTTAGTATGTGGCAATTTCTAAAGTTTGAAATCATGGCAACTGCAGTAGACCAGACCATACATGGCAACTGCAGTTGAGCAATCATGACAACTGTAGTTGTCCAACATGGCAACTGTAGTTCAACGACATGGCAACTACAATTAAATAAACATGGAAGAGTGTCCAGACCATGACAACTGCGGGGCGCTGGTGACTGTCACGCGGTGCGTGCAGGACCATAAGATAGGAGGCCTGACGTACAGGCGTGTGGGCGATATCTATTTTGCCCACACGCAGGCATGTGAAAGGGACCACGAGGAAAAAAAAACGTGTGGACATTATTTGTTTTGCCCACGCATAGGTGTGTGGGCTGATCTACTTAAACACCACACAAACTGTGTGGGCAGACCCCTTAACACCTACACGTGTGGACGTTATCGGCGTCCAAAACAATTTGCATCCTGAACACAATGTTTGCGACAGGCTGCCGCGTCTTGCCGACAATACCTTGCCTTACGTTCTAGCACCCTTTTGTAACAGCTCATGGTGACGGCGCTTTGAGTAATGCATTTAGGTGGGGATCATCTCCCTGTCATTTAAAATGAAAACAACGTTTGCGGTACAACTTCAGATTTCCTGCAACGTGTCGCTCGCGTATTTGCAATAAACAACACATGAAGTCCCAGCTTGACAAAAAATATACTTCCTCCATTCCACCGAATAAAGTGCAAGTTGTAAAAATTTATTTTTTTTAGCCATTTTTCATTTGAGATATTTTTTTGACCATTAATTTGTTTATCAAAATAATTTAACCAATCCCCTCAAAAAATTAATTTAAAAGAAATCAAATACTAGTATGAGTCAAAGTCACTTCTCTTCTTAAAAAAATTGAGGGGATATAAAATTATTATTAAAAAAAGGTACAAGTGATTACTTGGGCTGATGCCCTAAAGCCCATGCCGAAAATCTGGGCCCATGAAAGGTAGCCACTAATGCGGCATGCAGTCTGGTCGTCTCCCAAATTTAGACCGCCGCAGTCCACTTTAAGAGCAACTTCAACTTCGTACGTCCATAGCCGTTTCCGTTTAGATCGCCGCGGACAAAAACGTGAGCCCAACGCAGCGATCCAAACCTAAAATGCGTCTGCTTCATGTCCGCGTCGACAGATTTCAGACTCAAAATTGGGTCTAAAATGCGTCGGCGCGGACAACGAAGCGGACGCGTCGTGCGTCCCTCGGTGTCCGCCAACACCCCACATGTCGGCCGGCCAACCACCACACGCGGTCGTAATTAACGCGACCGCCTAACGAGGGCCCGCCTTGCAATGTTTGGAAGGGCAGTGTGTCCATCCTTTTTAATGGAGGCGTGCGGCAGGGCCGGCCTCATCCACTTTCTGTTCACATCTGACCACCATTGCTCCCTCACTGGCGACCATTAAATCCTAGCCAGCCAGCTCGAAAACCCTAGCAAGCCATGGGCTTCTTCAGCGGGAAGGGGAAGGGGAGGTTCAGCACCGGCGTGAGCTCTTTTGGATGACTCCAACGCACGACCGCCCCGTTGGAGTAAGGCTAACTCCAACGCACGACCCCAAATGGATATCCGTTTCGTCCGCTTTTTATTCGTTTGGGGTGGCAATGGGGTCGTGTCCGCCCGAATTTCTGGATGTGGCGGCCGTGCGCCCAACGCATGGTCGCATTTCGGCTGCATCTCGTCCGTGCACAAAACACAAGCATACTAAAATGAAGCATAGTAAATAGTTCAAATCAAACATAGCAAATAGTTTCACATCCGAAATAGTCTTACAACCCAATCGAAATAAAAACAATATGAATAGTCTTTACAACCCAATCGAAATTTGGTTGTAGGAGGTGGCTGCTCAGACTCAACATTTTCACCCTGGAAATCAAACCCTTGGCCGTAGATGCTATCATCACGCTCATCCTCCACGATCATGTTGTGCATGAACACACAAGCAGTCATCACCTCCCAATGCTTCTGAGTGCTCCATGTCAATGTAGGGTTTCGATTACCCATCGAGACTGAAACGCACTGAAAGCACGCTCCACATCCTTCCTAGCATTCTCATGTATTTGGGCAAACCTCTATCTCTTCTCTCCTTGCGGATTGGGTATGGTCTTCACAAGAGTGGATCACTGTGGCTAGATATCATCAGCAAGGTAATATCCTTGTTGTACTGGTGGCCATTGATCCCAAAGTTGACCTCCGGGCAGTGGCCTTCTACAAGCCTTGCAAACACAGGAGAACGCTGAAGAACACTGATATCATTACGAGAACCGGTCATGCCGAAGAAAGAATGCCATATCCATAGATCTTGTGAAGCCACTGCTTCAAGTATGACAGTAGCACCTTTCACATGCCCCTTGTATTGCCCCTGCCAAGCAAATGGATAGTTCTTCCACTTCTAGTGCATACAATCAATACTACCAAGCATGCCCGGAAAGCCCCTCTCGGCATTGATTGCCAACAACCTATCTGTATCAGTGGCAGTTGGCTCTCTCAGGTACTCAGGGCCGAACACTGCTACCACGGCCTTGCAGAAACTATCCATTGAGTGGAGACATGTGGACTCCCTCATATAAACATACTCATCCACAAGATCACCGAGAATTTCATATGCAAGCATGCGGATAACCGGAGTGCATTTCTGGTAAGAAGAGAAGCCAAGCTTTCCAAGGGCATCCTCTTTGCACTCAAAGTATGGATCATATGCTACCACTCCCTCCCGAATATGATTGAACACATTTCTCGCCATACGGAAGCGGTGGCAAAATTTGTGTGGTTTTAAGAGTGTGCTATGCTCAAAGTAATCGGCATAAAGAAGGGTGTGGCCTCTCTCTCCCTAGCTGTCAGTTGGTGCAGTTCCAAGTAGAGCGCCGTGGCGGGATCTATGTGTGAAGCGGAGTACATAGCTACTTCGAAAGCAGCACATGAAGGAGTATGAATGAAGAAGTTCATATCCGATCTGGATGTAATACCCAGTGCATCAGGTCCAACAAAAATCATTTGTGACAACACTGGAGCAATTGCCTTGGCGAAGGAACCCAGGTTTCACAAAGAGAACCAAACACATCAAGAGACGCTTCAACTCCATTCATGAAAAGGTCAAGGATGGAGACACAGAGATTTGCAAAATACATACGGATATAAATGTATCAGACCCGTTGACTAAGCCTCTTCCGCGAGCAAAACATGATCAACACCAAGACTCCATGGGTGTTAGATTCATTACAATGTAATATAGATTATTGACTCTAGTGCAAGTGGGAGACTGAAGGAAATATTCCCTAGAGGCAATAATAAAGTTGTTATTTTATATTTCCTTATTCATGATAAAAGTTTAATATTCATGCTAGAATTGTATTGATTGGAAACTTGAATACATGTGTGAATACATAAACAAATACTGTGTCCCTAGTAAGCCTCTACTAGACTAGCTCGTTGATCAAAGATGATTAAGGTTTCCTAACCATGGACATGTGTTGTCATTCGATAATGGGATCACATCATTAGGAGAATGATGTGATTGACAAGACTCATATGTTAGCTTAGCATATGATCGTTCAGTTTATTGCTATTGCTTTCCTAATGTCAAATACATATTCCTTCGACTATGAGATTATGCAACTCCCGGATACCGGAGGAGTACCTTGTGTTCTATCAAACGTCACGACATAACTGGGTGATCATAAAGATGCCCTACAGGTATTTACGAAGGTGTTTGTTGAGTTGGCATAGATCAAGATTGGGATTTGTCACTCCGTGTATCGGAGAGGTATCTCTGGGCCCTCTCGGTAATACACATCATAAGAACCTTGCAAGCATAGTGACTAAGGAGTTAGTTACAAGATGATGTATTACAGAATGAGTAAAGAGACTTGCCGGTAACGAGATTGAACTAGGTATGAAGATACTGACAGTCGAATCTCGGGTAAGTAACATACCGACAGACAAAGGGAATTACATATGTTGTCATAAGGTTCAACCGATAAAGATCTTCGTAGAATATGTATGAACCAATATGGGCATCCAGGTTCCTCTATTGGTTATTGACCGGAGAGGTGCCTCGGTCATGTCTACATAGTTCTCAAATCCGTAGGGTCCGCACGCTTAACGTTTGTTGATGATATAGTGTTATATGAGTTATATGATTTGGTGACCGAATGTTGTTCGGAGTCCCGGATGAGATCATGGACATGACGAGGAGCTCCAGAATGGTCTGAAGGTAAAGACTGATATATAGGACAACACTATTTGGACACTGGAAGAGTTTTAGAGTGCACCAGGTAGTCATCGGATCGCCCGAAGGGGTTCCGGAGACACCCGGGAGGTCTATGGGCCTAATGGGACAAGGGAAGGGACGCACCAGCCCACAAGGGGGCTGGTGAGCCATCTCCCTGGCCTCCGGCCCTAGGGGAAGGAAAGGGGGAGGGTTGGCCCCTCCTGCCTTTCCCTCCTCATGTCAGAAAGGAAAGGGGGCGCCACCTCCTCCTGCCTTCCTCCCGCACACAAACATGGCAGGGGGACGCGGCTAGGGGCAGGAGCCCAAGTAGGATTCGGCCCCACTATGGCCGCCTCCTGGATGCCTCCCCTCCCCCCTCACCTATATATATGTGGGAGGGGGCGCCACACATAGCCCACGACAATCTCTTAGCCATGTGAGGCACCCCCCTCCACAGTTTTGTCCCTCGGTCATATTTTCGTAGTGCTTAGGCGATGCGGAGATAGCATCACCACCACTATCACCACACCGACGTGCTTCCAGAACTCATCCACTACTTCGCTGTCTTGCTGGATCAAGAAGGCGAGGACGTCACCGAGCTGAATGTGTGCTGAACGTGGAGGTGCCGTACGTTCGATACTCGATCGGTTGGATCATGAAGAAGTTCGACTACATCAACCACGTTACTAAATGCTTCCGCTTACGGTCTACGAAGGTACGTAGACACACTCTCCCCCTCATTTCTATGTATCTCCTTGGATAGATCTTGCGTGTGCGCAGAATTTTGTTTTTCCATGCAACGTTTCCCAACAGGAACATGGGGTACCAACGCCTTGGAAGCCATGGTTATGTGGGGAAGAGGCCCATATGGGCCAAGGAGGACGCGAAACGTGAAAGTCTAGGGCTCCCAGACCCCTTGGTAGAGTTCACCGTCTCGCAGGAGCGTGACGTCATCAGGGCCCGGTACCATTGGGACCTAGTCAAGAAGGTTTTCGAAATGGACGCGGTCACGAGGGAGTTCATGAGACTACTGGTAATTATTAATTTACCACCTTACTTTAGCTTCTGATCAATTTGACTGTATGTTTAGTCACATTTGTAAACGATCCACGTTCCTTTTGTAGAAAGAGCAACACAGGATTGCGGCCAAAAGCGACTCATAGTCTGAGGCATTGGCGAGGCCCAAGTGGGACACCCCTTTCAACCGGGCCTTGAACGTATTGGAAAGACTCCGGGTGGACACTTGGCCGTCGTATGGACGCATGCATGGCGTCGGAGACTTTGCCATGTGGGAGCACTACTACCGTGAGGAAACCGAGGAGAGAAAGCAAAGATGGAGGTTAAACGAAATAAACATCGACAAGAAGGTTGAGATTGCGGTTAATAAGAAATCAGCTGAGACCAAAGAAGCGATACGACCTGAGTTGCTAAGCGAGGCAGTCAAAGCAGCGGTAGCTGCCGCAAGAAAGGAAATGGTATCTTCTTCTGGTGCCTTGATTCCGGATGTCATCAATTGGACCAAGAAAAATCCAAATAAAGAGGTAACGTACTTTCCCCTTCCCAGCTTCATCGGGAGAAACTCGTTTATCATTGCACCAGCACCTGCTCACGCAACCGCACCCGCTCATAGCAGCCCGTCCTCCATCTCTGGCGTCCTCGGCGGGGCTTTGTCTTTCGCTGAGCTTGACGCCCTCATGGTAACTACATGTCACACTGACCCTCTTCAATATATGTATAATCTCTCGTTTATGTTGCCTTTTGGATGTCTCACGTCGTAGACATGTCTTCGCAGGCCGACAAAACCCCATGCACCATACTGTACTGCATCAGCAGCCAGAAGGTGGACGTGGGAAAGGCGACGATAGTGAAGCCGAAGGAACAATTGTTCCACAACCGGCCGATGCCCCCTGGCGTTTTGAAGGTTTCTGTGGCCAGTATCAAAGCGGGCTACGAGAATTTGGCTCCTCCGGTACCACAAGGGGGTGATGACGACGAGACCCCGTCATGGCTTGGCAATTGCTAGAGTTGGGTTCTATCATGGCCGAAGAGTCTCCTTCATCTAGAGGTGGCCGGGAGCACACCAACGACCAAGCAGCCTCAGGAAGGTATGAACACCACCACCCCACCTACCGAATTAGCGGCGACTATCATGTCGAGTGATAGCGGACGCCGTGAGGAAGAGGCTCCATTAGTGGCTGATGACGTCGCTGCCGTTGAATAAGCAATGGATGATGTCATGGACAAGGATGATGACCCTCTACAATATCTCAATACCGGCGGCTATGATGATGGAGGATTGATGGCTCAGCAGTATGACTCAGGGTTTGAGCGTGATGAGTTGATGCCTGAATTGCCGGAGCAGGATCGTCTTAAGGCTGATTGCAAGAAGTCTCTCTTCCTGCAATCCTCACAGGACATGCCTTCAGATGCCGTCTCAACCCAGCACCAACAACAACAACAACAACATGCGGCTTGTGCATTAATGCTGAGCCCGAGAACACTTGGGGCGGTTGATGACCCACAAGTGTAGGGGATCTATCATAGTCCTTTCGATAAGTAAGAGTGTCGAACCCAACGAGGAGCAGAAGGAAATGATAAGCGGTTTTCAGTAAGGTTTTCTCTGCAAGCACTAAAATTGTAGGTAATAGATAGTTTGTGATAAGATAAATTGTAACGAGTAACAAGCAATGAAAGTAAATAAAGTGCAGCAAGGTGGCCTAATCCTTTTTGTAGCAAAGGATAAGCCTGGACAATTTCTTATAATGAGAAAAGTGCTCCCGAGGACACATGGGAATTATCGTCAAGCTAGTTTCATCACGTT
Organism: Triticum aestivum; assembly: GCF_018294505.1. NCBI lineage: Eukaryota > Viridiplantae > Streptophyta > Magnoliopsida > Poales > Poaceae > Triticum > Triticum aestivum. The sequence continues at coordinate 688,897,359 of NC_057810.1, forward strand.
CATATGATTCGCGTTCAGTACTTTGATAATTTGATATGTGGGTGGACCAGTGCTTGGGTACTGCCCTTACTTGGACAAGCATCCCACTTATGATTAACCCCTATTGCAAACATCCGCAACTAACACAAAAGTATTAAGGTAAACTTAACCATAGCATTAGACATATGGATCCAAAGCAGCCCCTACCGAAGCAACGCATAAACTAGGGTTTAAGCTTCTGTCACTCTAGCAACCCATCATCTACTTATTACTTCCCAATGCCTTCCTCTAGGCCCAATAATGGTGAAGTGTCATGTAGTCGACGTTCACATAACACCACTAGAGGAAAGACAACATACATCTCATCAAAATATCGAACGAATACCAAATTCACCCATGTCCTCAGGAACAAATGTAACTACTCACAAAGCATATTCATGTTCATGATCAGAGGAGTAATAATATGCATTAAGGATCTGAACATATGATCTTCCACCAAGTAAACCAATAAGTATCAACTACAAGGAGTAATCAACACTACTAGCAACCCACAGGTACCAATTTGTGGTTTTAGATACAAGATTGGATACAAGAGATGAACTAGGGTTTGAGAGGAGATGGTGCTGATGAAGATGTTGATGGAGATTGACCCCCTCCCGATGAGAGGACCATTGATGATGACGATGGTGATGATTTCCCCCTCCCGGAGGGAAGTGTCCCCGGCAGAACAGCTCTGCCGGAGCTCTAGATTGGTTCCGCCAAGGTTCTGCCTCATGGCGGCGGAGTTTCGTCCCGTAAGCTTGCCCATGATTTTTTCCAGGGTAAAAGCCTTCATATAGCAGAAGATGGACACCGGGGGGCCACCAGGGGCCCAGGAGACAGGGGGCGCGCCTAGTAAGGGTGGGCGCGCCCCCACCCTCCTGGCCAGGGTGTGGGCCCCCTGAGGTGTTTCTTTTGCTCAATAATTCTTATTAAATCTAAAAATAAGTTTCGTGGAGTTTCAGGTCTTTTGGAGCAGTGCAGAATAGGTTTCCAATGTTTGCTCCTTTTCCAGCTAGAATTCCAGCTGCCGGCATTCCCCCTCTTCATGGTAAACCTTATAAAATAAGAGAGAATAGCCATAAGTATTGATATATAATGTGTAATAACAGCCCATAATGCAATAAATATTGATATAAAAGCATGATGCAAAATTGACGTATCAACTCCCCCAAGCTTAGACCTCGCTTGTCCTCAAGCGGAAGCCGAAATCGAAAAATATGTCCACATGTTTAGAGATAGAGGTGTCAACAAAAATAAAATACGGACATGAGGGCATCATGATCATTCTTATAACAGCAACATATATAGATTTTGTCATATGAATTCTTATGCTCAAGTAACAATCAATTCACAATGTCAAGTATGGTTCAGAAACTTCATTGAAAGCTAGCAAACTATAATCTCAGTCATTGAAGCAATTGCAATTTATTGTAACATCACAAAGAGTCAAGAATAGAGCTTTTCAGCAAGTCCACATACTCAACTATCATATAGTCTTCCACAATTGCTAACACTCACGCAATACTTGTGGTTATGGAGTTTCAGCCGGACACTGAGAAAGATAGGGGCTTATTGTGTTGCCCCCCAACGTATTCACCTTTAGGTGATGTCAACAATAATAGTCCATGCTAACGAACATCCAATTGGATATATATATCATGATCTTTCAAACACGAGGAGCTTGCCAAAGGATAAAGTGAAAAAGGGGAAAGGTGAAGATCACCTTGACTCAAGTATAAAGTAAAAAACATAAAGTAAAAGCATAAAGTAAAAGATAGGCCCTTCGCAGAGGGAAGCAGAGGTTGTCATGCGCTTTTAGGGTCGGATACACAAAATCTTAGTACGAAAGAACGACACTTTATACTGCCACTTGTATATGGACCTTTATTATGCAGTCCGTCGCTTTTATTGCTTCCATAACAAGATCGTATAAAGCTTGTTTTCTTCATACTAATAAGTCATGCATAATTAGAGAGCAATTTTTATTGCTCGCACCGATGACAACTTACTTGAAGGATCTTACTCAATCCATAGGTAGGTATGGTGGACTCTCATGGCAAACTGGGTTTAAGGGCATTTGGAAGCACAAGTAGTATCTCTACTTAGTGCTAGGAATTTGGCTAGCATGAGGGGGAAAGGCAAGCTCAACATGTTTGGAAGGTCAATGACAATATACTTTAACTGAGATGTGAAAAAACATAAACCATTATGTTGTCTTCCTTGTCCAACGTCGACTCTTTTAGCATGTCATACCTAATGAGTGCTCACAATCATAAAAGATGTCCAAGATAGTATATTTATATGTGAAACCCCTCTTTCCTTATTACTTCCTATTAATTGCAACGATGACCAAAACTATGCTTATCAACTCTCAACAACTTTTAAGCCTCATACTTTCTATGTGTGAAGTCGTTACTATCCATAAGATCAATACGCACTCTTTTATTCTTTTTACTCTTTCAAGATCGTAGCAAGATAGCAAAGCCCTTGACTCAACACTAATCTTTATTATAGATAACTCACGGACTCGATTACATCAAGAGATCACAAAGCAAAACTCAAAACTACTTGATATCAAAATTTTAATCTACTAGATCAAGATACTACTAAAAGGATCAAACTAAAAAAATTGTAAAGATAGGATAGTGATGGTGATACGATACCGGGGCACCTCCCCCAAGCTTGGAAGTTGCCAAGGGGAGTGTCCATACCCATGTGATTATGTCTATTTCTTCACAGTCGGTGTTATGATCTTTTTGGCGATGATGCCCTTGAGGATACGGTTCTCCTCCTCGAGCTTATTGATTTGTTGTTTGAGGTCCATAATTTCTATACGGAGCTTACACGTAACGGTTAGAGCTCCCTTTACCCAAGGATGCTGCATAGCTTCTGGAGAACAAGTGACGCTCTTTTTCATATTTTCATAAGAAAGAAATCTAAAGTTGGAAGGGATGACCGAATTTGGAATAACCAAGCTGTGTAGTTCCCCCATGGTGAATTCTGCTTGGGGACGAGAGGTAACTTCTTGATCTTCCTCCATGGCATCTATCCTTTTCAAGTCGGCCTCCATCTCATCCTCCGTTGATGGTCCAAAGTGATAAGCATCGCTATTTGCTCCTGGTCCCGGTGTTGGGTGAGACACCCGACTCTCCCCGACTGACTCTTGGGAAGACATCTTGCTCTTAATCTGCTACAGGAACAACTCGAAACGAAACAGAGGATAATTGCGTGATACGGTGGTCAAAACCTTTGGGAGTTTATATAATGAATTTTTACCGACCAAAATACGTAAAGTGCAAGAAAACGGATTCCGAGAGACACACGAGGTGTCCACAAAACAGGGAGGCGCGCCCTCCACTCTCGTGGAGGCCTCGTGTCCTCCCTGGACTACTTTCTTCCTAAAATTCTTAAATATTCCAAAACTGATAAAAATTGCCTTTAGAATTGTTTTGGAGTCGGTTTACTTACCGTACCACATACCTATTCCTTTTTGGAGTCTGGAATGTTCTGGAAAGTGTCCCTTATGTATTCCTCCGGGGTTACGATTTCAATAATGTTAGTTTCAACATTTATAGGATTACCTGAGATATAATGTTTAATTCTTTGACCGTTCACCACCCTCGGACTTGTGCCTTCGAAGTTCTTGATTTTTATGGCACCGGAACGATAGACCTCCTCGACAACGTAAGGACCTTCCCATTTAGAGAGAAGTTTTCCTGCAAAAAATCTTAAACGTGAGTTGAATAATAACACATAATCACCTACGTTAAACTCACGCTTTTGTATTCTTTTGTCATGCCAGCGTTTGACTTTTTCTTTGAATAGTTTGGCATTCTCATAGGCTTGGGTTCTCCATTCATCAAGTGAGCTAATATCAAACAACCTCTTCTCACCGGCAAGTTTGAAGTCACAGTTGAGCTCTTTAATAGCCCAATATGCTTTATGTTCAAGTTCTAGAGGTAAATGACAAGCTTTTCCATATGATTCAGAGTGACACTTGTGTAGGATCTGTTCCTGTTCATGCTCAGGCACACAACGTCTAATAACACCATCTACTCCTTTATAAAGATGTGGGTCATCCCAAAAGTAATGTCTTAAATCATAAAAGAACTTTTTCTTTTGCTGGTATGTGAAACTAGGTGGTATAAATTTAGCAAAAATATAATTAGCATAATCAGCATACCATGGAGCAGTACGAGAAGCATTAATGTCCGCTAATTGTTCATCAGGAAACCTATCATCAATAAGCCGTGGGGCATCAAGAACATTCTCTAACCTAGACAAGTTGTCTGCAACGGGGTTCTCAGCTCCCTTTCTATCAATAATATGCAAATCAAATTCTTGGAGCAAGAGAACCCATCTAATGAGTCTAGGCTTAGCATCTTTCTTTTCCATAAGATATTTAATGGCAGCATGATCAGTGTGAATAGTAACTTTGGAATCAACAATATAAGGTCTAAAATTATCACATGCAAACACAACTGCTAAGAAATCTTTTTCAGTAGTAGCATAATTTCTTTGGGCAGTATCAAGAGTCTTACTAGCATACTGGATAACATTCAATTTCTTATCAACTCTTTGCCCTAGAACAGCACCTACGGCATAATCACTAGCATCACACATAATTTCAAAAGGTAAATTCCAATTAGGTGGCTGGACAATAGGTGCAGTGATCAAAGCTTTCTTAAGTATTTCAAATGCTTCTACACAATCATCATCAAAGACAAAAGGAATATCTTTTTGGAATAAATTAGTCAGAGGTCTAGAGATTTTAGAAAAGTCCTTAATGAACCTCCTATAAAAACCGACATGACCAAGGAAACTTCTTATACCTTTTATGTCCTTGGGACATGACATCTTTTCAATAGCATCAGCTTTAGCTTTATCAACTTCAATACCTCTCTCGGTGATCTTGTGCCCCAAGACAATGCCTTCATTAACCATAAAGTGGCACTTTTCCCAATTCAAGACGAGACTAGTGTCTTTGCATCTCTGCAAAACTCGATCAAGGTTTCTCAAACAATCATCAAAAGAGGATCCATAAACAGAGAAATCATCCATGAATACCTCACAAATCTTTTCACAAAAATCAGAGAATATAGCCATCATGCATCTTTGAAAGGTAGCAGGTGCATTACATAAACCAAAAGGCATACATCTATAAGAAAAAGTACCGAAAGGGCAAGTAAAAGTAGTTTTAGATTGATCCCCCGCTGACACAGGTATTTGAGAGAAGCCAGAATAACCATCTAGAAAGCAGAAATGTGTGTGTTTGGATAGTCTTTCTAGCATTTGATCAATAAAAGGTAAAGGGTAATGATCTTTCTTAGTAGCTTTATTTAATTTACGGAAGTCAATTACCATCCTATAACATGTAATAATTCTTTGCGGAATCAGTTCATCTTTATCATTAGGAACAACAGTAATACCTCCCTTTTTAGGAACACAATGGATAGGGCTTACCCATTCACTATCAGCAACGAGATAAATTATACCTGCCTCGAGGAGCTTTAGTATCTCCTTTCTTACCACTTCTTTCATCTTGGGATTTAATCTTCGTTGAGGATCTCTAACTGGTTTGGCACCTTCCTCCACTTTAATTTTGTGTTGACATAACGTGGGACTAATGCCCTTGAGATCATCCAGAGTATATCCAAAAGCAGCGCGGTGCTTCTTCAGAGTTTTCAATAATCTTTCCTCTTCCTGCTCTGAAAGGTTAGCACTAATAATAACATGATATATTTTATTTTCATCAAGATAAACATACTTAAGATTATCAGGTAATGGTTTTAACTCAAACACGAGATCTCCCTTGGGTGGAGGGGGGTCCCCTAGAATTTCAACGGGAAGGTTATGTTTAAGAATAGGTTCCTCTTTAAGGAACACTTCATCTATTTCCCTTCTTTCTTTCATAAACATATCATTTTCATGGTCTAGCAAGTATTGTTCTAGCGAATCAGTAGGAGGTACGGCAATAGAAGCAAGACCAATTATTTCATCCTTACTAGGTAATTCTTTATCACGAGGTTGTCTACGAAATTTAGCAAAGTTAAACTCATGAGTCATATCATCCAAGCCAATCGTAACAACATCCTTTTCGCAATCAATCTTAGCTTTAATAGTGTTCAAGAAGGGTATACCAAATATAATGGGACAAAAGTCATCTTGTGGGGAACTAAGAGCAAGAAAATCAGCAGGGTATTTAACCTTCCCACACAAGACTTCAACATCCCTAACAATCCCAACTGGTGAAATAGTATCTCTATTAGCAAGCTTGATAGTAACATCAATACCTTCCAATTCAACGGGTGCAATGTCATGCATAATTTCTTTATATAAATCATAGGGTATTGCACTAGCACTAGCACCCATATCACATAAGCCATGATAACAATGATCTCCTATTTTAATAGAAATAACAGGCATGCCTACGACAGGTCTACGTATCTTAGCATCTGGTTTTGCAATATTAGCAGCTTCGTCACAGAAATAAATAACATGCCCATCTAAATTATCATCCAAGAGATCTTTAACTATAGCAATATTAGGTTCAACTTTGATTTGCTCGGGAGGTGTGTAAGTTCTAGTACTACTCTTACGAACAACAGTCGAAGTTTTAGCATGATCCTTTATCCTAACAGGGAAAGGAGGTTTCTCAACATAAGTAGTAGGAACAATAGGATCACTATAGGTGATAGTCTTTTCTTCGACTGTAATAGGTGCAACTACTTTCACTTCAACGGGAGGATTATATTTAAACCATTTCTCTTTAGGGAGATCAATGTGAGTAGCAAAAGATTCACAGAAAGAAGCTACTATCTCATAGTCAAGTCTATACTTAGCGCTAAATCCACGAAAATCATCGGTATCCATAAAAGATTTAACACAATCGAACTTAGGTGTCATACCTGACTCCTTACCGTCGTCGGATCCCCAATCTTTAGAGTTGCGTTTAATTCTTTCCAATAAGTCCCATTTGAAATCAATAGTCTTTATCATATAAGAACCAGCACAGGAAGTATCGAGCAGGTTGCGATCATTGAGAGAAAGCAGAGCATAAATTTTTTGAATAATCATTTCCCGGGAGAGCTCATGATTGGGGCATGAATATAACATTGATTTAAGCCTCCTCCAAGCTTGAGCGATGCTTTCTCCTTCGCGAGGGCAGAAATTATATATGTAATTATGATCACGATGAACAAGATGCATAGGATAGAACTTCTGGTGAAATTTCAACTTCAGTCGTTTATAATTCCAAGATCTCGTATCATCACATAGTCTATACCATGTCAATGCATCTCCCTTCAAAGATAAAGGGAAGACCTTCCTTTTAACAACATCATCGGGAATACCTACAAGCTTAAATAATCCACAAACTTCATCCACAAAGATAAGGTGTAAATCGGGATGCAATGTTCCATCTCCTGTAAACGGATTAGCTAGCAGTTTCTCTATCATACCCGAAGGAATCTCAAAGTAAATATTTTCAAAAAGTTCAGTAGGTTGAGGATCAACTCCTTACTCTTCTGGTCGGGGTGAAGATACCCCGAACAAGCCCCTCAAAGGATTAGTTTCCATAGTAATAAGTAGCAGAAAATTTCAGCACATTATATAAATGTTTCCTTACCAAGTTCCACTCACCAAAAGCGCTACACTCACCGGCAACGGCGCCAGAAAAGAGTCTTGATGACCCACAAGTGTAGGGGATCTATCTAGTCCTTTCGATAAGTAAGAGTGTCGAACCCAACGAGGAGCAGAAGGAAATGATAAGCGGTTTTCAGTAAGGTTTTCTCCGCAAGCACTGAAATTGTAGGTAATAGATAGTTTGTGATAAGATAAATTGTAACGAGTAACAAGCAATGAAAGTAAATAAAGTGAAGCAAGGTGGCCCAATCCTTTTTGTAGCAAAGGATAAGCCTGGACAATTTCTTATAATGAGGAAATCACTCCCGATGACACGTGGGAATTATCGTCAAGCTAGTTTCATCACGTTCATATGATTCGCGTTCGGTACTTTGATAATTTGATATGTGGGTGGACCAGTGCTTCGGTACTGCCCTTACTTGGACAAGCATCCCACTTATGATTAACCCCTATTGCAAGCATCCGCAACTACAATAAAAGTATTAAGGTAAACCTAACCATATCATTAGACATATGGATCCAAATCAGCCCCTAACGAAGCAACACATAAACTAGGGTTTAAGCTTCTGTCACTCTAGCAACCCATCATCTACTTATTACTTCCCAATGCCTTCCTCTAGGCCCAATAATGGTGAAGTGTCATGTAGTCGACATTCACATAACACCACTAGAGGAAAGACAACATACATCTCATCAAAATATCGAACGAATACCAAATTCACATGACTACTAATAGCAAGACTTCACCCATGTCCTCAGGAACAAACGTAACTACTCACAAAGCATATTCATGTTCATAATCAGAGGAGTAATAATATGCATTAAGGATCTGAACGTATGATCTTCCACAAAGTAAACCAATAAGTATCAACTACAAGGAGTAATCAACACTACTAGCAACCCACAGGTACCAATTTGTGGTTTTAGATACAAGATTGGATACAAGAGATTAACTAGGGTTTGAGAGGAGATGGTGCTGATGAAGATGTTGATGGAGATTGACCCCCTCCCGATGAGAGGATCGTTGGTGATGATGATGGTGATTATTTCCCCCTGCCGGAGGGAAGTGTCCCCGGCAGAACAGCTCTGCCGGAGCTCTAGATTGGTTCTGCCAAGGTTCCGCCTCGTGGCGGCGGAGTTTCATCCCGTAAGCTTGCCCACGATTTTTTCCAGGGTAAAAGCATTCATATAGCAGAAGATGGACACCGGGGGGCCACCAGGGGGTCCAGGAGACAAGGGGCGCGCCCAGTAAGGGTGGGCGCCCCCCCCCACCCTCCTGGCCAGGGTGTGGGCCCCCTGTGGTGTTTCTTTCGCTCAATAATTCTTATTAAATCGAAAAATAAGTTTCGTGGAGTTTCAGGTCTTTTGGAGCAGTGCAGAATAGGTTTCCAATGTTTGCTCCTTTTCCAGCCAGAATTCCCCCTCTTCATGGTAAACCTTATAAAATAAGAGAGAATAGCCATAAGTATTGATGTATAATGTGTAATAACAGACCATAATGCAATAAATATTGATATAAAAGCATGATGCAAAATGGATGTATGAGCGGTGGTCAGGGACGGTATGATAGGCTCACTTTCGGAACCAAAGAAACATAGGAAGAGACCGAAGAAAGGTCCTAATTGCGCCAAAGTTGCTTCTATGAGCCAGCCGCCTCCTCAACCTCGGGTTGTAGACCGTATACCTATCAAAGGTGAGGCTAAATACCATATCCCCGATGATGCGATACTACCTAAGGTAGCGGTAGAGGCCATAAACGGTGATATAAGGAGACTTCATGATGATGTGTTGTTGAGAAAGAAAAGCCTTATCGCCATGAAAAATCCAGGATACCCGCTCTACGTGGTTAATGAGCTACAACAAAGGTTGTTCTACGTCCACACATTCCCCGTGGATAAGTTCTTCGTTCAATTTGATTACATCTTCGACATGTTTCACATGACAAAGCTGGATTTTACATTCGTCCACCTTTATGCCTTGTACATGAACTACATCATCAGGCGCGAGCAAATATCTTATATCTATGTTGCTGACCCATACTTTATGCATGAGGGCTTCTTGGCAGTCTTCTCAAAGCACCGTGAATATCCAAGGAGCTACATCGTCGATTTCATGGTTGCCAATAAGGACAAGGAGACGATTCTCCTGCCTTAGCATCCCATGTAAGTCATCTGCAGATATCCTTCCTTTGATCTCAATCATTCATTTGCATGCGTGGATGCTAATTTGAGGTGTACTTATTTTGCGTAGCAAGGGGCGCACCGTCCTCATCATTCTTTACCCTCGATTCGCCCACGCTCTTTACTTGGACTCATCGAAGAACATAAAGAAAAAGGATTACACCCACATCAAGGTTGTTCTCGACAGTGCTATCTTAAGCTACGGCCACCGGGGTGGAGAGATTATGGTCAAGAAGACAAAGAACTGCGCACCCTGCTTCGGCCATAAGACCAACTTCTGCTGCATCTAGCAACCTAGAGGTACTCTTAGTGATGGATTCTATGTCATCCACCACATGCTGGAGTACAGACAGTATCGCTAGATCCTTCGCATGTCACCTCAATCCGGCGATGTTGATATTCTGTAATGGGACAAGAAACTAGGAAATGTATCGGATCATCGACTCCAAGCTGAGTTCTATCACATCCAGCATGAACTTGCCCAAGTCATCATGAAGGAGGTCCTCGAAAAAACAGGGATGTTCTATGAAGAAGGGCAAATATCACGGGAAGACATCTGAGCAAGCATAGCCGCTCAGTGTCTCGACATGAAGCCTTTCACTTTGCTCGGAGACTTCCTCCCTGATTTGGAAGGATGGCATGACATGTTGGGGTGATTGACGATATATGACAATGTGTCTGTTTAGTCACTACTTTCTCTATGATGAAAGTTTGAATTTATGCACGATGAAACTTTGTGACGTAATTAAACCGTCCTCCTCAACTAGCGAAGATCACTCTAGTTAGGGCAGTTTGGGTACGGTGAACTTTGTTATTTATGCTTATGATATGTGGCTTCTATTTTTGCTAAGTCTCTTTCTTTTGCTCAAGTATATTATGTTGCATAATATTGATGATTTCATTATGTCTTGATGTAGGTTTATAGATCATCGATGGCCTATAAGTGCTACGCCATGTATGTAGGGAAGGTTCCAGGAGTATATGATGAGTGGCCAGAGTGTCAGGCCCAGGTGTCGAGGTACTTGGGCGGCAGCCAGAAGGGGTTCAAGAGCAGAGCCGAAGTGGAAGCTAGTTACTTGAGGTTCATGCTAGCGCGAAGGAGGGATCGGAACCGTGCCTCAAAAACTACTAAATTATCGCGTTCTTGCTCATAGTGACCACTCTTCGCTTCTATATCTTAGTTTAGATATAGATTATGAAACATGTGTATGTGATGAACATGCAGTTTCTTGTATTCGAGACATGCCACTTAACTTTTATCGCTATATCGAGATTATGATAAGAGAAGGCATCATTTGTGTTGGATGATGTGATGAGACTATTATGTATATGATATGATGAGCATATTGTATGTTTATGATATGATTAAACTACTGTATAAAACATGTAGAAATGTAGCACAAATACATAGTAAAAAATACATGTAAAATTAGCAGTAGCGCTGGTTTAGCAGTAGCGCTGGTAAGGAACAGCGCTACAACTACCTAGTAGTAGCGTTGGGCCAACAAGCGCTACTGCTACAAGTTAGTTGTAGCGCCATAGTAGTAGTAGCGCGGCCACCCGCGCTACTACTAGCACTATTTCCAGCACTACTACTAGGGTTTTCCCTAGTAGTGTCACCTACACCACTTGAGTGGAATGGAAAGGTAACATAGGTGATGGTGATGCTCTAGTCCCACTAGTGGACTATCTTGACATAGATTGTCTGCATGATGTTGATGTTGGGGAATGTAGCAGTTTCAAAAAAAATCCTACTCTCACACAAGATCTATCTAGGAAATGCATAGCAACAAGAGGGGGAGAGTGTGTCCACGTACACTCGTAGACCGAAAGCGGAAGCGTTTGGCAATGCGGTTGATGTAGTTGAACTTCTTCTTGTTCCGACCGATCAAGCACCGAACGTACGACACCTCCGAGTTCTGCACACCTTCACCTCGATGATGTCCCTCGAACTCTTGAACCAGCAAAGTGTCAAGGGAGAGTTGCATCAGCACGACAGCGTGGTGACGGTGATGGTGAATTGATCCGCGCAGGGCTGCGCCTGAGCACTACGTAAATATGACCGGAGGCGTAAATTGTGGAGGGGGGCGCCGCTCACGGCTAGGAATCAATATTGTGTGTTCTAGGCACCCCCTCCCCATGTATATAAAGGAGTGAGGGGAGAGAGGCAGCCTAGGGTGTGCCCAAGTAGGAGGAATCGTACTTGGGCCCCTAGTCCAATTCGGCCTCCCCCCTTTCCTTTACCGGAGGGGGAAAAGAGGGAAGAGCGAAGGTGGAAGGAAAGGGGGGCGAACCCCACCTACTTCTACTATTTGTCCTCCTACCATAAGGGGGGCGCCACCCCTTGTGGGTTGTTGTGCTCCCCTCAGATGGCCCATATGGCCCATATCTTCCCCCGGGGGGTTCCGGTAACCCCCCCTCCCGATACTCCGATATGTACCCAATACACTCCTGAACACTTCCGGTGTCCGAATACTATCATCCTATAAATCAATCTTTACTCTCTGCCATTTTGAGACTCCTCGTCATGTCCGTGATCTCATCGGGACTCCGAACAACATTCAGTCACCAAATCACATAACTCATATGATACAAAATCGTCATCGAATGTTAAGCGTGCAGACCCTACGGGTTCGAGAACTATGTAGACATGACCGATACACCTCTCCGGTCAATAACTAATAGAGGAACCTGGATGCTCATATTGGCTCCCACATATTCTACGAAGATATTTATCTGTCGAACCGTTATGACAACATACATTATGCCCTTTGTCATCGATATGTTACTTGCCCGAGATTCGATCATCGGTATTGATACGTCTCCACGTATCTACTTTTCCTAACGCTTTTCCTCTTGTTTTGGACTGTAATTTCCATGATTTGAATGAAACTAACCCCAGACTGACTCTGTTTTCAGCAGAACTACCATTGTGTTGTTTTTGTGCAGAAATAAAAGTTCTCAGAATGGAATGAAACTTTGCGAGGATTTTTTATATCAATAATAAGAATTTCTGGAGCCAAGACCTTCGGGAGAGGAGCACCTGGGTGGGTACAACCCACCAGGGCACGCCCCCTCTCCTGGCGCGCCCAGGTGGGTTGTCCCCAGCTAGTGGCCCCGCATACGACCCCCCTGATACTATAAAATTACATATTTCCAGAAAAAATCAGGGAGAAAGAATTATCGCGATCCACGGGACGGAGCCGCCGCCAAGCCCTGTTCTTCCTCGGGAGGGCAGATCTGGAGTCCGTTTGGGGCTCCGAAGAGGGGGATATTCGTTCTTCATCATCACCAACCCATCTCCATCACCAATTCCATGATGCTCCCCACCGGGAGTGAGTAATTCCTTCGTGTTGGGGAACGTTGCATAAAATAAAAAATTTCCTACGTTTACCAAGATCAATCTATGAGTTCATCTAGCAACGAGAGAAGAGTGCATCTACATACCCTTGTAGATCGCGTGTGGAAGCGTTCAAGAGAACGGGGTTGAGGGAGTCGTTTTCGTCGTGATCCAAATCACCGGAGATCCTAGCGCCGAACGGACGGCACCTCCACGTTCAACACACGTATGGTCAGCGTGACGTCTCCTCCTTCTTGATCCAGCAAGGGGGAAGGAGAGGTTGATAAAGATCCAGCAGCACGACGGCGTGGTGGTGGATGCAGCAGGGCTCCGCCAGGGCTTCGCCAAGCAACTACGGGAGGGAGAGGTGTAGCAGGGAGGGGAGGGAGACGCCAGGGTGTTGTGTGCGGCTGCCCTCCCACCCCCCCTCTTTATATAGGGACCCCAAGGGGGGGCGCTGGCCCTAGAGATGGGATCTCTAGGGGGGGCGGCGGCCAAGGGGGGTGGAGTGCCCCCCAAGGCAAGTGGAGGCGCCCCCTCCCCTAGGGTTCCCAACCCTAGGCGCAGAGGGGGGCCCAGGGGGGCGCACCAGCCCACTAGGAGCTGGTTCCCCTCCCACTTCAGCCCATGGGGCCCTCCGGGATAGGTGGCCCCACCCGGTGGACCCCCGGGACCCTTCCGGTGGTCCCGGTACAATACCGGTGGACCCCGAAACTTTCCCGATGGCCGAAACTCGACTTCCCATATATAATTCTTTACCTCCGGACCATTCCGGAACTCCTCTTGACGTCCGGGATCTCATCCGGGACTCCGAACAACTTTCGGTTTGCTGCATACTCATATTCATACAACCCTAGCGTCACCGAACCTTAAGTGTGTAGACCCTACAGGTTCGGGAGACATGCAGACATGACCGAGACGGCTCTCCAGTGAATAACCAAAAGCGGGATATGGATACCCATGTTGGCTCCCACATACTCCTCCATGATCTCATCGGATGAACCACAATGTCGAGCATTTAAGCAACCCCGTATATAATTCCCTTTGTCAATCGGTACGTTACTTGCCCGAGATTAGATCGTCGGTATCCCAATACCTCGTTCAATCTTGTTACCGGCAAGTCACTTTACTCGTACCGTAATGCATGATCCCGTGACCAGATACTTGGTCACTTTGAGCTCATTATGATGATGCATTACTGAGTGGGCCCAGAGATACCTCTCCGTCATACGGAGTGACAAATCCCAGTCTCGATCCATGTCAACCCAACAGACACTTTTGGAGATACCTGTAGTACACCTTTATAGTCACCCAGTTACGTTATGACGTTTGGTATACCCAAAGCACTCCTACGGTATCCGGGAGTTACACGATCACATGGTCTAAGGAAAAGATACTTGACATTGGAAAAGCTCTAGCAAACGAACTACACGATCTTTGTGCTATGCTTAGGATTGGGTCTTGTCCATCACATCATTCTCCTAATGATGTGATCCCGTTATCAATGACATCCAATGTCCATAGTCAGGAAACCATGACTATCTGTTGATCAACGAGCTAGTCAACTAGAGGCTTACTAGGGACATGTTGTGGTCTAAGTATTCACACGTGTATTATGATTTCCGGATAATACAATTATAGCATGAATAAAAGACGATTATCATGAACAAGGAAATATAATAATAATCCTTTTATTATTGCCTCTAGGGCATATTTCCAACAGTCTCCCACTTGCACTAGAGTCAATAATCTAGTTACATTGTGATGAATCGAACACCCATAGAGTTCTGGTGTTGATCATGTTTCGCTCGCGGAAGAGGTTTAGTCAATGGATCTGCGACATTCATATCCGTATGTACTTTGCAAATATCTATGTCTCCATCTTAAACCTTTTCACGGATGGAGTTGAAACGACGCTTGATGTGCCTGGTCTTCTTGTGAAACCCGGGCTCCTTGGCAAGGGCAATAGCTCCAGTGTTGTCAAAGAAGAGAGTGATTGGCCCCGACGCATTGGGTATGACTCCTAGGTCGGTGATGAACTCCTTCATACATATTGCTTCATGTGCTGCCTCTGAGGCTGCCATGTACTCCGCTTCACATGTAGATCCCGCCACGACGCTCTGCTTGCAACTGCACCAGCTTACTGCTCCATGATTCAACATATACACGTATCCGGTTTGTGACTTAGAGTCATCCAGATCTGTGTCGAAGCTAGCGTCGACGTAACCCTTTACGACGAGCTCTTCGTCACCTCCATAAACGAGAAACATATCCTTTGTCCTTTTCAGGTACTTCAGGATATTCCTGACCGCTGTCTAGTGTTCCTTTCCGGGATTACTTTGGTACCTTCCTACCAAACTTACGGCAAGGTTTACATCAGGTCTGGTACACAGCATGGCATACATAATAGATCCTATGGCCGAGGCATAGGGGATGACACTCATCTCTTCTTTATCTTTTGCCGTGGTCGGGCATTGAGCCGAGCTCAATCTCACACCTTGCAATACAGGCAAGAACCCTTTCTTGGACTGATCCATTTTGAACTTCTTCAAAATCTTATCAAGGTATGTGCTTTGTGAAAGACCTATGAGGCGTCTCGATCTATCCCTATAGATCTTGATGCCTAATATGTAAGCAGCTTCTCCAAGGTCCTTCATTGAAAAACACTTATTCAAGTAGGCCTTAATGCTGTCCAAAAGTTCTATATCATTTCCCATCAAAAGTATGTCATCTACATATAATATGAGAAATGCTACAGAGCTCCCACTCACTTTCTTGTAAACGCAGGCTTCTCCATAAGTCTGCATAAACCCAAACGCTTTGATCATCTCATCAAAGCGAATGTTCCAACTCCGAGATGCTTGCACCAGCCCATAAATGGATCGCTGGAGCTTGCATACCTTGTTAGCATTCTTAGGATCGACAAAACCTTCCGGCTGCATCATATACAGTTCTTCCTTAAGATAGCCGTTAAGGAATGCCGTTTTGACGTCCATCTGCCATATCTCATAATCATAGTATGCGGCAATTGCTAACATGATTCGGACGGACTTCAGCTTCGCTACGGGAGAGAAAGTCTCATCGTAGTCAACCCCTTGAACTTGCTGATAACCCTTAGCGACAAGTCGAGCTTTATAGATGGTAACATTACCATCCGCGTCCGTCTTCTTCTTAAAGATCCATTTGTTTTCTATCGCTCGCCGATCATCGGGCAAGTCTGTCAAAGTCCATACTTTGTTTTCATACATGGATTCTATCTCGGATTGCATGGCTTCAAGCCATTTGTTGGAATCTGGGCCCGCCATCGCTTCTTCATAGTTCGAAGGTTCACCGTTGTCTAACAACATGATTTCCAGGACAGGGTTGCCATACCACTCTGGTGTGGAACGTGTCCTTGTGGACCTACGAAGTTCAGTAGCAACTTGATCCAAAGTACCTTGATCATCATCATTAATTTCCTCTCCAGTCGGTGTAGGCACCACAGGAACATTTTCCTGAGCTGCACTACTTTCCGGTTCAAGAGGTAGTACTTCATCGAGTTCTACTTTCCTCCCACTTACTCCTTTCGAGAGAAACTCTTTTTCCAGAAAGGATCCGTTCTTGGCAACAAAGATCTTGCCTTCGGATCTAAGGTAGAAGGTATACCCAATGGTTTCCTTAGGGTATCCTATGAAGACGCATTTTTCCGACTTGGGTTCGAGCTTTTCAGGTTGAAGTTTCTTGACATAAGCATCGCATCCCCAAACTTTTAGAAACGACAGCTTAGGTTTCTTTCCAAACCATAATTCATACGGTGTCATCTCAACGGATTTAGACGGAGCCCTATTTAAAGTGAATGTAGCTGTCTCTAGAGCGTATCCCCAAAATGATAGCGGTAAATCGGTAAGAGACATCATAGATCGCACCATATCCAATAGAGTGCGATTACGATGTTCGGACACACCATTACGCTGAGGTGTTCCAGGCGGCGTGAGTTGTGAAATGATTCCACATTTTCTTAAGTGCGTACCAAATTCGTGACTTAAATATTCTCCTCCACGATCTGATCGTAAGAACTTTATTTTTCGATCACGTTGATTCTCTACTTCATTCTGAAATTCCTTGAACTTTTCAAAGGTCTCAGACTTGTGTTTCATCAAGTAGACATACCCATATCTACTTAAGTCATCAGTGAGAGTGAGAACATAACGATATCCTCCGCGAGCCTCAACGCTCATTGGACCACACACATCAGTATGTATGATTTCCAATAAGTTGGTTGCTCGCTCCATTGTTCCGGAGAACGGAGTCTTGGTCATTTTGCCCATGAGGCATGGTTCGCATGTGTCAAATGATTCATAATCGAGAGACTCTAAAAGTCCATCAGCATGGAGCTTCTTCATGCGCTTGACACCAATGTGACCAAGGCGGCAGTGCCACAAGTATGTGGGACTATCATTATCAACTTTACATCTTTTGGTATTCACACTATGAATATGTGTAACATTACGTTCGAGATTCATTAAGAATAAACCATTGACCATCGGGGCATGACCATAAAACATATCTCTCATATAAATAGAACAACCATTATTCTCGGATTTAAATGAGTAGCCATCTCGCATTAAACGAGATCCAGATACAATGTTCATGCTCAAACTTGGCACTAAATAACAATTATTGAGGTTTAAAACTAATCCCGTAGGTAAATGTAGAGGTAGCGTGCCGACGGCGATCACATCGACCTTGGAACCATTCCCGACGCGCATCGTCACCTCGTCCTTCGCCAGTCTCCGCTTATTCCGCAGCTCCTGCTGTGAGTTACAAATGTGAGCAACGGCACCGGTATCAAATACCCAGGAGTTACTACGAGTACTGGTAAGGTACACATCTATTACATGTACATCAAATATACCTTTAGTGTTGCCGGCCTTCTTGTCCGCTAAGTATTTGGGGCAGTTCCGCTTCCAGTGACCCTTCCCTTTGCAATAAAAGCACTCAGTCTCAGGCTTGGGTCCATTCTTTGACTTCTTCCCGGCAACTGGCTTACCGGGCGTGGCAACATCTTTGCCGTCCTTCTTGAAGTTCTTCTTACCCTTGCCCTTCTTGAACTTGGTGGTTTTATTGACCATCAACACTTGATGTTGTTTCTTGATTTCTACCTCTGCTGACTTCAGCATTGAAAATACTTCAGGAATAGTTTTCACCATCCCCTGCATATTGTAGTTCATCACAAAGCTCTTGTAGCTCGGTGGGAGCGACTGAAGGATTCTGTCAATGACCGCCTCGTCCGGGTGGTTAATGTCCAGTTGGGACAGGCGGTTGTGCAACCCAGACATTTTGAGTATGTGCTCACTGACAGAACTGTTTTCCTCCATCTTACAACTATAGAACTTGTCGGAGACCTCATATCTCTCGACCCGGGCATGAGCTTGGAAAACCATTTTCAGCTCCTCGAACATCTCATATGCTCCGTGTTGCTCAAAACGCTTTTGGATCCCCGGTTCTAAGCTGTAAAGCATGCCGCACTGAACGAGGGAGTAATCATCAGCACGTGACTGCCAAGCGTTCATAACGTCTTGGTTCTCTGGGATGGGTGCTTCACCTAGCGGTCCTTCTAGGACACATGCTTTCTTGGCAGCTATGAGGATGATCCTCAGGTTCCGGACCCAGTCCGTATAGTTGCTGCCATCATCTTTTAGCTTGGTTTTCTCTAGGAACACGTTGAAGTTCATGTTGACATGAGCGTTGGCCATTTGATCTACAAGACATATTTTGCAAAGATTTTAGACTAAGTTCATGATAATTAAGTTCATCTAATCAAATTATTTAATGAACTCCCACTCAGATTTGACATCCCTCTAGTCATCTAAGTGTTACATGATCCGAGTCGACTAGGCCGTGTCCGATCATCACGTGAGACGGACTAGTCATCATCGGTGAACATCTCCATGTTGATCGTATCTTCCATACAACTCATGTTTGACCTTTCCGTCTCTGTGTTCCGAGGCCATGTCTGTACATGCTAGGCTCGTCAAGTTAACCCTAAGTGTTTTGCATGTGTAAAACTGTCTTACACCCGTTGTATGTGAACGTAAGAATCTATCACACCCGATCATCACGTGGTGCTTCGAAATGACGAACTTTAGCAACGGCACACAGTTAGGGGGAACACTTTCTTGAAATTATTATAAGGAATCATCTTATTTACTACCGTCGTTCTAAGTAAACAAGATGCATAAACATAATAAACATCACATGCAATTATGTAGTAGTGACATGATATGGCCAATATCATATAGCTCCTTTGATCTCCATCTTCGAGGCTCCATGATCATCTTCGTCACCGGCATGACACCATGATCTCCATCATCATGATCTCCATCATCGTGTCTCCATGAAGTTGCTCGCCAACTATTACTTCTACTACTATGGCTAACGGTTTAGCAATAAAGTAAAGTAATTACATGGTGTTAAATCATTGACACGCAGGTCATACAATAATTAAGACAACTCCTATGGTTCCTGCCGGTTGTCATACTCATCGACATGCAAGTCGTGATTCATATTACAAGAACATGATCTCATACATAAAAATATATCATTCATCATTCATCACAACTTTTGGCCATATCACATCACATAGCAATTGCTGCAAAAACAAGTTAGACGTCCTCTAATTGTTGTTGCATCTTTTACGTGGCTGCAATTAGGTTCTAGCAAGAACGTTTTCTTACCTACGAATAACCACAGCGTGATTTTGTCAACTTCTATTTACCCTTCATAAGGACCCTTTTCATCGAATCCACTCCAACTAAAGTGGGAGAGACAGACACCCGCTAGCCACCTTATGCAACTAGTGCATGTCAGTCGGTGGAACCTGTCTCACGTAAGCGTATGTGTAAGGTCGGCCCGGGCCGCTTCATCCCACAATACCGCTGAAGCAAAATAAGACTAGTAGTGGCAAGCAAGTTGACAAGATCTACGCCCACAACAGATTTGTGTTGTAGTCGTGCAATATAGAACTACGCATAGACCTAGCTCATGATGCCACTGTTGGGGAACGTTGCATAAAATAAAAAATTTCCTACGTTCACCAAGATCAATCTATGAGTTCATCTAGCAACGAGAGAAGAGTGCATCTACATACCCTTGTAGATCGCGTGCGGAAGAGTTCAAGAGAAAGGGGTTGAGGGAGTCGTTCTCGTCGTGATCCAAATCACCGGAGATCCTAGCGCTGAATGGACGGCACCTCCGCGTTCAACACACGTACGGTCAGCGTGACGACTCCTCCTTCTTGATCCAGCAAGGGGGAAGGAGAGGTTGATGAAGATCCAGCAGCACGATGGCGTGGTGGTGGATGCAGCAGGGCTCCGGCAGGGCTTCGCCAAGCAACTACGGGAGGGAGAGGTGTAGCAGGGAGGGGAGGGAGGCGCCAGGGTGTTGTGTGCGGCTGCCCTCCCACCCCCTCTTTATATAGGTATCCCAAGGGGGCGCCGGCCCTAGAGATGGGATCTCTAGGGGGGCGGCGGCCAAGGGGGGTGGAGTGCCCCCCAAGGCAAGTGAGGCGCCCCCTCCCCTAGGGTTCCGAACCCTAGGCGCAGAGGGGGGGCCAGGGGGGGGCACCAGCCCACTACGGGCTGGTTCCCCTCCCACTTCAGCCCATGGGGCCCTCCGGGATAGGTGGCCCCACCCGGTGGACCCCCGGGACCCTTCCGGTGATCCTGGTACAATGTCGGTGGACCCCGAAACTTTCCCGATGGCCGAAACTCGACTTCCCATATATAATTCTTTACCTCCGGACCATTCCGGAACTCCTCGTGACGTCCGGGATCTCATCTGGGACTCCGAACAACTTTCGGTTTGCTGCATACTCATATTCATACAACCCTAGTGTCACCGAACCTTAAGTGTGTAGACCCTACGGGTTCGGGAGACATGCAAACATGACCGAGACGGCTCTCCGGTCAATAACCAACAGCGGGATCTGGATACCCATGTTGGCTCCCACATACTCCTCGATGATCTCATCGGATGAACCACGATGTCAAGGATTTAAGCAACCCCGTATACAATTCCCTTTGTCAATCGGTACGTTACTTGCCCGAGATTCGGTCGTCGGTATCCCAATACCTCGTTCAATCTCGTTACCGGCAAGTCACTTTACTCGTACCGTAATACATGATCCCGTGACCAGACACTTGGTCACTTTGAGCTCATTATGATGATGCATTACCGAGTGGGCCCAGAGATACCTCTCCGTCATACGGAGTGACAAATCCCAGTCTTGATCCGTGTCAACCCAACAGACACTTTCGGAGATACCTGTAGTGCACCTTTATAGTCACCCAGTTACGTTGTGACGTTTGGTACACCCAAAGCACTCCTACAGTATCCGGGAGTTACACGATCTCATGGTATAAGGAAAAGATACTTGACATTGGAAAAGCTCTAGCAAACGAACTACACGATCTTTGTGCTATGCTTAGGATTGGGTCTTGTCCATCACATCATTCTCCTAATGATGTGATCCCGTTATCAATGACATCCAATGTCCATTGTCAGGAAACCATGACTATCTGTTGATCAACGAGCTAGTCAACTAGAGGCTTTCTAGGGACATGTTGTGGTCTAAGTATTCACACGTGTATTACGACTTCTGGATAATACAATTATAGCATGAATAAAAGACGATTATCATGAACAAGGAAATATAATAATAATCCTTTTATTATTGCCTCTAGGGCATATTTCCAACACTTCGTAGGCTCGCTGGTTGGTGAGGAGTTGGATGAGATTCATCATGTAATCGAGTTAGTTTTGTTAGGGCCTGATCCATAGTATCCACTATGTTCTTAGATTGATGTTGCTATGACTTTGCTATGCTTAATGCTTGTCACTTTGGGCCCGGGTGCCATGATTTCAGATCTGAACCATTTATGTTATCACCTTTATATCCATGTTCTAGATCCAATCTTGCAAGTTATAGTCACCTACTACGTGTTATGATCCGGCAACCCCGGAGTGACAACAACAGGGACCACTCCCGGTGATGAGCGTAGTTTGAGGAGTTCATGTATTCACTATGTGTTAATGCTTTGTTCCATTTCTCTATTAAAAGGAGGCCTTAAATCCCTTAGTTTCCAATATGGACCCCGTTGTCACGGGAGGGTAGGACAAAAGATGTCATGCAAGTTCTTTTAATAAAGCATGTATGACTATTTACGGAATACATGCCTACATTATATCAATGAACTGGAGCTAGTGTCATATCACCCTAGGTTATAACTGTCACATGATGAATATCATCCAACAAGTCACTGATCCAATGCCTACGAATTTACCTTATATTGTTTCTGCTAAGTTACTACTGTTGCTACTGCTATCATTACTGCTATCATATCACTACTATCACTGTTAGTGTTACTTTTGCTGCTGTCACTACTATCAAAACTATCAAACTACTTTGCTACTGATCACTTTGCTGTAGATAATTAATCTCTAGGTGTGGTTGAATTGACAACTCAGCTGCTAATACCTTCAAATATTCTTTGGTTCCCCTTGTGTCGAATCTACAAATTTGGGTTAAATACTTACCCTCGAAAACTGTTGCGATCCCCTATACTTGTGGGTTATCAAGTATCATCATACCCAGTTCAATATCGTTACCGTCAAGTCTATTTACTCATTTCGTAATGCATCATCCTACAACTAACTCATTAGTTACTTTGCTTGCAAGGCTTCTTATGATGTGCATTACCGAGAGGGCCCAGAGATACCTCTCCGATACTCGGAGTGACAAATCCTAATCTCGATCTTCGGAGATACTTGTAGAGCATCTTTATAATCACCCAGTTACATTGTGATGTTTGATAGCACATAAGGCATTCCTCCGGTATCCAGGAGTTGCATAATCTCATAATCGGAGGAATATGTATTTGACATGAAGAAAGCAGTAGCAATAAAACTGAACGATCATAATGCTAAGCTAATGAATGGGTCTTGTCCATCACATCATTCTACTAATGATGTGATCCCGTTCATCAAATGGAAACACATGTCTATGGTTAGGAAACTTAACCATCTTTGATTACCGAGCTAGTCTAGTAGAGGCTTACTGTGGACACAATATTTTGTCTATGTATTCACACATGTATCAAGTTTCCGGTTAATACAATTCTAGCATGAATAATAAACAGTTATTATGAAATAAGGAAATATAAAATAACAACTTTATTATTGCCTCTAGGGCATATTTCCTTTGGTCTCCCACTTGCACTAGAGTCAATAATCTAGTTCACATCGCCATGTGATTTAACACCAATGTATCACATCTTTATGTGATTCACACCCATAGTTCACATTGCCATGTGACCAATACCCAAAGGGTTTACTAGAGTCAATAATCTAGTTCACACCGTTATGTGATTAACACCCAAAGAGTACTAATGTGTGATCATGTTTCGCTTGTGAGAGAAGTTTAGTCAACAGGTCTGCCACATTCATATTCGTATGTGTTTTGCAAATTTCTATGTCTATAATGCTCTGCATGGAGCTACTCTAACTAATTGCTCCCATGTTCAATACATATCTAGATTGAGACTTAGAGTCATCTAGATCAGTGTCAAAGCTTACATCAACGTAACTCTTTACGACGAACTCTTTATGACCTCCATAACTGAGAAACATTTCCTTAGTCCTCTAAGGATAATTTTGACCGCTGTCTAGTGATCTACTCCTGGATCACTATTGTACCCCCTTGCCAAACTCATGGCAAGGCACATAACAGGTCTGGTACACAATATGACATACTTTATAGAACCTATGGCTGAGCCATAGGGAATGACTTTCATTCTCTCTCTATCTTCTGTCGTGGTCGGGCTTTGAGTCTTACTCAACTTCACACTTTACAACACATGCTAGAACTCCTTCTTTGAATGGTCCATTTTGAAATCCTTTCAAAATCCTGTCAAGGTGTGTGCTTTGTGAAGGTCCTATTACGCGTCTCGATCTATCTCTATAGATCTTGATGCCTAATACATAAGTAGCTTTACCGAGGTCTTCTTATTGAAAAATTCTTATTCAATTATCCTTTTATGCTATGCAGAAATTCTATATCATTTCAATTCAACAATATGTCATCCACATATAATATCAGAAATGCTATAGAGCTCCCACTCACTTTCTTGTAAATACAGGCTTCACTTTAAGTCTGTATAAACCATATGCTTTGATAACCTCATCAAAGCGTATATTCCAACTCCGAGAGATGCTTGCACCAGTCAATAGATGGATCGCTGGAGCTTGCACACTTTGTTGGTACCTTTGGGATCGACAAAACCTTCTGGTTGCATCATATACAACTCTTCTTAGAGATATCCATTTCAGGAATGCAATTTTGACATCCATTTGCTTGATTTCATAAAATGTAGCAATTTTGCAAACATGATTCGGATGGACTTAAGCATCACTACGGTTGAGAAAGTCTCATCGTAGTCAACCCCTTGAACTTATCGAAAACCTTTCGCGACAAGTCGAGCTTCATAGACAGTAACATTACTATATGTGTCTGTCTTCCTATTGAAGATCCATTTATTCTCAATGACTTGTCGATCATCGGGCAAGTCCATCAAAGTCCACACTTTGTTCTAATACATGAATCCTATCTCAGATTTCATAGCCTCAAGCCATTTGTCAGAAGCCGGGCTCATCAAAGCTTCTGCATAATCCGTAGGTTCATCATGGTCTAGTAACATGACTTTCAGAACAGGATTACCGTACCACTCTAGTGCGGATCATGCCCTGGTCGACCTATGAGGTTCAGTAGCAACTTGATCTAAAGTTTGATGATCATCATCATTTGCTTCCTCTCTAGTTGGTGTAGGCATCATGAGAACGGGTTTCTCTAATGCGATACTTTCTTAATTCGAGAGAAGGTACGTTTACCTCATCAAGTTCTACTTTCCTCCCTCTCACTTCTTTCGAGAGAAACTCCTTCTCTAGAAAGGACCCATTCTTGGCAAAAAAAAGATCTTTCCATCGGATCTATGGTAGAAGGTGTACCCAATTGTTTCCTTAGGGTATCCTATGAAGACGCACTTCTCCGATTTGGGTTTGAGCTTATCAGGCTGAAGCCTTTTGACATAAGCATCACATCCCCAAATTTTAAGAAATGACATCTTAGGTTTCTTGACAAACCACAATTCATACGGTGTCATCTCAACGGATTTAGACGGTGCCCTATCTAACGTGAATGCAGTTGTCTCTAATGCATAACTCCAAAAGATAGCGGTAAATCGGTAAGAGACATCATAGATAGCACCATATCTAATAAAGTACGGTTACGATGTTAGGACACACCATTATGCTGTGGTGTTCCAAGTGGCATGAGTTGTGAAACTATTCCACATTGTTTTAAATGAAGTCCAAACTCGTAACTCAGATATTTGCCTCCGCGATCAGATCGTAGAAACTTTATTTTCTTGTTATGATGATTCTCCACTTCACTCTGAAATTCTTTGAACTTTTCTAATGTTTCAAACTTGTGTTTTATTAAGTAGATATACCAACATCTGCTCAAATCATCTGTGAAGGTCAGAAAATAACGATACCCGGCGCGTGCCTCAACACTCATGGGACCGTATACATCGGTATGTATTATTTCCAATAAGTCATTGGCTCGCTCCATTGTTCCGGAGAATAGAGTTTTAGTCATCTTGCCCATGAGGCACGGTTTGCAAGTATCAAATGATTCATAATCAAGTGATTCCAAATGTCCATCTGCATGGAGTTTCTTCATGCGCTTTACAACAATATGACCTAAACGGCAGTGCCACAAATATGTTGCATTATCATTATCAACTTTGCATCTTTTGGCATCAATATTATGAATATGTGTATCACTACGATTGAGATTCAATAAACCATTAACATTGGGTGTATGACCATAGAAGGTTTTATTCATGTAAACAGACTAACAATTATTTTTTGTCTTAAATGAATAACAGTATTGCAATAAACACGATCCTATCTTGTTCATGCTCAACGCAAACACCAAATAACATTTATTTAGGTTTACACTAATCCTGAAAGTATAGGGAGTGCGCGATGATGATCATATCAATCTTGGAACTACTTCCAACACACATCATCACTTCACCCTCAACTACTAGTCTCCATTTATTGTGCAACTCTTGTTTCGAGTTACTAATCTTAGCAACGAACAGGTATCAAATACCTAGGGGCTACTACGAGCACTAGTAAGGTACATAATAACATGTATATCAAATATACCTTTGTTCACTTTGCCATCCTTCTTATCCGCCAAATATTTGGGGTAGTTCCACTTCCAGTGACTATTTCCTTTGAAGTAGAAGCACTCAGTTTTAGGCTTAGGTCCAGCTTTGGGCTTCTTCACGGGAGTGACAACTTGCTTGCCATTCTTCTTGAAGTTCCCATTATTTCCCTTGCCCTTTTTCTTGAAACTAATGGTCTTGTTAACCATCAACACTTGATGCTCTTTCTTGATTTCTACCGTCGCCGATTTCAGCACCACGAAGATCTCGGGAATCATTTTCATCATCCCTTGCATATTATAGTTCATCATGAAGTTCTAGTAGCTTGGTGATATTGACTAGAGAACTTTGTCAATCACTACCTTATCTAGAAGATTAACTCCCACTTGATTCAAGTGATTCTAGTGCCCAGACATTCTGAGCACATGCTCACTAGCTGAGCTATTCTCCTCCATCTTGTAGGCAAAGTATTTGTCAAAGGTATCATACCTCTCGACACGGGCATGAGTCTGAAATACCAATTTCAGCTCTTGGAACATCTCATATGCTCCACGACGTTCAAAACTTTTTTGAAGTCCCAGTCTAAGCCGTAAAGCATGGCACACTGAACTATCGAGTAGTCATCTGATCGAGCTTGCCAGATGTTCATAACGTCAGCTTCTGCTCCTGCAGTAGGCCTTTCACCTAGTGTTTCATCAAGGACATAATTCTTCTATGCAGCAATGAGGATAATCCTCAAGTTAGGGACCTAGTCTGTGTAGTTGCTACCATCATCTTTCATCTTAGCTTTATCTAGGAATGCATTAAAATTCAAGGGAACGGTAGCACGGGCCATTGATCTAGAACATAGATATGCAAAAACTATCAGGATTAAGTTCATGATAAATTAAGTTCAATTAATCATATTACTTAATAACTCCTACTTAGATAGACATCCCTCAAGTCATCCAAATGATACGTTATCCAAATCAACTAAACCATGTCCGATCATCACGTGATATGGAATAGTCATCAATGGTGAACATCTCTATGTTGATCATATCTACTATATGATTCACGTTCGACCTTTCGGTCTCCAGTGTTCCGAGGCCATATTTGTACATGCTAGGCTCGTCAAGTTTAACCCAAATATTCCACATGTGCAAAACTGGCTTGCACCCATTGTATGTGAATGTAGAGCCTATCATACCCGATCATCACATGGTGTCTCAGCGGTGCATACTCGGGGAGAACACTTATACCTTGATATTTTAGTTAAGGGATCATCTTATAATGCTATCGACGTACTAAGAAAAATAAGATGCATAAAGATAAACATCATATGTAATCAAAATATGTGACATGATATGGCCATCATCATCTTGTGCTTTTGATCTCCATCTCCAAAGCATCATCACGATCTCCATCGTCATCGGCTCGACACCTTGATCTCCATCATAGCGTCATGGTCGTCTCGCCAACTATTGTTTCTACAACTATCGCTACCTCTTAGTGATAAAGTAAAGAAATTACATGGTGTTTGTATTTCATACAATAAAGCGGCAACCATAAGGCTCTTGCCAGTTGCCGATAACTTTTACAAAACATGATCATCTCATACAAAAATGTATATCACATCATGTCATGACCATATCACATCACAACATGCCATGCAAAAAAAGTTAGACATCCTCTACTTTGTTGTTGCAAGTTTTATGTGGCTGGTACGGGCTTCTAGCAAGAACCGTTCTTACCTATGACACAAAACCACAATGGTGATTTATCAAGTTTGTTGTTTTAACCTTCAACAAGGACCAGCCGTGCTACCTCTTGAGCTTGCATTGGTTTTTCCCTTGAAGAGGAAAGGGTGATGCAGCAAAGTAGCGTAAGTATTTACCTCGGTTTTGAGAACCAAGGTATCAATCCAGTAGGAGACGACACACAAGTCACCTAGTACCTGCACAAACAATCAAGAACCTTGCAACCAACGCGATAAAGGGGTTGTCAATCCCTTGACGGTCACTCTCAAAAGTGAGATCTAATAGAGATAATAAAGTAAATATTTCAGGTATTTTTGTTGTATAGATTGGAAAGTAAAGATTTCAAAATAGTAAACGATATTCAAAGAGATGCATATATAACGAAAAAGAGACCCGGGGGCCATAGGTTTCACTAGTGGCTTCTCTCGATATAGCATGTATTACGGTGGGTGAACAAATTACTGTCGAGCAATTGAAAGAAAAGCGCATAATTATGAAGATATCTAAGGCAATGATCCTGAACATAGGCATCACGTCTATGTCAAGTAGACTGAAACGATTTTGCATCTACTACTATTACACCACACATCGACCGCTATCCAGCATGCATCTAGAGTATTAAGTTCATAAGAACGGAGTAACACATTAAGCAAGATGACATGATGTAGAGGGATAAACTCAAGCAATATGACATAAACCCCATCTTTTTATCCTCGATGGCAACAATACAATACATGACTTGCCGCCCCTACTGTCACTGGGAAAGGACTCCGCAAGATTGAACCCAAAGCTAAGCACTTCTCCCATTGCAAAAAAGATCAATCTAGTAGGCCAAACTAAACCGATAATTCAAAGGGACTTGCAAAGATATCAAATCATGCATATAAGAATTCACAGAAGAGCCAAATGATATTCATAGATAATCTTGTTCATAAATCCACAATTCATCGGATCTCGGCAAAAACACATCACAAAAGAATATTACATCGAATAGATCTCCAAGAACATCAAGGAGAAATTTGTATTGAGAATAAAAGAGTGAGAAGAAGCCATCTAGCTAATAACTATGGACCCGAAGGTCTGTGGTAAACTACTCACCATTCATCGGAGAGGTAATGGTGTTGATGTAGAAGCCCTTCGTGATCGATTCCCCCTCCGACAGATCACCAGAAATGGCCCCAAGATGGGATCTCACGGGTACAGAAGGTTGCGGCAGTGGAAAAGTGGTTTCGTGGCTCCCCCTGATGTTTTTAGGGTATAAGAGTATATATAGGCGAAAGAAGTACACCAGTGGAGCTACGAGCGGCCCACGAGGGTGGGGCGCACCTACCCCCCTAGGCGCACCCTCTTGCCTCGTGGACCGCTCGTGGCGTTTCTGACTTCAACTCCAAGTCTTCTGGTTTGCTTTCGGTCCAAGAAAGGTCATCACGAAAGTTTCATTCTATTTGGACTCCGTTTGGTATTCCTTTTTTGCAAAACTCTAAAATAGGCAAAAAAAATAGAAACTAGCATTGTGCCTCCGGTTAATAGGTTAGTCCCAAAAATAATGTAAAATAGCATATTAAAGCCCATTAAACATCCAAAATAGATAATATAATAGCATGGAACAATCAAAAATTATAGATACATTGGAGACGTATCAAGCATCCCCATGCTTAATTCCTGCTCATCCTCGAGTAGGTAAATGATAAAAACAGAATTTTTGATGTGGAATGCTACCTAACATAATTATCAATGTAATTTTCTTTATTGTGGCATGAATGTTCAGATCCGAAAGATTCAATACAAAAGTTTAATATTGACATAAAAATAATAATACTTCAATCATACTAACAAAGCAATCATGTCTTCTCAAAATAACATGGCCAAAGAAAGTCCATCCCTACAAAATCATATAGTTTGGCAATTCTCCATCTTCATCACACAAAATATTCAAATCATGCACAACCCCGATTTCAGCCAAGCAATTGTTTCATACTTTAGTATTCTGAAACTTTTTCAACTTTCAGCAATACATGAGCGTGAGCCATGTACCTAGCACTATAGGGAAGATGTTCTCACATCAACTTGGCATATTAATGGGCTATGGAGATGCCCATCAATAGATATCAATGTGAGTGAGTAGGATTGCCATGCAACGGATGCACTAGAGCTATAAACGTATGAAAGCTCAAAAAGAGACTAAGTGGGTGTGCATCCAAATTGCTTGGTCACGAAGACCTAGGGCATTTTGAGGAAGCCCATCATTCGAATATACAAGCCAAGTTCTATGACAAAAATTCCCACTAGTATATGAAAGTGACAAAATAAGAGACTCTCTATCATGAAGATCATGGTGCTACTTTGAAGCACAAGTGTGGAAAAAGGGTAATAGCATATTGCCCCTTGTCTCTTTTTCTCTCATTTTTTGTTTGGCTTCTTTGGCCTCTTTTTTTTCATTGGCTTCTTTTGCCTCTCTATTTTTTCCTCACACGGGACAATGCTCTAATAAGGATCATCACACTTCTATTTATTTACAACTCAAGGATTACAACTCGATACTTGGAACAAATTATGACTATATGAATGTCTCCGGTAGTGTACCGGGATGTGCAATGAATCAAGAGTGACATGTATGAAAGAATTATGAAAAGTGGCTTTGCTACAAATACGTTGTCAGCTACATGATCATGCAAAGCAATATGACAATGATGAAGTGTGTCATAGTAAATGGAACGGTGGAAAGTTGCATGGCAATATATCTCGGAATGGCTATGGAAATGCCATAATAGGTAGGTATGGTGGCTGTTTTGAGGAAAGTAAATGGTGGGTTTATGGTACCAGCGGAAGTTGCGTGGTACTAGAGAGGCTAGCAATGGTGGAAGGTGACAGTGCGTATAATCCATGGACTCAACATTAGTCATAAAGAACTCACATACTTATTGCAAAAATCTACAAGTGATCAAAACCAAGCACTACATGCATGCTCCTGGGGGAAGGGTTGGTAGGAGTTAACCATCGCACGATCCTGACCTCCACACATAAGGAAGAAAATCAAAGAAACACCTCATGCTTCAAATTTGTTACACAACGGTTACCATACGTGCATGCTATGGGACTCACAAACCTCAACACAAGTATTTCTCAAATTCAAAATTACTTCACTAGCATGACACTAATATCACCATCCTCATATCTAAAAACAATCATCAAGAATCAAACTTCTCATAGTATTCAACGCACTTTTTGTGAAAGTTCTTATTATATCCATCTTGGATGCCCATCATATTAGGACTAGTTTTATAGCCAAAGAAAATTACCATGCTGTTCTAAAAGACTCTAAAAATAATATAAGTGAAGCATGAGAGGTCAATAATTTCTATAAAATAAAACCACCACCGTGCTCTAAAAAGATATAAGTGAAGCACTAGAGCAAAATTGTCTAGCTCAAAAGATATAAGTGAAGCACATAGAGCATTCTAATAAATTCTGATTCATGTGTGTCTCTCCAAAAAGGTGTGTACAGAAAGGATGATTGTGGTAAACTAAAAAGACTCAAATCATACAAGATGCTCCAAGGAAAACACATATCATGTGGTGAATAAAAATATATATAGCCTCAAGTAAAGTTATCGATAGACGAAGACGAAAGAGGGGATGCCTTCCGGGGCATCCCCAAGCTTAGGCTTTTGGTTGTACTTTAATTTTACCTTGGGGTTCCTTGGGAATCCCCAAGCTTAGGATCTTGCCACTCTTGATTCCAAAATCCATCAAATCTTTACCCAAAACTTGAAAAGTTCACACAACACAAAACTTCAACAGAAAATCTCATGAGCTCCGTTAGTATAAGAAAATAAACCACCACTTTAAGGTACTATAATGAACTTATTCTTTATTTATATTGGTGTTAAACCTACTGTATTCCAACTTGTATATGGTTCATACCCCCTTATACTACTCATAGATTCTTCAAAATAAGCAAACAACACACGAAAAACAGAATCTGTCAAAAACAGAACAGTCTGTAGTAATCTGTAACTTCCGAATACTTCTGTAACTCCAAAAATTCTGAAATAAATTGGTTGACTGTGAGGAATTTGTCTATTAATAATATGAAAAAATAATCAACCTAAAATCACTCTTCTATATAAAATGACAGCTATTCTCATTAGCGCAAAATTTCTGTTTTTTACAGCAAGATCGCAAAGACTTCACCCAAGTCTTCCCGAAGGTTCTACTTGGCACAAACACTAATTAAAACATAAAACCACATCTAAAAAGAGGCTAGATGAATTATTTATTACTAAACATGAGCAAAAAGCAAAGAACAAAAATAAAATTGGGTTGCCTCCCAACAAGCTCTATTGTTTAATGCCCTTAGCTAGGCATAAAAACACAAATAGATCTAGGTATTGCCATCTTTGGTATGCAATTCTTCAATTGGACACAAATAACCCTTAGGAGGTTCTTTGGTTTTGTTACTGATCAAACTCCTAGGCAAGAAATCAAGAAATTCATTTGTGGAAAAGGGTTCCTTAATGATATCGAAAAAATTGGGGTGAACACTTATTGATTTGAGATCTTCATTTTCCTTACTAGAAGATTCACCTTTATTCTTAGGAACGTAGATAAACTTGGCAACTTTGGTAGGAGGAGGATTTGAGGTGTTTTTAACGGCAGAAAAAGCGGAACCCAAGTTGGTAATAATATCTTTGAGTTTATCAATTCTAGTAGAATATTGATCCATCTTTTCATTAACTATGGGTTCCTTTTCCCTAAGATTCTTCAGAGTAACTCCTACCTTAGATCCATATTGAGTAATTTGATTGTGGATCTTTTTATCCAAATTTTTGATTAACTCAATAGTGTCAATTTTATTTTCAATAATATCAAGCCTTTGCATCACATGTTCCAAGGTTAAAATAGTTCCATTGACCAAAAGAGGTGGTGGGCCTAACAAATCTACCATGGCATTATAAGAATCAAAAGTATGGCTTCCCAAGAAATTCCCTCCAGTAATGGTGTCAAGAACATATCTGTTCGAAGGAGTAATGCCTACATAAAAATTGCGAAGGAGAACGGAGGTGGATTGCTTTCTAGTAGATCTATTTTGAGCATTGCAAATTCTATGCCAAGCATCTTTTAGATTTTCTCCCTCCCTTTGTTTAAAATTGAGAACTTCATTATCAGGAGTACTAACAATGATAGGAGGACTAGCCATGAGGGAGAAACAAACGATCTAACAAACGGTCGCACAAGAAGCAAGCGAGAAGAGACGAACAGAAGAGGGGCGAAGAAAAGGCAAAGGTTTTCGAAAATCGATTTAGAAGTGGGGGAGAGGAAAACGAGAGGCGAATGGAAAATAATGTAATTCGAGGGAGAAGAGCTTATGGTGGGTACTTGGTATGGCTTGACTTGGCGTAGATCTCCCCGGCAACGGCGCCAAAAATCCTTCTTGCTACCTCTTGAGCTTGCGTTGGTTTTTCCCTTGAAGCGGAAAGGGTGATGCAACGAAGTAGCGTAAGTATTTCCCTCAGTTTTGAGAACCAAGGTATCAATCCAATAGGAGACGACACACAAGTCACCTAGTACCTGCACAAACAATCAAGAACCTTGCAACCAACATGATAAAGGGGTTGTCAATCCCTTCACGGTCACTCGCAAAACTGAGATCTAATAGAGATAATAAAGTAAATATTTTTGGTATTTTTGTTGTATAGATTGGAAAGTAAAGATTTCAAAATAGTAAACGAGATTCAAAGAGATGCAAATGTAATGGAAAAGAGACCCGGTGGCCATAGGTTTCACTAGTGGCTTCTCTCGAGATAGCATGTATTACGGTGGGTAAACAAATTACTACCGAGCAATTGATAGAAAAGCGCATAATTATGAAGATATCTAAGGCAATGATCATGAACTTAGGCATCACGTCCGTGTCAAGTAGACCGAAACGATTCTGCATCTACTACTATTACTCGACACATCGACCGCTATCTAGCATGCATCTAGAGTATTAAGTTCATAAGAACAGAGTAACGCATTAAGCAAGATGACATGATGTAGAGGGATAAACTCAAGCACTATGGCTTAAACCCCATCTTTTTATCCTCGATGGCAACAATACAATACGTGCCTTGCTGCCCCTAATCTCACTAGGAAAGGACACCACAAGATGGAACCCAAAGCTAGGCACTTCTCCCATTGCAAGAAAGATCAATCTAGTAGGCCAAACTGAACCGATAATTCGAAGAGACTTGCAAAGATATCAAATCATGAATGTATGAATTCAGAGAAGAACCAAATAATATTCATAAATAATCTTGTTCATAAATCCACAATTCATCGGATCTCGACAAACACACTGCAAAAGAATATTACATCGAATAGATCTCGAAGAACATCGAGGAGAACTTCGTATTGAGAATCAAAGAGAGAGAACAAGCCATCTAGCTAATAACTATGGACCCGAAAGTCTATGGTAAACTACTCATGATTCATCGGAGAGGCAATGGTGTTGGTGTAGAAGCCCTCCGTGATTGATTCCCCCTCCGACAGTCGCCGGAAAAGGCCCCAAGATGGGATCTCATGGATACAGAAGGTTGCGGGGGTGGAAAAGTGGTTTCGTGGCTCCCCCTGATGTTTATAGGGTATAAGAGTATATATAGGCGAAAGAAGTACGTCGGTGGAGCTACGAGGGTCCCACGAGGGTGGGGGCGTGCCTACCTCCCTGGGCGTGCCCTCCTGCCTCGTGGACGCCTCGTGGCGTTTATGACTTCAACTCCAAGTCTTCTGGTTTGCTTTCAGTCCAAGGAAGATCATCCCGAAGGTATCATTCCATTTGGACTCCGTTTGGTATTCCTTTTCTGCAAAACTCTAAAATAGGCAAAAAACAGAAATTGGCACTGGGCCTCCAATTAATAGGTTAGTCCCAAAAATAATATAAAGAGCATATTAAAGCCCATTAAACATCCAAAACAGATAATATAATAGCATGGAGCAATCAAAAATTATAGATACGTTGGAGACGTATCAGGCCGTAGTCAAATTCGATTCAACTAAAGTTGGAGAAACAGACACCCGCTAGCCACCTTTATGCAAAACTAGTTGCATGTTTGTCGATTCAACCGGTCTCATGAACGTGGTCATGTAAGGTTGGTCCAGGCCGCTTCATCCAACAATACCACTGAATCAAAATAAGACATTGGTGGTAAGCAGTATGACGGTCACCGCCCACAACTCTTTGTGTTCTACTCATGCATATCATTTACGCATAGACCTAGCTCGGATGCCACTATTGGGGAACGTAGCATGCAATTTCAAAAAAAATCCTACGCTCACACAAGATCTATCTAGGAGATGCATAACAACGAGAGGGGGAGAGTGTGTCCACGTACCCTGATACGTCTCCAACGTTCCATGCTATTATATTACCCGTTTTGGATGTTTATGGGCTTTACTTTACAATTCTATATCATCTTTGGGACTAACCTACTAACCGGAGGCCCAGCCCGAATTGCTGTTTTTTTTTGCCTATTTCAGTGTTTCGAAGAAAAGGAATATCAAACAGAGTCCAAACGGAATGAAACCTTTGGGGGCGATCTTTTTGGAACAAACGTGATCCAAGAGGACCTGGAGTGGAAGTCAAGAAACAAGCGAGGCAGCCACGAGGGTGCCCGGCGCGCCCCCTACAGGTGGGCACGACCCCACCCTCATGGGCCCCTCGAGCGTCCACCGACCTACTTCTTCCTTCTACATATACCCATGTACTCCGAAACCATCAGAAGCGACCATGAAAAACTATTTCCACCGCCGTAACCTTCTGTATCCGTGAGATCCCATCTTGGAGCCTTCGCCGGCGCTCCGTCGGAGGGGGAATCGATCATGGAGGGCCTCTACATCATCCCCAAGGCCTCTCCGATGAGTTGTGAGTAGTTTACCATAGACCTTCGGGTCCATATTTATTAGCTAGATGGCTTCTTCTCTCTCTTTGAATCTCAATACAAAGTTCTCCTTCCTCTTCTTGGAGATCTATTCGATGTAACTCTTTTTGCGGTGTGTTTGTCGAGATCCGATGAATTGTGGGTTTATGATCAAGTTTATCTATGAGAAATATTTGAATCTCCTCTGAATTCTTTTATGTGTGATTAAGTTATCTTTGCAAGTCTCTTCGAATTTTCAGTTTGGTTTGGCCTACTAGATTGATCTTTCTTGCAATGGGAGAAATGCTTGCTTTGGGTTCAATCTTGCGGTGTCCTTTGCCAGTGACAGCAGGGGCAACAAGGCATGTATTGTATTGTTGCCATCGAGGATAAAAAGATGGGGTTTATATCATATTGCATGAGTTTATCCCTCTACATCATGTCATCTTTCTTAATGCGTTACGCTGTTCTTCATGAACTTAATACTCTAGATGCATGCTGGATAGCGATCGATGTGTGGAGTAATAGTAGTAGATGCAGGCAGGAGTCGGTCTACTTGTTATGGACGTGATGCCTATATACGTGATCATGCCTAGATAATCTCATAAATATGCGCTTTTCTATCAATTGCTCGACAGTAATTTGTTCACCCACCGTAATAATTATGCTATCTTGAGAGAAGCCACTAGTGAAACCTATGGCCCCTGGTTCTATCTCTTATCATATAAGCTTTCAATCTACTTTTATTTGCATCTTTACTTTTCCAATCTATATCATAAAATACCAAAAATATATTTATCTTATCATATTATCTCTATCAGATCTCACTTTTGCAAGTGGTCGTGAAGGGATTGACAACCCCTTTATTGCGTTGGTTGCGAGTTCTTGTCTGTTTGTGTATGTGCGTTGGACTTGTGAGGAGCCTCCTACCAGATTGATACCTTGGTTCTCAAAAACTGAGGGAAATACTTACGCTACTATTGCTGCATCACCCTTTCCTCTTCAAGGAAAACCAACGCAAGCTCAAGACGTAGCAAGAAGGATTTTTGGCGCCGTTGCCTGGGAGGTCTTCGCTCAAGTCAAGACATACCAAGTACCCATCACAAACTCATCTCCCTCGCACTTACATTATTTGCCATTTGCCTCTCGTTTTCCTCTCCCCCACTTCACCTTTGTCGTTTTATTTGCCCTCTCTTTCCCAATCTCCTCTCTCTTTTGCTTGCCTTTTTGTTTGCTTGTGTGTTGGATTACTTGTCGCGATAGCGCAAGATAATACCAAATTGTGTGATTTTCCCAATACCAATAATAATAATTTCCTTAGTACTCCAGTTGCTCCTCTTAATGATGTTGAGTCTTGTGAAATCAATGTTGCCTTGCTAAATCTTGTTATGAAAGATCAATTATCCGGCCTTCCTAGTGAAGATGCCGCTACCCATCTAAACAACTTTGTTGATTTGTGTGAGATGCAAAAGAAGAAAGATATGGATAATGATATTGTTAAATTGAAGTTATTTCCATTTTCACTTAGACATCGTGCTAAAATTTGGTTTTCGTCTTTGCCTAAAAATAGTATTGATTCATGGAATAAGTGCAAAGATGCCTTTATGTGTAAGTATTTTCCTCCCGCTAAGATCATCTCTCTTAGGAACGATATTATGAATTTTAAACAACTTGATCATGAGCATGTTGCCCAATCTTGGGAAAGAATGAAATTGATGATTCACAATTGCCCTACTCATGGTTTGAATTTATGGATGATCATACAAAAGTTTTATGCCGGATTGAATTTTGCTTCTAGAAATCTTTTAGATTCGGCCGTGGGAGGCACGTTTATGGAAATAACCTTAGGAGAATCTACTAAACTACTTGATAATATTATAGCTAATTATTCTCAATGGCACACTGAAAGATCTACTAGTAAAAAAGTGCATGCTATAGAAGAAATTAATGTTTTGAGTGGAAAGATGGATGAACTTATGAAATTTTTTGCTACTAAGAGTGCTCTTATTGATCCCAATGATATGCCTTTGTCTACTTTGATTGAGAATAATAATGAATCTATGCATGTGAATTTTGTTGGTAGGAATAATTTTGGTAACAATGCTTATAGAGGAAACTTTAATCCTAGACCGTTCCCTAGTAATCCCTCTAATAATTATGGAAATTCCTACAATAATTCTTATGGAAATTTTAATAAGATGCCCGCTGATTTTGAAAATAGTGTGAAAGAATTTACGGTCTCTCAAAAGAATTTTAATGCCTTGCTTGAAGAAAAATTGCTTAAAGTTGATGATTTGG
Source organism: Triticum aestivum (assembly GCF_018294505.1). Lineage (NCBI taxonomy): Eukaryota > Viridiplantae > Streptophyta > Magnoliopsida > Poales > Poaceae > Triticum > Triticum aestivum. Next base: position 688,935,753 of record NC_057810.1, read on the forward strand.
CTAGGAATGTTGATAGACTTTTGCTTGATGTTGATTCTTTGAAACTTATATCTACTTCTCCTAAGCATGATATCAATGAGTCTGTCAAAGCTATGAGAATTTGCATTGATGAGTGCAAAGAAAGAACCGCTAGATTGCGTGCCAAGAAAGATTGCTTTGTGAAGGCGTGTTCTTCTAGTTTCCATGAAAATAATGATGAAGATCTAAAAGTTATTGATGTGTCCCCTATTAAATCTTTGTTTTGCAATATGAATCTTAATAATGATGGGACTGGAGATGAGTCAGCTTTAGTTAAAAGGTGTCCCGATGATTCGGAGTTTTAAGATCTTGATGCTAAATTTGGTAAAAGTGGGATTGGAGAGGTCAAGACTTTAAATAGCATAGAACCAACTATCTTGGATTTCAAGGAATTTAATTATGATAATTGTTCTTTAGAATATTGTATTTCCTTGTTGCAATCCGTGTTGAATTCTCCTCATGCTTATAGTCAAAATAAAGCCTTTACCAAACATATTGTTCACGCCTTGATGCAATCTTACAATGAAAAACTTAATTTGGAAGTTTCTATACCTAGAAAACTTAATGATAAGTGGGAACCTACTATAAAGATTAAAATTAAAGATCATGAGTGTTATGATTTGTGTGATTTGGGTGCTAGTGTTTCCACAATTCTGAAAACTTTATGTGATATTCTAGGTTTCCATGATCTTGATGATTGCTCTTTAAATTTGCACCTTGCAGATTCCACCATTAAAAAGCCTATGGGAAAGATCAATGATGTTCTTATTGTTGCAAATAGGAACTATGTGCCCGTAGATTTTATCGTTCTTGACATAGATTGCAATCTTTCATGTCCTATTATTCTTGGTAGACCTTTCCTAAGAACGATTGGTGCGATTATTGATATGAAGGAAGGGAATATTAGATTCCAATTTACATTAAGGAAAGGCATGGAAAACTTTCCAAGAAAGAAAGTCAAATTACCTTATGAATCTATCATGCAAGCTACCTATGAATCAAGTGCCAAAGATGGCACCATTTAGATCTATCCTCGCATCTATGCCTAGCTAGGGGCGTTAAACAGTAGCGCTAGTTGGGAGGCAACCCAATTTTATTTTAGTTTTGTTGTTTTTGGTTATGTTTAGTAATAAATTTTGCGTCTACCTTCTGTTTAAATGTGTGTTCTTGTTTTAATTAGTGTTTGTGCCAAGTAGAACCTATAGGATAACCTATGGTAAGAGTTAATTTGATTCTGCTGAAAAACAGAAACTTTGTGCTCACAAGAAAAAAATCAATAAATCAGAGAAACATGCTTTTGCGTTGATTTCTTTGCTGTAGATCAATAGACAAATTTCCTAGGACTTCCTATTTTGGTAGGATTTTTAGAGTTCCAGAAGTATTCAAAAGTTACAGATTGCTACAGACTGTTCTGTTTTTGCCAGATTCTGCTTTTAGTGTGTTGTTTGCTTATTTTGATGCATCTATGGCTAGTATGTAGGGGTATGAACCGTAGATAAGTTGGAATACAGTAGGTTTAACACCAATATAAATAAACAATGAGTTCATTACAGTACCTTATGTGGTGGTTTTTCTTTCTTGCACTAACGGAGCTTATGAGATTTCCTGTTGAGTTTGGTATTGTGAAGTTTTCAAGTTTTGGGTAAAGATTTGATGGACTATGGAATAATGGGTGGAAAAAGCCTAAGCTTGGGGATGCCCATGGCACCCAAATATATTCAAGGATAACCAAAAGCCTAAGCTTGTGGATGCCCCGGAAGGCATCCCCTCTTTCGTCTTCGTCTATCGGTAACTTTACTTGGAGCTATATTTTTATTCGCCACATGATATGTGTTTTGCTTGGAGCTTGGTGTATGATATTAGTCTTTGCTTTTTAGTTTACCACAATCATTCTTGCTGTACACACCTATTGGGAGAGAAATACTTGATTTGAAATTTATTAGAATACTCGATGTGCTTCACTTATATCTTTTGAGCTAGATAGTTTCGCTCTAGTACTTCACTTATATTTTTTAGAGCATGGTGGTGGCTTAATTTTGTAGAAATTGTTGATCTCTCGTGCTTCACTTATATTATTTTGAGAGTCTCTTAGAACAGCATGGTATTTGCTATGGTTATAAAATTGGTCCTAGAATGATGGCATCCAAGTTGGGTATAATAAAAACTATCATAGAAAGTGAATTGGATGCTATGATCAATTTGATACTTGATAATTGTTTTGATATATAGAGGTGGTGATATTAGAGTCATGCTAGTTGGGTAATTGTGAATTTAAAGAATACTTGTGTTGAATTTTGTGATTCCCGTAGCATGCACATATGGTGAACCGCTTTGTGATGAAGTTGGCGCACAATTTTATTTATTGATTGTCTTCCTTATGAGTGGCGGTCGGCGACGAGCGATGGTCTTTTCCTACCAATCTATCCCCCTAGGAGCATGCGTGTAGTACTTTGTTTTCAATTGCTTGTAGATTTTTGCAATAAGTATATGAGTTCTTTATGACTAATGTTGAGTCCATGGATTATACGCACTCTCACCCTTCCACCATTTCTAGCCTCTCTTGTGCCGCGCAACTTTCGCCGGTACCATACACCACCATATACCTTCCTCAAAACAGCCACCATACCTACCTATTATGGCATTTCCATAGCCATTCCGAGATATATTGCCATGCAACTTTACACCGTTCCATTTATTATGACACACATCATCATTGTCATATTGCTCTTTGCATGATCATGTAGTTGACATCGTATTTGTGGCAAAGCCACCTCATAATTTTTCATACATGTCACTCTTGATTCATTGCATATCCCGGTACACCCCCAAAGGCATCCATATAGAGTCATGTCTTGTTCTAAGTATCAAGTTGTAATTTTGAGTTGTAAATACATAAAAGTGTGATGATCTTCATTATTAGAGCATTGTCCCAGTGAGGAAAGGATGATGGAGACTATGATTCCCCCACAAGTCGCGATGAGACTTCGGACTTCAAACAAAAAAAGGCCAAATAAAAAATAAAATAATAAAAAAGAAAAAAATTGAGAGAAAAAGAGAGAAGGGACAATGCTACTATCCTTTTTACCACACTTGTGCTTCAAAGTAGCACCATGATATTCATGATAGAGAGTCTCCTACGTTATCACTTTCATATACTAGTGGGAATTTTTCATTATGGAACTTGGCTTGTATATTCCAGTGACGGGCTTCCTCAAAATGCCCTAGGTCTTCGTGAGCAAGCAAGTTGGATGCAGACCCACTTAGTTACTTTTGTTGAGCTTTCATACATTTATAGCTCTAGTGCATCCGTTGCATGGCAATCCCTACTCACTCACATTGATATCTATTAATGGGCATCTCCATAGCCCGTTGATACGCCTAGTTGATGTGAGACTATTTTCTCCTTTTTGTCTTCTCCACAACCACCATTCTATTCCACATATAGTGTGTGAAAATTGAAAAGGTTGGAGATTACTAAAGTATGAAACAATTGCTTGGCTTGTCATCGGGGTTGTGCATGATTAAATACTTCGTGTGATGAAGATAGAGCAACATCCAGACTATATGATTCTGTAGGGATAACTTTCTTTAGCCATGTTATTTTGAGAAGACAGGATTGCTTTATTGGTATGCTTGAAGTATTACTATTTCTTATGTCAATATGAACTTTTATTTTGAATCATTTGGATCTGAAAATTCATGCCACAATAAAGAAAGTTACATTGAGAAATATGTAGGTAGCATTCCACGTCAAAAATTCTGTTTTTATCATTTACCTACTCATGGACGAGCAGGAATTAAGCTTGGGGATGCTTGATACGTCTCCAACGCATCTATAATTTTTGATTGTTCCATGCTATTATATTACCCGTTTTGGATGTTTATGGGCTTTACTTTACACTTTTATATAATTTTTGGGACTAACCTACTAACCGGAGGCCCAGCCTGAATTGCTGTTTTTTCCTATTTCAGTGTTTTGAAGAAAAGGAATATCAAACGGAGTCCAAACGGAATGAAACCTTCGGGAGCAACCTTTTTGGAACAAACGTGATCCAAAGGACTTGGAGTGAAAGTCAAGAAACAAGCGAGGCGGCCATGAGGGTGGCCGGCGCGCCTGTCGGTGTCAAAACCGGCGGATCTCGGGTAGGGGGTCCCGATCTGTGCATCTTAGGCTCATGGTAACAGGAAGCAAGGGACACGATGTTTACCCAGGTTCGGGCCCTCTCAATGGAGGTAAAACCCTACTTCCTACTTGATTAATATTGAAGATATGAGTAGTACAAGAGTAGATCTACCACGAGATCGTAGAGGCTAAACCCTAAGAGCTAGCCTATGATGGTATGATGGTAATTATGATCGGCCTTCTAAGGACCATCCTCTCCAGTTTATATAGACACCGGAGAGGGCTAGGGTTTACATGGAGTCGGTTACAAGGAAGGAAATACAATATCTGGATCGCCAAGCTTGTCTTCCACGCAAAGGAGAGTCCCATCCGAACATAGGCCGGAGTCTTGAGTCTTGTATCTCCACGCTTTAATAGTCCGGATGATGTATATAGTCCGGCTGTCCGGATACCCCCTAATCCAGGACTCCCTTAGTAGCCCCTGAACCAGGCTTCAATGACGATGAGTCCGGCACGCAGTCTTGTCTTCGGCATTGCAAGGCGGGTTCCTCCTCCGAATACTCCAAGGTAATTATCGAACATGTAGACCGTGTCCGGATCTGCAAAATGATCTTCACATACCACCATGGAGAGAATGATACTTCAGCTGACAACTTTTAGACGACGTGATATGTTATTACGTTCAAGTCATTATTCGAACCGTTTTTCCACAACCATCTATAGCGCGTATTGCAAGGCGGTTTCCTTGACATGTCTTGTCAAAGCAGAGATTGTGTCCCCTTATCACGGGATTCTCATCAATACGGGCATGGGTAATCCCTCCGTGCCATCAATCGTGGCGCTTGGGAAGTAAGCGATTCCCAACGGGCAAGTGGGGAGGCGCACCACTTTCGTGGCCTCTATAAAGGGATAAAGGACCCTCATTTTCACCCACGCCCTCCTCCTCCTTTGCTCATCCTCACCTCCCCGAGATCCAGGGCCCTAGTCCAAGTCTTCTCCGCACAGCTAAACATGTCCGGAGGCAAGTGGGTGGTTTCCACCATGAAGGAGAAGAATATCACGAATCTTTGAGCGGCCGGATACTTGGCTGCAGACATAGCGCACCGGCTACCAGATGACGGGCAGGTCATTCCAACTCCAGGACCCCACGAGAGGGTCATGTTTCTCGCCCACTTCGTCTGTGGACTGGGGTTTCCACTTCACCCCTTCGTTCACGGGCTCATGTTCTACTACGGGCTAGATTTCCATGATCTAGCCCCGAACTTCGTCCTCTACATATCAGCGTTTATCGTCGTATGCGAGGCCTTCCTCCATGTAAAGCCTCATTTTGGCTTGTGGCTGCAAATCTTCTGCGTGAAGTCGAAGATTGTGAGCGGCCAGCAAGCGGAGTGCGGAGGAGCCATGGTGGGCAAGATGCCTAACGTCACCTGGCTTGACGGCTCCTTTGCGGAAACCGTAAAGGGGTGGCAGTCGGGGTGATTCTACATCACCGAGCCGCGCGACGCCAGCTGGGCGGCGGCCCCCGTGTTCCGATCCGGAACCCCCATGCGGCTCACCTCCTGGGAACAAAAGGGCCTGTTATGGGGCGAATCTACAGAGCTGACCGGACTCAAAAACTACATCAAGGGCATGAAGGACAAGAACATCAAGCTTGTCAACGTGATCCAGGTCATGCTCGTTTGCCGGATTCTTCCATGCCAAAGGTGGGCATTAAATTTGTGGGAGTTCATCCCGGCTGAACACCAGACGCTTCAGAGGCTCTATGGCATGAAGCACAAAAACGCGTGGAAGGCGTTGTTCAAGGCCTCCGAAGTAGCTCCTCACATATCCGAGGACCGTGGCTCCAAGTCGTGCGGCCTCCTAGTCAGGTGAGTTCTCAGGCTGCCACCGGATTCGGTTCTTCCCAATATATACATGGGGGAGCCTTAATTAATTGTGCATATTTGTTCAGGATTATGTGGAGACAGCGGAGCAGATTGACTGTCCGGCTCCACTGCCAGAAAGCCCAGCTAATGCTCTCCTGGCAGAGATGCTGGTCCCGGCGCCCTACAAGGGGCCGGAGAAGAAGGCCGATAAGAAGGCCCTGGGGATCCGAAAGGGTCTCCGGCGTAAGGTTGCACCAGAAGCCTCGTCCGAAGACGACGAGGCATACTCCTCCCCCGAATGGGAAGAAGAAGAAGCAGAAGAGGAGGAGGCCGCCCCATCCGGAAAGGGCGGGGGGCCTGAGAGGGCGGACCAGGGGGCCAGGAGAGTCCCCCGGCGTAAGGCCGTCATACCTTGGTCGTCCGATGATGACGAGGCAGATTCCTCCTGCGGAGGCGGGGGGAAACAAGAAGAAACTCCACCTCCCCGTATTGCGGGGGGGGGGAGAAAAAGAGGAAAGCCGCCCCGGAGGGGGAGGCTGGGTGGTCCAAGAAGGGAAAGGCGTCCCTTCCGGACTACTCCACCACCGCCGCCGATAGCGAGGAGGGGTGGCTGCCCAGGAAGAAGCCCCTAGTGCGATCGTAAGTATCCGCACTGTATCATAATTTTGCTTCATAATTTTGTTATAACGCCAAACTGGTATGTAGTCCGGCCAGGATCCATCCCGAGGTGTCGTCTTCGGACGGGTCCTTGAGTGACTCGGCAATGAACTCACTTCCGACGGCCACTACTCCTCGGCCTGTGGATGACACGGAGGTGTTGTCCCAAAGGCTCCCAGAGCGGGGAGAGGTGGATCTGGAGGCGCCCCAAGGCGGCATTCCAAACGTCGGATACGCGGGGTTCAAGGTCCCCACAGATCGTGTTGATGAGAGCCACAGTAGGCCGAGCTCTTAACCGAACACTGTTCCGGAGCCTTTAATGGTTCCGGACTCAGGCAGGCAACCCTCGTTAAGGAGGGCGAGTCGTCTATGTCGAGGCTTCTGTTGCACCCGAGGCGCCGGATTGTCTGCTAGAAGCGCTTCGCAGCGCTTCCGTAGATGAATAGCACTGTACTCTTATGAGTGTGGTGATTCAGAAGGTTTCGTCCGCCAAGAGCGGACTAACCGAAGCCTACACCAGCCTCCTAACAGGCTTTGAGGTAAGTAATAAAAATGTGTGAAATTACCACCCGATAGGTAGTAGCCCCTGATACTCTGTTTGGTGTTCGGAAGGAAAAACCAAACGGAGGGTCAATTATAATCCGCGGGAGTCTGACAATAAGTTTGAATGTGAATAAGCAGGCTGTGCTGCTTGCCGCTGCGGTCCATACGGCCGAGATTGCCGGACTAAAACAGGACCTGGAGCAGGCGCAGGGGGAGCTCGACCTCACGAGGAGGCAGCTCGAAAAGAACAAAGGTGAGTGATTCCCCGCTCTCATATAATTAATGATAGATGAAATTGGTTATTCTAACAACGAAGCGTCATGATTGTGTAATAGAGGCCACCACCGAAGTGGCGTCTCTGAAAAAAGCGCTGTCCGAGGCCAAACACAAGGCGGCCTTGGAACGCAAGGAGCGCGAGAAGCAAGACGCCCGAGTGGGCGAGGTACAAGAAGAGCTCCAGGAGATCGGCAAAAAGTTCGAGTCCGTGGAGCATGAGCTTAAGGCGAAAGAGGCCGAGCTTGCGAAGGCCCTTGCAAGTATAAAAGACGCCAAGGCCGAAGTCGAGAAGGCACAGCAGGAAATCCAGGAGGCCAAAAAGATAATGGCGGGTAAGAAATTCTTTATGCAAAGCAAACATGTGGAGGAGGCGTTTCTTTTACTTACCCGAGTCTGAAGCTCTCCAGGGGCATTCGCAGATCTTCCACGCAGCGTATCAGATGCCGCCGAATTCTACCGTGCTCAGGATGGGAGCTCAACAGAGAAGCTGTTCTGGTCCCAGTATGCTGGGCCGAACATCCAACGCCTCTGAGTGACCAACTGAAGCAGTTGGTCGAACTCCACAGGGCGGCCGAAGTGGCTATGAAGGATTTCATAGTCCGGATGTGGCCTGGTGAGCCCCTGCCCACCAGCTACTTCGGCCTGACCAAGCGGATGGTGAATGCCTGTCTGCGACTGGAAGTCATCAAGCGATCCGTTTGCATTGAGGGTGCCCGTCGTGCCTTTGCCCGTGCGAAGGTGCATTGGGACAAGCTGGATGCGGAGAAGCTGGTGAAGGACGGGCCACCGGAGGGCAAGGAGCATCGCTATCCGGAGAAGTATTATGATGGCGTTATGAAGGGCGGTCGCCTCGTGGCCAATGAATGTACCAAGGACATAATTTTTGAATGAATTCTCTTCTGTCATGTTTGTAATTTAAAGACGAAGTTACTTGCGCTATGTAGTGCTTGTGTTATTTAAAATATTACCTTCTGTGAGGCTCTTTATCAAATTCTGAAAGTAGGCCAGTCGTCAGCTTCCGCCCCCATGTAACTAGTACTGGGGTGTTCGTGTGTCAGGACCCTGACTCAATGCCACATCGATCTAGCATGTAACACTTCATATCACTTTACGACCTCACGCACGGTATTCCCTCGGGTGTCGCCTTACCTTTGCCCGGGACCGTTTGCGCCTTTTGGCACACGTATATGACAGTGTCACTAGCATCCATATGATAAGGAGCCCGGGCTGACATGGCTAGTCGTAAACCCAAAGTGGCACAGACTTACAGGGACAGGCATCCATGACCCAACATCGAACGTGTCGGTCATCAGCGAGTGAATCCATGCTGTAGCACTGGGCTAGCAGGACTCCGGTGAACCGGGCTGTAGCGGGCTAACAGGACTCCGGTATTCATCGCGTGACATTTCCCCGAAGGGACAGACACAGGAACGAAGAAGGACACATGCCGGCCAGCCTAAGTGTTCCGGAGCAGCAGCAAGCTACCATGGCTCAGTGGAAACACTAGGAGACATTTCCCGGTAAGAGAGGCTACTAAGGATAAACAACTAGATAGCCAGATCCCACACATACCAAGCATTTCAATAACATACACACAATATGCTCGATATGTGCAAATACAACATGGCATCACAACATGACTCTACGACACAAGTAAATATTCAATAGGCTCCGAGGAGCGAGATATTACAAACATGAGTCTCATGACCCAACATTCAGAGCATACAAATAAAAGCACAAGCGGAAGCTATCATGTCTGAGTACGGACATCTATAAATGAAAAAGGCCGAGAAGCCTGACTATCTACCAGATCCTGCCGAGGCACAAGATCGTAGCTGAGGTAACAAGCTAAACATCGAAGTCCACGCGGAACTACTAGCGAGACCGAAGTCTCTCTGCAAAACATAAATAGGCAAACGTGAGTACAAATGTACCCAGCAAGACTTACATCAGAACTATCTACATATGCATCATTATCAACAAAGGGGATGGTGGGGTTTAACTGCAGCAAGCCAGCTTTGACTCGGTGGCTATCCTGAACTACGACTGCAAGTAACTCTTTTGAGGTGGCGCACACGAGTCCACATATTCACCATATCAATACACCACTATGGATCCGCTCCCGTCTCCCTACGAGAACGCCATCCATAGCACTCACGCTTATCCTGCGTATTTTAGAGTATCCACTTTCACTTGTCTATGAACTGATATAAGCAACCCAGAAGTCCTTTTCCGCGGACACGGCTATTCGAATAGATCATATTAACCCTGCAGGGGTGTACTTCTTCACACACGCTCTCACCACTTACCGCCGTTTACACGACATGTACTCGGCAACCTTCAAGCGGAAGCCCAACGTGGGTGTCGGCCACGGCCTACCTAAACACCTAAGTCTCTAGTCCAGGTTTATCGCCTATTCGGGTTCCATCCATGAGGAGATCCGGCCAGAGTTTCGCTCACAGCCCCAAACGATGTGAACAGGGTTCCGTGACACCAAACGGGCGCCCGGTATACCCGGCCACGTGCCTACCGCATCACAGCCCACCCCTACGGTCAGCGCTGCCCACGGCCTCCAGCATACTACAAACACCAGAAACTACTTGCAACTCCTGGACAGAGGACAAGGGTGATTAAGAAGCCGAGAGGGTCCATTGGTTTCGGGCCCAATGCGTGGTAGTAGCTGAATCATGGATCACAAACACAGAACTCAGTTCCTGAGGACGGCTGCAATGAGACAACCCACCATGTACTCCTACATGGCCTCTCACCGCTACCTTTACCAAATCGTATTCACACACTTAGCTCACACACAGTAGGACATGTTCACACACCTCTGATTCATCCCCGATGAATCAGACCTGACTCAACTCTAAGCAGTAGCAGGCATGACAAACAAGCATGAATGAGTAGGCACAATAGGGCTCAAACAACTCCTACTCATGCTAGTGGGTTTCATCTATTTACTGTGGCAATGACAGGTCATGCAAAGGATAAAGGGGTTCAGCTACCGCAGCAGGTAACAGATGAATCGTTGTTGTCCTAATGCAGTAAAAGAGAGCAGGAGCGAGAGAGTGGGATTGTATCGGAATGAACAAGGGGGTTTTGCTTGCCTGGCACTTCTGAAGATAATATTGAGTCTTCATCAGTGTCAACGATCACATCATCGGTATCACGTCTATCGAGAGGGGACAAATACCGGCAACACAGAACGGAAACACGATCAATGCAGTGCACAATATGATGCATGCTATGACATGGCAACATGCTGGTGTTTTGAGCTAATGCAGCTAGCAACAAAGTTAAATGAAGTTGGTTTGAATCCAAGATTCAAATTCAAACTCCATATGTGATTATTCGAATGCCATTTAATTGATTTGACCTGATCAGCAGGTATAAGTTGTTCTAACATGCATGAAAATGGTACAGATGGATAGATTGGATTTTTCTGATCATTTTTCATATATAATTTATTTCATTTGGAGTTACGGTTGAATTTCTATGATTTTTAGAAGTTTAGGACATTTTCTGAAAATAATAAATCATTTAAGAATTATTTAAATTCCAGAAAACATTTACTGCATCAGCAGTGCGTCACCGTGACGTCAGCAGGTCAACAGACGCTGCTGCTGGTCAACCTGACGTGTGGGGGCCACACGTCAGTGACACAGGGTTGTTTAACTCACTGACAGGTGGGACCGGTCAACGGCCACGTCAGCTAGGTCAACTCCGACGCGTGGGGCCACTGTGGTTAACTTAAACTAAACAGGGGTTAAACCGTGGTTAGTTAAGGGCGTGGGGCCCATATGTCATCGACACGCGACACTGACTAAACGCGATTAGCACCTAAACTAATGGTGCCACGTCAGCCACCGGAGACCAGCCGGCGGCGACCACAGGACACGGCGGGGGCACGCCGGACTTACGCTAGAGGCGTCAGCTTGGCGCGCTGAGGGCACCAGGGGATGGCCCTTGCTCTCGCGCATCCAGAGGACCAAGTGGGAGGTCGTGGGGTCGCCGGAACTCATGCCGGCGACGAGCTTTGGCGGCGATGGTGTTCGGTGGTGCTCGGGCGCGTCGCTACGGTGCATCAGTGAGCAAATGGAGAGGCTGGGCAGCACCTGCTAGACATGGGGAGCACTAAGAGCAGCACAGTGAGGCCAGGGGAGCACGGAGGCTATGCGTGCAGCAGCAATGGCGGACGGTGGCTTCGGTGCTCGTGGGGAACGGCGCTACGGCACGGAGGAGAGCATGCTGAGTTAGGGGAGAAGGTCAGTGGCTCACGGCGATGACGAGGGGACGCTCGGCGAGGTCGGGGACGGTCCGGAGCCGACGAATTTGACGAAGATGGCCGGCGGTCCCGAGGTTGAAGAAGACATCGAGGGCGGTGTTGCGGCACGTCCGGGGCCTCGTGGCTCGTTGAGGAGGTAGAGGACGAAGTGGCAGAGTTTCTGGGCGCGTCGGTGAGGCGTGGGGTGGCCGGTGGCCGTGGTGGCAGCGAACGGCGGCGTCGGGTGCGCTCGGGTGTGGCGCGGCAGAGAGCAGAGGAGGGGGGGAAGAAGCACGGGAGGGAGTGAGAGGTGTCCAGGGGGTGGCGTGGCGCTGCGAGAGATGTCCCGGGGGAGGAGGAGGCAGCCAGGCAGGGAGGAGCTGGCCTCCTCGGCCGCGCGCGTGCGAGCACGCAGCTGCTCCCACTGGCAAGAGGAAGACGACAGGAGGGAAAGTGGAGATGGGCTGGGCCGTGCTGCTGGGCCAGGTGGGCTACCAGGTGAGCGCCAGGTAGTCCTTCTCTCTCTTTCTATTTCTGTTTTTATTTATCTATTTTGTTCTATGTTGTTTTAGTTTAGTAAAATACTAAACCATTTTATAAAATCCTGAAAATAGTTATGTGGCTAGAGTTAAAATATACCAAACCACATAAAATGTTCCAGTAATTATTGGACATATATTATTTATATATAATATATATATCCAATGCAAATAGCTATTTATTTAATTCAAAGGCCCAAAATAATTAACTCTGAGATACCAAAAATATTGTTTTGAGTTTTACCTCTTTGCAATATTTTCAGAGACTAAGAGGAACATTTTCTTGGACTTCTTTGAGGAGATTTTAATGTTGATCATTTTTAGAAGGTTTCTGAGGCTTTGAAAATTCCTCAATTCAAATTTCATTTGAATTAAAACATGATGCTCACATGAGGTCTAGCCTAGTGCATAACAGGACCAGGGATGTGACAACTCACCCCCACTAAACAAAAATCTCGTCCCGAGATTCAAGCGTAGGGTAAGGTGAAGGGGGAACGCGACTAGTACAATCTTCACGATCCAGGTTGCACTTCATAGGAACGTTGATTCGATCATCATCCTGTCTCGAAGTCTTGCTCTGAGAAACTCCAACCAACATGACAACGAGAGAAGGAGGGAACTCTAGAAGGATCAATCTTCTCGAAGGTCGAACAACTCAGGATTAACTCACGGAATGGGACATAGCAACATTTCTCGAGCTGAGGGACGAAGCACACCTCTAGAGGGATGGAGTGGAGCAGATGACGAGGTTTACCAGGTAGACTACAATTCCACACTTAAAAGGTGGTAAACAATTGTCATCGTAGCGAGGAGTTGAGTTGCCATGATACCACAACGAGGCACCTTAGGGATGGTGACTCGTAGATATATCCCCTTAAGTGGCAAAAAGAATTACCTTTGATTCAAACATCATTGAAACTCTTTATACCAGCCTAAGGCAATCACAAGCGATCATTTGGAGGGGGTCGGTAGAATGGCATACTCGGACTTGGATGATGTGGATTACCTAGTTGGAGACAACGTAATGGATGAATTTGCTTATCACCAGAAATGGAAGAGACCCATGGTAGAATGGCACATTGGCGGTGCAAGCTGGGAACAAAATGCAAATGCTGGGAATGATTCTGGTAACTGGGGAAGAACCCAACAATAGAGAGTGAATTCACTGTTTGAAAAGGTCATAGCATTGCCGAGGAAACTGAGAGGAATCCCAGTTAGTGCCGATGATATCACGTAGCGCTTGTGCGTGCTCTCAAGAACTTGAGCATTTCCACAATCATCAAGGTTTTACCAATATCCGTGTCAAGGATCCTGGCAACACAACTTGCTACCATGATGAATGATGATGGATGATGCAGATGCAAAGGAAGATAACACTTTCTTAGATTTCACACTTGGCGGGGCCAAGGAAATAAAATCTGGATGATCGACCGAGAGACATTTAGCACTCCGCTTCTAATGTTCTCCTTGATGTTCTAGTGTAACCCATTCATAGATATGGTTTGATATCTAGAACATCAAGTAAAAGGTCGGACTTCGGGATCTCAAAATCCATAGGGGCAACTAGGGAGTAAATCCTACGAAATCCCTATGGGGAGGTGGCCAACTTCCTCAATCAAGATATTATAATAACAGGTCTTCCGGCTAGGTGTGTTGGCCACGACATCCACTTTACCGGTTTTCGAGGGACCGATATTATAGTTCTTGGGAAATGTTCCAAACCATCATATCTGCCTGAGATTCAGATCTGGTTGGTGTCAGGATATTCCAGACTCATCGAGTCTAGGAAGAAAAACGAAAGTTTGCAACACAAATCGATGAGATGACGTTGCGAGATTCTCGGGAATGAACTACGATAGCAAGCTCCAAACATGAGCTGGTTCTGCTACTAACATGTGAACACGTTGTCCCAGACAAGCATGGCCACGTAGTAGTCTTATAATCAAACACTACCCAGTTCGGGTGGGGAACCATAATCGAGGATATCGAAGTCTTTACGCAAGTCCATGGATTAGATCCCAAGCATAGACTTCTTTTCCTTGAACAAGTCAATCAGTGGCTTAGTGTGCTAGGGACACATATAGAATGAAGGTTGCAAGTCTCCAGACTACAGAATACTTCGCACGTGTGCATGACTGATTTGGGATGATTCCAAAGGAAACAAAACAATCTTTCTCAAATTCACGGCGGCAACTTTCACCAAATGCACGTGTATAAGAGGAAGTCACTCTTTCATCAAACAAATACTTCATGAGCTAGCATGAAGAAATGCTTTCAAAAGTTTCCAACACTAGCTTAATGTTCAACAACATCATGGAGGAGATAAGGATGTTGCCAATGGGCTCAACAACAATTCTTCCGGGTTTCCCTTTAAAAGGAATTCCATAGTTAAGTGAACAAGTGATAGCATTGGTCAGACCCGAAAGATATAATGGTGTATGCTCGAGGGATCAACCACGAGTAAGACAACATTACGAATATCGTTGGTTCTGGTCTGATTGGATGATAGCCCATACTCCAATCAAAGGTTAGATAAAAATGATAGGTCCAGCAACTGATCACAGGGACCAATCGATGAAGATATCATCTTTCGTCAACACATACTACACAAGAATATCCCTTTGGAACGAACTAAGTCAGGCAAGCTTTTATCTTCCAACTCTCCAAGTTGTTGTCTAGCTTAACCAACTAGCTCAGGGATATCTAACACCGATTCTTGGAGAGAAGGTGGTTCACAAGAAACCAACTTGATCACGAGCTCAACATAACAGTCAGGGAACAACCTGGTAATACTTCCGAGAAGATATTCGGAAAATCACGAACCACCGGTATGTTACTAAGCTCGAGAACAATCTCGCTTTTGAGGGCAAGACGATATGATCAAATGAGTGAGGACTTGACAAGATCCTAACTCATCAATCGAAGGGTGCACCGAAATAAGGACTAGGTAGCACGATCAGTCTTAGAAGGATGATTCAAAAACCAACACGCTAAGAATGAAATTATTATCCTTTAACTACCAAGCAACGAGGTTGCTGGGAGTATTGATTTCACACATCACAATTCATTTGTCGGTATTCCGGTTGCATCAACACGAGGCCGAGGAATGACTAATGATGGTGAGAAGTATCACTACGTCAAAATTCATGAGAGTTGGTGCAGTTCTCATGACAATTCTGACATAAAGGGGGTAATACTCCAAGGTAGAACAGAACCAAAAGCTGGATTGGCATTTGATCTGCGGAATACAACTACTTTGACCCAATCCTAGATATGGATGAGGTACTGGAGTTTGTTTCTCCAAGTCATTCAGGACAGAATGGCTTGATGGACCACAAGGGTAATAGGCATCGATAAATGAATGCATGCATACCCTTGACTATCAATTGATAGACGAAGGTCAGTAGACAACTAAAGAGGGACAACTCAAAGGAACATATAACTTTCTGAGTTGTGGATGCATAAATTAGTATGTCGAACCAAGTTCAACATAATTCTTCCGGATAACCCATGCAGAAAGGTTGAGCTGGCAGAGTCACAATATAGCATGGAGAACTCATCGAGAGCGCTCTTATTGTCATCTTTTGGTTCAGAAGAACTCCTGCCAAGAATGATTCATGGTAATTGGAAGAAGGATGTATCATGAACCTCGAGGACTACCGCAAAGGTTACTATTATCCTAAAGGAACTAGCAACACTATCAACATGATGTAAGTAGGATGAATCTCGGGTTCAAAACCCAGGAATAGAATACCTACTCCTAAGTAGCATCACGGAATGCTTTCGAGAATAAAGGCCAGAATCATCACACTAGGACACAAATCATGGCTAGACCACTAGATGATCCCCTGAGACACCTAGGGTCATAATAATTATTCCAACATAAAGGTCGAGGCAGTAGAATACCTCAACTCAACAATTAGTGTGATTGAGCTGGCATAAAGGAGCATCGAAACCAGAGGGAAAGGATTTTGCAAATGCATCAGACTATTTAGAAACCTGGAATGACTCGGACAGCATAACGGCTGTAAATGCTCAGAAGAGATTTGAGACATTCACAAAAATGGTGGCATAACCACTCAGAAGCACAATATCAAGGTTTCGAGATCAACAATTAACATACGGAAGTAGTAGAAACTGAACTCAAGCTTAAATCCAACAATCTTATAAGTCTACGGATTAGTAACACGTGATCCTGATAGAAAGAAGAGATAGCCTAGCTCTTAATCCCCGTAGGAAAGATAAGATGACTCAGATCAGAAGGGCATGAGGTATAAGGAGTAAAAAGAGCCTTACGTTCCATCCCACAATCAATTCCCTTATATAACTAAAGAATTTCTAGACTCAACTTCGACCAGTTTGGCTTGGTAATCCTACAGGCAGTCAAGCTCTGATACCAACGCTGTCAGGACCCCGACTCAATGCCACATCGATCTAGCATGTAACACCTCATATCACTTTGCGGCCTCACGCACGGTATTCCCACGGGTGTCGCCTTACCTTTGCCCGGGACCGTTTGCGCCTTTTGGCACACGTATATGACAGTGTCGCTAGCATCCATATGATAAGGAGCCCGGGCTGACATGGCTAGTCGTAAACCCAAAGTGGCACAGACTTACAGGGACAGGCATCCATGACCCAGCATCGAACGTGTCGGTCATCAGCGAGTGAATCCAGGCTGTAGCACTGGGCTAGCAGGACTCCGGTGAACCGGGCTGTAGCGGGCTAACAGGACTCCGGTATTCATCGCGTGACATTTCCCCGAAGGGACAGACACAGGAACGAAGAAGGACACATGCCGGCCAGCCTAAGTGTTCCGGAGCAGTAGCAAGCTACCATGGCTCGGTGGAAACACTAGGAGACATTTCCCGGTAAGAGAGGCTACTAAGGATAAACAACTAGATAGTCAGATCCCACACATACCAAGCATTTCAATAACATACACACAATATGCTCGATATGTGCAAATACAACATGGCATCACAACATGACTCTACGACTCAAGTAATTATTCAATAGGCTCCGAGGAGCGAGATATTACAAACATGGGTCTCATGACCCAACATTCAGAGCATACAAATCAAAGCACAAGCGGAAGCTATCATGTCTGAGTACAGACATCTATAAATGAAAAAGGCTGAGAAGCCTGACTATCTACCAGATCCTGCCGAGGCACAAGATCGTAGCTGAGGTAACAAGCTAAACGTCGAAGTCCACGCGGAACTACTAGTGAGACCGAAGTCTCTCTGCAAAAACATAAAATAGGCAAACGTGAGTACAAATGTACCCAGCAAGACTTACATCAGAACTAACTACATATGCATCATTATCAACAAAGGGGATGGTGGGGTTTAACTGCAGCAAGCCAGCTTTGACTCGGTGGCTATCCTGAACTACGACTGCAAGTAACTCTTTTGAGGTGGCGCACACGAGTCCACATATTCACCATATCAATACACCACTATGGATCCGCTCCCGTCTCCCTACGAGAACGCCATCCATAGCACTCACGCTTATCTTGCGTATTTTAGAGTATCCACTTTCACTTGTCTATGAACTGATATAAGCAACCCAGAAGTCCTTTTCCGCGGACACGGCTATTCGAATAGATCATATTAACCCTGCAGGGGTGTACTTCTTCACACACGCTCTCACCACTTACTGCCGTTTACACGACATGTACTCGGCAACCTTCAAGCGGAAGCCCAACGTGGGTGTCGGCCACGGCCTACCTAAACACTCAAGTCTCTAGTCCAGGTTTATCGCCTATTCGGGTTCCATCCATGAGGAGATCCGGCCGGAGTTTCGCTCACAGCCCCAAACGATGTGAACAGGGTTCCGTGACACCAAACGGGCGCCCGGTATACCCGGCCACGTGCCTACCACATCACAGCCCACCCCTACGGTCAGCGCTGCCCACGGCCTCCAGCATACTGCAAACACCAGAAACTACTTGCAACTCCTGGACAGAGGACAAGGGTGATTAAGAAGTCGAGAGGGTCCATTGGTTTCGGGCCCAATGCGTGGTAGTAGCTGAATCATGGATCACAAACACAGAACTCAGTTCCTGAGGACGGCTGCAATGAGACAACCCACCATGTACTCCTACATGGCCTCTCACCGCTACCTTTACCAAATCGTGTTCACACACTTAGCTCACACACAGTAGGACATGTTCACACACCTCTGATTCATCCCCGATGAATCAGACCTGACTCAACTCTAAGCAGTAGCAGGCATGACAAACAAGCATGAATGAGTAGGCACAACAGGGCTCAAACAACTCCTACTCATGCTAGTGGGTTTCATCTATTTACTGTGGCAATGACAGGTCATGCAAAGGATAAAGGGGTTCAGCTACCGCAGCAAGTAACAGATGAATCGTTGTTGTCCTAATGCAGTAAAAGAGAGCAGGAGCGAGAGAGTGGGATTGTATCGGAATGAACAAGGGGGTTTTGCTTGCCTGGCACTTCTGAAGATAACATTGAGTCTTCATCAGTGTCAACGATCACATCATCGGTATCACGTCTATCGAGAGGGGACAAATACCGGCAACACAAAAGGGAACACAATCAATGCAATGCACAATATGATGCATGATCATGACATGGCAAAATGAATGTGTTTTGAGCTAATGCAACTAGCAACAGATTAAATGAAGTTGGTTTGAATACAAGATTCAAATTCAAACTCCATATGTGATTATTCAAATGCCATTTAATTGATTTGACCTAACAGCAGCTATAAGTTGTTCTAACATGCATGAAAATGGTACAGATGGATTCCTTGAATTTTTCTGATAATTTTTCATATATAATTTATTTCATTTGGAGTTACGGTTGAATTTCTATGATTTTTAGAAGTTTAGGACATTTTCTGAAAATAATAAATCATTTAAGAATTATTTAAATTCCAGAAAACATTTACTGCATCAGCAGTGCGTCACCGTGACGTCAGCAGGTCAACAGACGCTGCTGCTGGTCAAACCTGACGTGTGGGGGCCACACGTCAGTGACACAGGGTTGTTTAACTCACTGACAGGTGGGACCGGTCAACGGCCACGTCAGCTAGGTCAACTCCGACGCGTGGGGCCACTGTGGTTAACTTAAACTAAACAGGGGTTAAACCGTGGTTAGTTAAGGGCGTGGGGCCCATATGTCATCGACACGCGACACTGACTAAACGCGATTAGCACCTAAACTAATGGTGCCACGTCAGCCACCGGAGACCAGCCGGCGGCGACCACAGGACACGGCGGGGGCACGCCGGACTTACGCTAGAGGCGTCAGCTTGGCGCGCTGAGGGCACCAGGGGATGGCCCTTGCTCTCGCGCATCCAGAGGACCAAGTGGGAGGTCGTGGGGTCGCCGGAACTCATGCCGGCGACGAGCTTTGGCGGCGATGGTGTTCGGTGGTGCTCGGGCGCGTCGCTACGGTGCATCAGTGAGCAAATGGAGAGGCTGGGCAGCACCTGCTAGACATGGGGAGCACTAAGAGCAGCACAGTGAGGCCAGGGGAGCACGGAGGCTATGCGTGCAGCAGCAATGGCGGACGGTGGCTTCGGTGCTCGTGGGGAACGGCGCTACGGCACGGAGGAGAGCATGCTGAGTTAGGGGAGAAGGTCAGTGGCTCACGGCGATGACGAGGGGACGCTCGGCGAGGTCGGGGACGGTCCGGAGCCGACGAATTTGACGAAGATGGCCGGCGGTCCCGAGGTTGAAGAAGACATCGAGGGCGGTGTTGCGGCACGTCCGGGGCCTCGTGGCTCGTTGAGGAGGTAGAGGACGAAGTGGCAGAGTTTCTGGGCGCGTCGGTGAGGCGTGGGGTGGCCGGTGGCCGTGGTGGCAGCGAACGGCGGCGTCGGGTGCGCTCGGGTGTGGCGCGGCAGAGAGCAGAGGAGGGGGGGGAAGAAGCACGGGAGGGAGTGAGAGGGGTCCAGGGGGTGGCGTGGCGCTGCGGGAGACGTCCCGGGGGAGGAGGAGGCAGCCAGGCAGGGAGGAGCTGGCCTCCTCGGCCGCGCGCGTGCGAGCACGCAGCTGCTCCCACTGGCAAGAGGAAGACGACAGGAGGGGAAGTGGAGATGGGCTGGGCCGTGCTGCTGGGCCAGGTGGGCTACCAGGTGAGCGCCAGGTAGTCCTTCTCTCTCTTTCTATTTCTGTTTTTATTTATCTATTTTGTTCTGTGTTGTTTTAGTTTAGTAAAATACTAAACCATTTTATAAAATCCTGAAAATAGTTATGTGGCTAGAGTTAAAATATACCAAACCACATAAAATGTTCCAGTAATTATTGGACATATATTATTTATATATCAAATATATATCCAATGCAAATAGCTATTTATTTAATTCAAAGGCCCAAAATAATTAACTCTGAGATACCAAAAATATTGTTTTGAGTTTTACCTCTTTGCAATATTTTCAGAGACTAAGAGGAACATTTTCTTGGACTTATTTGAGGAGATTTTAATGTTGATCATTTTTAGAAGGTTTCTGAGGCTTTGAAAATTCCTTAATTCAAATTTCATTTGAATTAAAACATGATGCTCACATGAGGTCTAGCCTAGTGCATAACAGGACCAGGGATGTGACATCGTGGAAAACCCGGACACTCTTTATCCAAATGTTTGGTCCCTTAAGGAGGTGTCCGGCACAGCGAACAAGGCAATCGGACTATGCGGCTTTATAACCTTCACTTAGCCATAGAAGTCTACAATTTTAAATTTCGGCGAAGCCCCAAGAATCCGGAAGGCCGAATTGGGGCGCTATATATGCCTAGATCGGACGAAGCCGAATTATCGCCTAAAGCGGAAAATTCTTTAAGGATTTTAAGACCCCTCGAACAGCGACCAGCTCTCGCCACATCATGCCAGTCAGTTTTCAGCTTTCTCTACTGAGGTGCTCGTCCGGAAGAACCGGGGCACAATCACAGTAGTTCTCCCTGCGCTACCTTAGCCGATATAATGGAATGTAAGGCACCAAAACAAGGGAGCCGGGCTATCCCAACTGTAGACCCAAGACATGATTCGGAGCTGATGCATATAATGCTATAAGTTCGGGGTGCCGCACTGTTGAAAGTGTTCGGACTTGTCTTGCCGTATTATGGGGCGCCATAAGAAGCCCCTGGCAAACTGAACGTACCAAAGTGTACAGATGCAATATCAAATAGACATTTGTAAGAAAAAAATGCTCAAATAAGAATAATAAGCTGACGCTATATATGATCTCCCATTGATGAATAATACGTTTAAGCGTATGTTTACAATGAATGCATTAAGCGGAGATAAATAGGATTATTTGACATACCCTATTCAGGGGCAGGCTACGTACTGATAGATAAAGCAGGTATAGCGATCATAAATAGATTCCACCTGGGTATTTCCTTCTGTGCGCAAAGCCTGTTGCCTCCTTGGTTTTCTCTCCTATGTGAGTCCGACAATCCGGCTCTTATGAAGAGGCTGCGCTAAAGCAATATCCTGAAAGGTAAAAGGAAAGGTTACGAAGTGTGTGGCAGCGATACCGCACTGTTAACTGAGCCACTGCTGCGCCTCCGCATGTGCCCATGGTATTTTGAGTGCGTAATTGTGTATGTGTGGCAGAAATGCTTCTTTGATGGGATTTGAGCGAAGGCGAGACTGCTACTCGTGCTCTTGGCGTGCCTGGTGATCCTGTTGCGGAGTGCTCCGGCCTCGCTTGACGGTGCTTGAGGTTGTCGTTACCGGATTGGTGGTTTGCTGGAGGAGGCCGCATTGTACTTCTGCCGCAAGGGCTGCAGTATGCTCTTCTGTACGGAGAGAGCGGTCCATGTTTCCGTTGACTGTTATGACCCCGCGCGGGCCTGGCATCTTGAGCTTGAGGTATGCATAGTGTGGTACCGCATTGAATCTAGCAAATGCGGTTCGTCCGAGCAGTGCGTGGTAACCACTACGGAAAGGGACGATATCGAAGATTAACTCCTCGCTTCGGAAGTTATTTGGAGATCCAAAGACCACTTCCAATGTTATAGAGCCCGTACAACGGGCCTCTACTCCAGGAATTACACCTTTAAAGGTGGTTTTGGTGGGCTTAATCCTTGAAGGATCGACGCCCATTTTGCGCATTGTGTCCTGGTAAAGCAGGTTTAGGCTGCTGCCGCCGTCCATATTGACTCGCGTGAGGTGGAATCCGTTGATGATTGGGTCTAAGACTAATGCGGCCGAGCCGCCATGACGGATGCTAGTAGGATGATCCCTACGATCAAAGGTGATCGGACAAGCTGACCATGGGTTGAATTTGGGGACGACTGGCTCCATCGTGTAGACGTCCCGTAGTGCTCGCTTCCGTTCCCGCTTGGGGATGTGAGTGGCGTAGATCATGTTGACCGTTTTCACCTGGGGGGAAATTTCTTCTGCCCCCCTGTGTTCGGACGCCGGGGCTCCTCGTCTTCGTCGCTGTGCAACCCCTTGTCCTTGTTTTTAGCATTTATTTTGCCGGCCTGTTTAAATACCCAGCAGTTTCTATTGGTGTGGTTGGCTGGCTTGTACGGGGTGCCATGAATTTGGCACGAGCGCTCTAGTATACGGTCTAGACTGGATGGTCCCTGATTGTTTCTTTTCAATGGCTTCTTCCGCTGACCGGATTTGGATCCGCTGAATCCGGCATTGACCATCGTGTCTTCGGTGTTGTCGCCGTTGTTCCGTCGCTTGTGTCTGTTGCGTCGTAGCTTGCCATTATTGTCACAGACATCTGAAGTGCCAGAATGGGGTGTAGTGCTGCTACGAGCCAACCAGCTGTCCTCGCCCGTGCAAAAGCGGGTCATCAGTGTCGTGAGGGCTGCTATGGACTTGGGTTTCTCCTGGCCAAGATGTCGGGCGAGCCACTCGTCACGGATATTATGCTTGAAGGCCGCCAGGGCTTCAGCATCCGGACAGTCAACTATTTGGTTCTTCTTAGTTAGGAACCGAGTCCAGAATTTCCTGGCTGATTCTCCGGGCTGTTGAGTAATGTGGCTCAAGTCATCGACATCCGGAGGTCGCACATATGTGCCTTGGAAGTTGTCAAGAAATGTGTCTTCCAGGTTTTCCCAACTACCAATTGAATTTGTGGGCAGGCTGTTTAGCCAGTGCCGGGCGGGTCCTTTGAGCTTAGGGGGAAGATACTTGATGGCATGTAGATCATCTCTGCGGGCCATGTGGATGTGGAGAAGGAAATCTTTGATCCATACCGCGGGGTCTGTTGTGCCATCGTATGATTCGATATTTACGGGTTTGAACCCTTCTAGGAATTCATGACCCATCACTTCATCGGTGAAGCAGAGGGGGTGTGCGGCGCCTCTGTGCCGGGCTATGTCACGACGCAGTCCGGCTGCATCTGACTAGTTATATTCAGCCCGGCCGGATTTGCTGTTAGTGTGTCTGGTATGACAGTCATCATCATGTGCTGCGGCGCGCCCCCGTGATCCGTAGATCGATCTTGGTTGTCCTGCGGTGTTATCCAGTCTATGGCACAGGTCCTGAGTATTACACCGGGCCATAGTAAACTGGCGCGGGGGTGCAGGCTGGTATTCGGGTTGATATGCCGTTTTATCCCGGCCTCGAGGCGGCCGGTCAGTCGTGTGGCGCTCGAGTCCATATTCCTTAGCTGCCAGGACTTCTGTCCATCTATCTGTGAGCAGGTCTTGATCAGCTTGAAGCTGCTGCTGCTTCTTCTTCAGGCTTCCCGCAATGGCAATAAGCCGACGCTTGAAGCGCTCCTGCTCCTCGGGGTCCTCGGGCACGCCGAACTCGTCATCGCCGAGGGTAATCTCGTCTTCGGAGGGGGGCATGTAGTTGTCCTCCTCTGGATACCCGTCTGTTGCCTGTTCGTCTGGGCTGTCCTGCCCATCTTCCTGCTCGGCCTGCTCAAAGGCGGGCTGATCGAGGTTGTATTCATCGTCGGCACCGTCCGGATTGTTTTTGTCTCCGGTGCCGGTATTGCCTTGGCGGGGCTTGGAGCGGCGCTGGCGACGCCCATGCTTTGCTTTTTTCTTGGAGGGGTTATCCTCCGTTGCCTCATCGCCATTTGTTTCTTTCGGAGTGTCCACCGTATATATATATATATCGTATGAAGAGGTGGCTGTCCACCACCCTGTGAGCGGTGGCTCCTGTACCTCTCCTACATCGTCGTCCATACCGTCGATGTCTTCGGAGTCGAAGTCAAGCACGTCGGTTAAATCATCGATCGTGGCAATGAAGTGGGTGGTGGGTGGGCGGCGAATTCCTTCGTCACCTGCTTCCCACTCAAGCCGGACATAGTTCGGCCCAGAGCCTCCTGACAAAGAGAGAGACATTAATGAGTTCAGCATGTCGCCAAAGGGCAAGTGCTGAAAGATGTCCGCAGCGGTAAACTCCCTTACCGGAGCCCAACCTGGCTTGGCTGGCTCGAGAGTGTGCGGACCGGAACCAACAACCGGATATGAGTCCGGGGGCCCGGGGTTACAGGCCTCTACAGAGGTGAGACTTGTGTTTGGCTCTACCGCCAATGAGTATGCGGCCTGCGGGGCGGGGTCCACCCCTTCGTCCTTGGGCAATGCAACCTGCTCCGGATTTAGATCCGGGGCTGCTGCAGGGATGATGTCCCGAGCATTGTCCGACAGCAGGTCTAGGCCGTGCTCGTCGTGACTGTCCGGCGATACTGGCACAGGCCCGAATCCGTCGAAGATCAAATCTCCGCGAATGTCCACCATGTAGTTCAAGTTTCCGAACCTGATCTGGTGGCCAGGGGCTTAGCTATCGATCTGCTCCAGATGACCAAGCGAATTGGCCTGCAGTGTGAAGCCGCCAAACACGAAGATATGTCCGGGGAGAAAAGTCTCGCCCTGGACCATGTTGTTCGCGATTGAAGACGCCATCAAGCCTCGAAGCGAGACACAGAGGAACTCTCAATGAAAGAACCAATGTCGGTGTCAAAACCGGCGGATCTCGGGTAGGGGGTCCCGATCTGTGCGTCTTATGGTAACAGGAAGCAAGGGACACGATGTTTACCCAGGTTCGGGCCCTCTCGATGGAGGTAAAACCCTACTTCCTGCTTGATTAATATTGAAGATATGAGTATTAAAAGAGTAGATCTACCACGAGATCGTAGAGGCTAAACCCTAAGAGGTAGCCTGCGATGGTATGATTATAATTGTGATCGGCCTTCTAAGGACCATCCTCTCCGGTTTATATAGACACTGGAGAGGGGTAGGGTTTACATGGAGTCGGTTACAAAGAAGGAAATACAATATCCGGATCGCCAAGCTTGTCTTCCACGCAAAGGAGAGTCCCATCCGGACACGGGCCGGAGTCTTGAGTCTTGTATCTCCACGCTTCAATAGTCCGGACGATGTATATAGTCCGGTTGTCCGGATACCCCTTAATCCAGGACTCCCTCAGCGCCCCCTACAGGTGGGTGCGCCCCCACCCTCATGGACCCCTCGAGCGTCCACCAACCTACTTCTTCCTCCTACATATCCCATGTACCCCAAAACCATTAGAAGCGACCACGAAAAACTATTTCCACCGCCGTAACCTTCTTTATCCGTGAGATCCCATCTTGGAGCCTTTGCCGGCGCTCCGACGGAGGGGGAATCGATCACGGCGGGCCTCTACATCATCTCCAAGGCCTGTCCGATGAGTTGTGAGTAGTTTACCACAGACCTTTGGGTCCATAGTTATTAGCTAGATGGCTTCTTCTCTCTCTTTGAATCTCAATACAAAGTTCTCCTTCCTCTTCTTGGAGATCTACTCAATGTAACTCTTTTTGCGGTGTGTTTGTCGAGATCCGATGAATTGTGGGTTTATGATCAAGTTTATCTATGAGAAATATTTGAATCCCCTCTGAATTCTTTTTTGTGTGATTAAGTTATCTTTGCAAGTCTCTTCGAATTATCAGTTTGGTTTGGCCTACTAGATTGATCTTTCTTGCAATGGGAGAAGTGCTTAGCTTTGGGTTCAATATTGCGGTGTCCTTTCCCAGTGACAGCAGGGGCAGCAAGGCACGTATTGTATTGTTGCCATCGAGGATAAAACGATGGGGTTTATATCATATTGCATGAGTTTATCCCTCTACATCATGTCATCTTTCTTAATGCGTTACTCTGTTCTTCATGAACTTAATACTCTAGATGCATGCTGGATAGCGGTCGATGTGTGGAGTAATAGTATTAGATGCAGACAGGAGTCGGTCTACTTGTTACGGACGTGATGCCTATATACATGATCATGCCTAGATAATCTCATAACTATGCGCTTTTCTATCAATTGATCGACAGTAATTAATTTGTTCACCCACCGTAATAATTATGCTATCTTGAGAGAAGCCACTAGTGAAACCTATGGCCCTCGGGTCTATATCTTATCATATAAGCTTTCAATCTACTTAGTTGCATCTTTACTTTTCCAATCTATATCATAAAATACCAAAAATATATTTATCTTATCATATTATCTCTATCAGATCTCACTTTTGCAAGTGGTTGTGAAGAGATTGGCAACCCCTTTTATTGCGTTGGTTGCGAGTTCTTGTTTGTTTGTGTAGGTGCGTGGGACTTGTGAGGAGCCTCCTACTGGATTGATAACTTGGTTCTCAAAAACTGAGGGAAATACTTACGCTACTATTGCTGCATCACCCTTTCCTCTTCAAGGAAAACCAACACAAGCTCAAGACGTAGCATACCCTCGTAGACCGAAAGCGGAAGCATTTGACAATGCGGTTGATGTAGTCGAACTTCTTCTCGTCCCGACCAATCAAGCATCAAACGTATGGCACCTCCGAGTTCTGCACACATTCAACTCAATGACGTCCCTCGAACTCTTGGTCCAGAAAAGTGCCGAGGGAAAGTTGCATTAGCACGACCGCGTGGTGACGGTGATAGTGAAGTGATCTGCGCAGGGCTTCGCCTAAGCACTATGTTAATATGACCGGAGGCATAAACTATGGAGGGGGGCGCCGCACACGGCTAGGAATCAATATTGTGTGTTCTAGGCGCCTCCTCCCCGCATATATAAAGGAGGGAGGGGGAGAGAGGCATCCTAGGGCGCGTCCAAGTAGGAGGAATCTTGCTTGGGCCCCTAGTCCAATTCGGCCTCCCCCCTTTCCTTTTACCGGAGGGGGAAAAGAAGGAAGAGGGAAGGAGGAAGGAAAGGGGGTGAACCCCACCTCCTTCTCCTATTCGGCCTCCTACCATAAGGGGGGCGCCACCCCTTGTGGGCTGGTGTGCTCCCCTCCTATGGCCCATATGGAGCATATCTTCCCCCGGGGGGTTCCGGTAACGCCCCCCCCTCCAGGTACTCTGATATGTACCAGATACAGTCCGGAACACTTCTGGTGCCCGAATACTATCGTCCTATATATCAATCTTTACCTCTCGACCATTTCGAGACTCCTCATCACGTCTGTGATCTCCTCTGGGACTCTGAACAACATTCGGTTACCAAATTTTTGGAAATATGCCCTAGAGGCAATAATAAAATAATTATTATTATATTTCCTTGTTCATGATAATTGTCTGTTGTTCATGCTATAATTGTATTAACCGGAAACCGTAATACAAGTGTGAATGCATAGACTACAACATGTCCCTAGTGAGCCTCTAGTTGACTATCTTGTTGATCAATAGATGGTTGTGGTTTCCTAACCATGGACATTGGATGTCGTTGATAACAATATCACATCATTAGGAGAATGATGCGATGGACAAGACCCAATCCTAAGCACAACACAAGATCGCGTAGTTCGTTTGCTAGATCTTTTCTAATGTCAAGTATCATTTCCATAGACCATGAGATTGTGCAACTCCCGGATACCATAGGAATGCTTTGGGTGTATCAAACATCACAATGTAACTGGGTGGCTATAAAGGTGCACTACAAGTATCTCTGAAAGTGTCTGTTGGGTTGGCATGAATCGAGACTGGGATTTGTCACTCCGTATGACGGAGAGATATCTCTGGGCCCACTCAGTAATGCATCATCATAATGAGCTCAATGTGACTAAGGAGTTAGCCACGTGATCATGTGTTACAGAACGAGTAAAGAGACTTGCCGGTAATAAGATTGAAAGAGGTATAGGGATATCGACGATCGAATCTCGGGCAAGTAACATACCGATGGACAAAGGGAATTGTATACGGGATTGATTGAATCCCCGACATCGTGGTTCATCCGATGAGATCATCATGGAACATGTGGGAGCCAATATGGGTATCCAGATCCCTCTATTGGTTATTGGCCAGAGAGGTGTCTCGGTCATGTCTGCATGATTCCCGAACCCATAGGGTCTACACACTTAAGTTTCGGTGACACTAGGGTTGTAATGGGAATAGTATGTGGTTACCGAAGGTTGTTCGGAGTCCTAGATGAGATCCCGGATGTGAAGAGTAACTCCGGAATGGTCTGGAGGTGAAGATCGATATATTGGTCGAAGGGTAATGGAGTCCGGAATTGTTTCGGGGGTACCGGGTGACGACTAGTGTGACCGAAAGGAGTTTCAGAGGCACTAACAAGCGTTGGGGGCGCTTATGGGCCAAGGGGAGGGGGAACACCAGCCCACTAAGGGTTTTTGCGCCCCTCCCACCCCATCGCATGTAACCTTGAGAGGTGGGGGCGCCCCCCTAGGGCAGCCGCCCCTCCTGGCTTGGGGGGGCAAGTTTCCTAGGGGTGGGGGCGCCCAAACCCATCTAGGGTTTCCCTGTGGCCGCCGCCCCTCCCCTAGGGAAACCCTAGGGTACCTCCACCTCCCCCCTTACCCTTATATATAGTGAGGGAGAGAGAGGGATGAATCAACCCTTCCCCTGGTGCAGCCCCTCCCTCCCCTCATAGATCTCCTCCTCCTCTGTAGTGCTTGGCGAAGCCCTACTGGAGAACCACGAGCACCACCACCACCACACTGTCGTGCTGCCGGAGTTCTCCCTCAACTTCTCCTCTCCCCTTGCTGGATCAAGAAGGAGGAGATGTCCCCGGGCTGTACGTGTGTTGAACGCGGAGGCGCCGTCCGTTCGGCGCTTGGATCGAATCTTCCGCGATTTGAATCGCCGCGAGTACGACTCCATCAACCGCGTTCTTGTAACGCTTCCGCTTAGCGATCTTCAAGGGTATGAAGATGCACTCCCTCTCTCTCGTTGCCAGCATCTCCTAGACTGATCTTGGTGACACGTAGGAATTTTTTTAATTATTACTACGTTCCCTAACAGTGGCATCATGAGCTAGGTCTACGCGTAGATTCTATGCACGAGTAGAACACAAGTAGTTGTGGGCAATGATTTGTTCAATTTGCTTACGGTTACTAGTCTTATCTCGATTCATCGGCATTGTGGGATGAAGCAGCCCGGACCGACCTTACACGTATGCTTACGTGAGACAGGTTCCACCGACTGACATGCACTTGTTGCATAAGGTGGCTAGCGAGTGTCTGTCTCTCCCACTTTAGTCAGATTGGATTCGATGAAGTGGCTCCTTATGAAGGGTAAATAGCAATTGGCATATCGTCGTCGTGGCTTTTGCGTAGGTAAGAAACCTTGCTAGAAACCCATAGCAGCCATGTAAAACATGCAACAACAATTAGAGGATGTTTAACTTGTTTTTGCAGGGTATGCTATGTGATGTGATATGGCCAAAAGGATGTGATGAATTATATATGTGATGTATTCCTGTAATAGGAATCATGACTTGCATGTCGATGAGTATGACAACCGGCAGGAGCCATAGGAGTTATCTTAATTTATTGTATGACCTGCAAGTCAATATAAGCGCCATGTAATTACTTTACTTTATTACTAACCGTTAGCCATAGTAGTGGAGTAATAGTTGGTGAGACAACTTCCTGAAGACACGATGATGGAGATCATGGTTTCATGCCAGTGACGATGGTGATCATGCCGCGCCTGGAAGATGGAGATCAAAGGCGCAAGATGATATTGGTCATATCATGTCACATTATGATTTGCATGAGATGTTTGTCATGTTTACATCTTATTTTCTTAGAACGACGGTAGCATAAATAAGATGATCCCCCACTAAAATTTCAGGAAATGTGTTCCCCTAATTGTGAACCGTTGCGAAGGTTCGTTGTTTCGAAGCACCACACGATGATCGGGTGTGATAGATTCTAACGTTCGCATACAACAGGCATAAGCTAGATTTACACACGCGAAACACTTAGGTTGACTTGACGAGCCTAGCATGTACAGACACGGCCTTGGAACACGAGAGACCGAAAGGTCGAAGACGAGTCATATGGTAGATGCGACCAACATGGAGATGTTCACCGTTGATGACTAGTCCGTCTGACATGATGATCGGACACGGCCTAGTCGATTCGGATCATGTATGACTTAGATGACTAGAGGGATGTCTATCTAAGTGTGAGTTCATTAAGTAATTTGATTAGATGGACTTAATTAGCATGAACATAGTCAAAACGTCTTTGCAAATTATGTCGTAGCTTGCGCTTTAGTTCTACTGTTTTAGATATGTTCCTAGAGAAAATTTAGTTGAAAGTTGATAGTAGCAATTATGCGGATTGGGTTTGTAAACTGAGGATTGTCCTCATTGCTGCGCAGAAGGCTTATGTCCTTAATGCACCGCTCCGTGTGCTGAACCTCGAGCATCATCTGTGGATGTTGTGAACATCTGACATACATGTTTTGATGACTACGTGATAGTTCAGTGCATAATGTTAAGTGGTTTAGAATGGAGGCGTGGAAGACGTTTTTAAAACATCGCGGAACATATGAGATGTTCCAAGAGCTGAAATTGGAATTTCAGGCTCGTGCCAACGTCAAGACGTATGAGACCTCCGACAAGTTTCTTAGCCTGCAAACTAATGGAGATAAGCTCAATCATTGAGCATGTGCTCAGATTGTGTGAGTACTACAATCGCTTGAATCAAGTGGGGGTTAATCTTCCTGATGAGATAGTGATGGTTCTCCAAGTTACTGCCACCAAGCAACTAGAGCTTCGTGATGAACTATAGCATATCAGGGATAGATATGATGATCCTTGAGCTATTCGCGATGTTTGACACCGTGAAAGTATAAATCAAGTAGGAGCATCAATTGTTGATGGTTATTAAAACCGCTAGTTTCAAGAAGGGCAAGGGCAAGAAGGATACTTCATAAAATGGCAAATCAGTTGCTGCTCTAGTGAAGAAACCCAAGGTTGATCCCAAACCCGAGAGAAGTGCTTTTGCAATTAGGGGAACAGTCACTGAAGTAGAACTCCCCTAGATACTTGGTAGATGAGAAGGCTGGCAAGGTCGACAGAAGTATATTGGATATACATTATATTAATGTGCACTTTACTAGTACTCCTAGTGGCACCAGTGTATTAGATACCGGTTTGGTTGCTAAGTGTTAGAAACTCGAAATAAAAGCCTACGGAATAAAAAAAGACTAGCTATGTCGGAGTAAATGACCACGGGTAGCCTTATCTGCTCCCCATGGCGTTTCAAAACATCGGGGGCGGCTGCGCCCCTCAAGCACCCAAGACAAAGGGCCGCATTCTGGTGGCCGGCTAGTCCAAGTCTCCGGTCGCAGGAAGGCGGCACGTCCCAATGAGCGGTCCCAAAGTGGGCCAACTCCTATCAGGTAGCCACCAGAGTGGCCGACTCCTAGCACGCGGCCCATACATGCACCCTCAAAGTTTGCACCCACATAACAGCGACGAGATGGGGCGTGGCTATAGTGTAGCCTGCCACCCCCGAATCCCGGAGCAGGCGTGCCCACAGTGCAACATACCGGGCGGTCATCCCTCGCCCGGTGCGGCACTGTTGCCACAGTGACTATGACATCATCCATGGCAGAACTGCCTGATGTCTACTACACAACCTTCTTCTTGTAGACGTTGTTGGGCCTGCAAGTGCACAGGTTTGTAGGACAGTAGCAAATTTCCCTCAAGTGGATGACCTAAGGTTTATCAATCCGTAGGAGGCATAGGATGAAGATAGTCTCTCAAAACCAACCATGCAACCAAATAACAAAGAGTCTCTTGTGTCCCCAACACACCCAATACAATGGTAAATTGTATAGGTGCACTAGTTCGGCGAAGAGATGGTGATACAAGTGCAAAATAGATAGTAGAAATAGGTATTTGAAATCTGAAATTATAAAAACAGCAAGGTAACAAGTGGTAAAAGTGAGCGTAAACGGTATTGCAATGATAGGAAACAAGGCCTAGGGTTCATACTTTCACTAGTGCAAGTTCTCTCAACAATAATAACATAGATAGATCATATAAAAATCCCTCAACATGCAACAAAGAGTCACTCCAAAGACACTAATAGCGGAGAATGAACGAAGATATTATGATAGGGTACGAAACCACCACAAAGTTATACTTTTGGATCAATCAATTCAAGAGTTCGTACTAGAATAACACCTTTAAGACACAAATCAACCAAAACCCTAATGTCACCTAGATACTCCATTGTCACCTCAAGTATCCGTGGGCATGATTATACAATATGCATCACACAATCTCAGATTCATCTATTCAACCGGAGAGACAAGAATGTGTGCCAACCCCTATGCATAGGTTCATGGGCGGAACCCGCAAGTTGGTCACCAAAACATACATCAAGAGGGACATGATATCCCATTGTCACCACAGATAAGCACAGCATGACATACATCAAGTGTTCTCATAAAAGACTCAATCCGATAAGATAACTTCAAAGGGGAAACTCAACTCATCACAAGAGAGTAGAGGGGGAGAAACATCATAAGATCCAACTACAATAGCAAAGCTCGGGATACATCAAGATCGTGCCATAGAGGGAACACGAGAGAGAACACGAGAGAGAGAGAGATCAAACACATAGCTACTGGTACATACCCTCAGCCTCGAGGGTGAACTACTCCCTCCTCGTCATGGAGAGCGCCGGGATGATGAAGATGGCCACCGGTGATGGGTTTCCCCTCCGGCAGGGTGCTGGAAAGGGCTCCTGAGAGGTTTTTGGTGGCTACAGAGGCTTGCGGCGGCGTAACTCCTGATCTATCTTGATATTCGATAGTTTTAGGGTACGTAGGGTTATATAGGCGAAAGAAGTCTGTCGGGGGGTGCTCGAGGGGTCCACGAGACAGGGGCCGCGTCCTGTAGGGGGGGGGCGCCCCCCTATCTCCTGGGCTCCTCGAGGATCTTCTGACTTGATCTCCAAGCCTCCAGGATGATATTCTTCCAGAAAATCACAATGCCGAAGGTTTCATTCCGTTTGGACTCCGTTTGATATTCCTTTTCTTCGAAATACTGAAACAGACAATAAAACAGCAATATGGATTGGGCCTCTGGTTAATAGGTTAGTCCCAAAAGTAATATAAAAGTGTATAATAAAGCCCATAATCATTCAAAACAGATAATAATATAGCATGAATGCTTCATATATTATAGATACATTGGAGACGTATCAGCATCCCCAAGCTTAATTCCTACTCGTCCTCGAGTAGGTAAATGATAAAAGAAAGAATTTATGAAGTGTGAATGCTAGAGGTGCACAAGTTTGATCAATGATAATTTCAATCACCTTTACTAGCATGATAATATGTCATAAGAGTAGTTCATCTCATAAAACTTTTCATAATCAAGTAACAAGCTATTCACATGTTAAAGCATAGGCCATAAACTTTCTTGAAAACTAGCAAACTTCATTCTTAGTCATCAAACAATTGCAATTCATCTTACTTTCAGGAAGAGTCTATGTCAGAGCTTTGATTTAGCAAACTTCACATACTCAACTATCATATAGTCTTCTACAATTGCTAACAGTCACGCAATACTTGTGGTTATGAAGTTTTAATCAGACACAGAGAAAGATTGGGGCTTATAATGTTGCCTCCAAACGTATTCACCTTTGGGTGATGTCAACAATAATAGTTCATGCTGACATACATCCAATTGGATATATATATCAGGATCACCCTAACACAAAGTGCTTGCAAAAGGATAAAATAAAAAAAAGGGAAAGGTGAAGATCACCTTGACTCTTGCATAAAGTAATAGATAGGCCCTTCGCAGATGGAAGCAGAGGTTGCCATGCGCTTTTAGGGTTGGATACACAAAATCTTAATGCGAAAGAACGTCACTTTATATTGCCCCTTGTATATGGACCTTTATTATGCAGTCCATTGCTTTTATTGCTTCCATAACAAGTTCGTACAAAGCTTATTTTCTCCACACTAATAAGTCATGCATATTTAGAGAGCAATTTTTATTGCTTGCACCGATGACAACTTACTTGAAGGATCTTACTCAATCCATAGGTAGGTATGGTGGACTCTCATGGCAAAACTGGGTTTAAGGATATTTGTAAGCACAAGTAGTATCTCTACTTGGTGCTAGGAATTTTTGGCTAGCATGAGGGGGAAAGGCAAGCTCAACATGTTTGAATGATCCATGACAATATACTTTAACTGAGATGTGAGAAAACATAACCCATTATGTTGTCTTCCTTGTCCAACATCAACTCTTTAGCATGTCATACTTAATGAGTGCTCACAATTATAAAAGATGTCTATGATAATATATTTATATGTGAAATCTCTCTTCCTTCAATATTCTTTCATGAATTGTTCAAATGACTAATACAATGCTTGCTAACCGTCAATAAATTTATAACCTCTACTTCTTAGATGTGAAGTCATTACTCCCCATGGGATAAGCAAATGAAACATATATAATTTCAGATTTATGACATTCAACTTATTCAACCATTTACTCATAGGATATAAGTGAAGCACAAGAGTAAATGACAAACTACTCCAAAAAGATATAAGTGAAGATCAATGAGTAGCTAAATAATTATGCAACTATGTGAAGACTCTCTCTCATTTAAGAAATTTCAGATCTTGGTATTGTATTCAAACAGCAAGCAAAACAAAATAAAATGACAATGCAAGGATAGAACAACTCATGTGAAGAAGCAAAAACTTAGGCTTAACCGATACTAACCGGTAGTTGTTGAAGAGGAAAGGTGGGATGCCTACCGGGGCATCCCCAAGCTTAGATGCTTGAGACTTCTTGAAATATTATCTTGGGGTGCCTTGGGCATCCCCAAGCTTGAGCTTTTATGTCTTCTTAATTCCTCTCATATCATGGTTTCTCTTTTTTTATCAAAAGCTTCATTCACAACAAACTCAACAAGAACTCGTGAGATCGGTTAGTATAAACCAATGCAAAACCTTATCACTTTCTACTATAAAAAATCACTAAAATTATTATTAAACATTGAACACTCACTACGGGAAACAACTAATTTGTCGTCAGTGGACATCTTTACCGTCAGCTTTTCATCGGGGCAGACGGCAAAGAGCAGTTTTGTTGTCAGCTGCTGACGGCAAAGAAAGACTAACGGCAAAACATATTTTGTCGTCTGCATTTTCTATTACAGCCGGCAAAGAAGTCTTTGCCGTCTACATTTTTTATTACTGACAGCAACAATTATACTTTGTCGTCTATAAAAGAAAACACAGACGGCAAAGACTTTGCCGTCTGCGTTTTTTATTACAGACGGCAAAGTATGACATTTGCCGTCTATAATAAAAAAACAGACGGTAAAGACATACTTTGCCGTCTGTATAAAAAACGCAGATGGCAAAGAAGAAGCACACCACGCGGATCGATCCCACGGATCGATGACGTGGCAGTCCCTCCAAACGCACACAGGCCCACCCATCGTGACACACCCACTAACCCAAGCCCACAGCCCCACCCACCCACCCATGAACGCACGCACACCACACAACCACTCATACCACGGCCAACCACCAATGCACGCACACCACACATCCACTCACACCACGGAATGCACAACAAGCTATTCTGACACACCCACGCACGAAGCCCACGCCATCACACATCCATGGCCGGTGCGAGCAAGCATGCCATCCGCGCGGACAGCGAGCTTGGCGGATGCCCGGGCAGGGAGCAGGGCGGCCGCGCGGGCAACCAGCTTGGCGGATGCGCGGGCGACGAGCATGGCAGACATGTGGGCGGCGAGCATGGCGCGCGGCGGTGAGCTTAGCGGATGCGCGGGCGACGAGCATGGGGACGTGCAGGCGGGGAGCATGGCGCGCGGTGGCAGCTCACTCCACCGTCGACTGCTCAGCGCAGGAGTGCGGCGGCTTCTTCCCTCGGGCGCGCGGCGGCCTCTTCGCTCGGGCTCCCAGCGGCCTCTTCCCTCGAGCATGGCGCGTGAAGGCCACTATAGAGGAGCTCCTTCCTCCGGCGTCGGCCAACCGACGCTGCTTGGCGCGCGGTGTTGCCGCTCTCTCTCTCTAGGAACCAGCAAGCACGGCCGGGCAGTGATGCGGATACCAGGGTCGGGCGAGTGGCACGGACGCGCGTGGCAGTCCGGTGGCGCGGCGAGTAGTACCAGGCGAGCAGCGCGGTGAGCAGGGCGAGGTGACGGCAGTGCCGTCCTTCTGGTATTGTGCCCGGCGAGAAGTACGGCCGGCGGTGAAGTACCTGTTTCTGTGATGGACTTGATTGCTTTTCCTTTTTAGTTTCTAGGGGTCCTTGTGTAAATTTTTAGGACAGCTTTGTAACTTCTCTATAACTCCACCGACGATAAATGCAAGACAACACAATAGTGTCAAAGCAATATCTCTGTGAACTAAACTTGTTTTGTTTTGTTGTTCTTATGTCCGGTGAGATGCTCTGCCCAGACCTCACTTAAAAAAAATGAAAAACAATCTTTGTCGTCTGTACTTTAGTATGGATGACGGCAAAGCATACATTTTGACTGACGACAAAGAACACGTTTTTTGTTGTCTATTATTTTTGCGGCAGACAGCAAAACTATATTGACTGACGGCAAAATCTTTGCCGTCATCTTGACAAAAGGCTGATGGCAAAGTATTTTTTGCCGACTTATTTTTGCCGTCTGAATTTGCCGTCTGCTTCCTGACGGCAAAATCTTTGCCGTCTGGATTTGGGTCTTTGCCGTCTATGATCCACAGATGGCAAATTACCTGTTTCCTGTAGTGACTAAATGTCTCTGCATATTTAATACTCCTATCCTCAAATAGAATCATTAAACAAGCAAGCATATGCAAACAATGCAAACATAACAGTAATTTGTCAAAACAGTAGAGTCTGTATAGAATGCAAGAGTATCAATACTTACCTAACTCCAAAAATTATGAACTAAAATTCTCACTGTAATAAATTTATCAGAGCTTAATATGCAAAAATATTCAATGTTATACCATTCTCTGACTTTTCTAGGGAATTTTTTCAACAGCTGTAAACTTTCTGTTTTCAAACAGCAACATGTATACTTGCAAAACAAGCATGATAAAGGCTATCCTTGACATTTTTATTGAAAATAAAGATGCAAGACATTATTCTAACTAACAGCAAGCAAAACAAAATAAGATAAAATGACGCTCCAAGCAAAACAAATATCATGTGGCGAATAAAAATATAGCTCCAAGTAAAGTTACCGATGAACGAAGACGAAAGAGGGGATGCCATCCGGGGCATCCCCAAGCTTAGGCTCTTGGTTGTCCTTGAATATTAACTTGGGGTGCCTTGGGCATCCCCAATCTTAGGCTCTTTCCAATCCTTATTCCATAGTCCGTCGAATCTTTACCCAAAACTTGAAAACTTTAACCACACAAAACTCTAAAACAAAACTCGTAAGCTCCGTTAGTATAAGAAAATAAAACCACCACTTAGGTACTGTAATCAACTCATTATAAATTCATATTGGTGTAATATCTACTGTATTCTAACTTCTTTATGGTTCATACCACTTAATACTAGCCATATATGCATCAAAATAAGCAAACAACACAATGAAAACAGAATCTGTCAAAAACAGAACAGTCTGTAGTAATCTGTATAAAACGTATACTTCTGGAACTCAAACAATTCCGAACTAAATTGCTGGACCTGAGTAATTTGTCAATTAATCATCTGCAAAAAGAATCAACCTAAAAGCACTCTCCAGTAAGAAATGGCAGCTATTATCGTGAGCGCAAAAGTTTCTGTTTTTTACAGCAAGATCACATAAACTTCACCCAAGTCTTTCCAAAGGTTCTACTTGGCACTTTATTGAAACAAAAGCTATAAAACATAATTAATACAGTAGAATAATCATGTGGACACACAAAAACAGTAAGGATAAATATTGGGTTGTCTCCGAACAAGCGCTTTTCTTTAATGCTTTTCTAGCTAGGCATGATGATGGCAATGATGCTCATATAAAAGATAAGAATTGAAACATAACGGGAGCATCATGAAGCATATGCCTAGCACATTTAAGCCTAACCCACTTCCTATGCATTGGGATTTTGTGATCAAACAACTTATGGGAACAATAATCAACTAGCATAGGAAGGTAAAACAAGCACACATTCAAGATTTTCAACACATAGAGAGGAAACTTGACATTATTGCAATTCCTACAAGCATATATTCCTCCCTCATAATAATTTTCAGTAGCATCATGAATGAATTGAACAATATAACCAGCACCTAAATCATTCTTTTTATGATCTACAAGCATAGAAAATTTACTACTCTCCGCATAAGCAAAATTCTTCTCATTCGGAATGGTGGGAGTATCATAAAAGACTTGAACACTAAAAATTGTTTCCACATTAAAAGAGTAATGTTCAGAAAAAGGATAATCATAATCATGACAAGATTTGTAAATATAATCATCACTACTTTTTATCGCATAAGTTTCGTCACAATAATCATCATAAGTAGCAACTTCGTTCTCATCATAATCGATTGAAACCTCTCCCAAGATAGTGGAATCACTAAATAAAGTTGACACTCTTCCAAATCCACTTTCATATTCATCACAATAAGATTCAAATTCCTCCAAAATAGTGGCATCACCACTTCCTAAAGTTGACACACTTCCAAACCCACTTTCATCAATATAATCATCATAAATAGGAGGCATGCTTTCATCATAATAGATATTCTCATCAAAACTTGGGGGACAAAAAATATCATATTCATCAAACATAGCTTCCCCAAGCTTGTGGCTTTGCATATCATTAGCATCATGGATATTCAAGGAATTCATACTAACAACATTGCAATCATGCTCATCATTCAAAGATTTAGTATCAAGCATTTTAATGCATTCTTCTTCTAGAACTTGAGCACAATTTTCCTTTCCATCATTCTCACGAAAGATATTAAAAAGACGAAGCGTATGAGACAAACTCAATTTCATTTTTTTGTAGTTTTCTTTTATAAAATAATCTAGTGATAAAACAAGAAACAAAAAGATTCGATTTCAAGATCTAAAGATATACCTTCAAGCACTCACCTCCCCGGCAACGGCGCTAGAAAAGAGCTTGATGTCTACTACACAACCTTCTTCTTGTAGACGTTGTTGGGCCTGCAAGTGCACAGGTTTGTAGGACAGTAGCAAATTTCCCTCAAGTGGATGACCTAAGGTTTATCAATCCGTAGGAGGCGTAGGATGAAGATAGTCTCTCTCAAACAACCCTGCAACCAAATAACAAAGAGTCTCTTGTGTCCCCAATACACCCAATACAATGGTAAATTGTATAGGTGCACTAGTTCGGTGAAGAGATGGTGATACAAGTGCAAAATAGATAGTAGAAATAGGTATTTGTAATCTGAAATTATAAAAACAGCAAGGTAACAAGTGGTAAAAGTGAGCGTAAACAGTATTGCAATGATAGGAAACAAGGCCTCGGGTTCATACTTTCACTAGTGCAAGTTCTCTCAACAATAATAACATAGATAGATCATATAACAATCCCACAACATGCAAGAAAGAGTCACTCCAAAGACACTAATAGCGGAGAACGAACGAAGAGATTATGGTAGGGTACGAAACCACCTCAAAGTTATTCTTTCGGATCAATCAATTCAAGAGTTCGTACTAGAATAACACCTTAAGACACAAATCAACCAAAACCCTAATGTCACCTAGATACTCCATTGTCACCTCAAGTATCCGTGGGCATGATTATATGGTATGCATCACACAATATCATATTCATCTATTCAACCAACACAAAGTACTTCAAAGAGTGCCCCAAAGTTTCTACCGGAGAGTCAAGAACGTGTGCCAACCCCTATGCATAAGTTCATGGGCGGAACCCGCAAGTTGGTCACCAAAACATACATCAAGAGGCACATGATATCCCGTTGTCACCATAGATAAGCAGGGCAAGACATACATCAAGTGTTCTCACAAAAGACTCAATCCGATAAGATAACTTCAAAGGGGAAACTCAATTCATCACAAGAGAGTACAAGGGGAGAAACATCATAAGATCCAACTACAATAGCAAAGCTCGGGATACATCAAGATCGTGCCATAGAGGGAACATGAGAGAGAACACGAGAGAGAGAGAGAGAGATCAAACACATAGCTACTGGTACATACCCTCACCCTCGAGGGTGAACTACTCCCTCCTCGTCATGGAGAGCGTCGGGATGATGAAGATGGCCACCAGTGATGGGTTCCCCCTCCGGCAGGGTGCCGGAAAGGGCTCCCGAGAGGTTTTTGGTGGCTACATAGGCTTGCGGCGGCATAACTCCCGATCTATCTTGATATTCGATAGTTTTAGGGTACGTAGGGTTATATAGGCGAAAGAAGTCGGTCGGGGGGTGCTCGAGGGGTCCACGAGACAGGGGGTCGTGCCATGTAGGGGGGGCGTGCCCCCCTATCTCCTGGGATCCTCGAGGATCTTCTGACTTGATCTCCAAGCCTCCAGGATGATATTCTTCCAAAAAATCACGATGCCGAAGGTTTCATTCCGTTTGGACTCCGTTTGATATTCCATTTCTTCGAAATACTGAAATAGGCAATAAAACAGCAATATGTGTTGGGCCTCCGGTTAATAGGTTAGTCCCAAAAGTAATATAAAAGTGTATAATAAAGCCCATAATCATTCAAAACAGATAATAATATAGCATGAATGCTTCATAAATTATAGATATGTTGGAGACGTATCACTGCCATGCTACAACGACAGGCTGTCGGTACAGCCCATAGGCGGCGGGCCCTAGCTGCTAGAGAGACACCCAAAGGCGGCACGCCCTGACCAGTCGGCATAGGGGGAGGCCGGCTCCCAACAGTCGGCCCTCCCCTTCTCTAGAAGTTTGTGCACCATCAACCAGATAAGACGAGGTGTGGCTACAGTGAACGCCCACTAGGCGGTGGCACTGTAGCCACGGATCTCCGACCAAGGCATCATCATCAAGGGCCAGGCTAAAGTAATGAGCCGTCGACATGGCCCACAAGCGGTGGCCTAAAATGTTGGTCGAGAGCCCGGCAGCCAGCGGGACCCACCAGGTGGTGGGCCCCAGCGGCCGGCGAAGAAGCCGGCGACCATAGACACTGACGGCCTGGGCCTACGTCTGGCCGGATTACCATTGTACCCCCAGGGGGTAGGCCTATATAAACCCCCCAGAAACCATGCAAAGGGTTCAGCCTCT
This sequence comes from Triticum aestivum, assembly GCF_018294505.1. Classification (NCBI taxonomy): domain Eukaryota; kingdom Viridiplantae; phylum Streptophyta; class Magnoliopsida; order Poales; family Poaceae; genus Triticum; species Triticum aestivum. The sequence goes on from NC_057810.1 coordinate 688,977,470, forward strand.
TAGACTACACACACCCACATAGAGAGAGGAGTAGTGCTAGCATTACTCTTCTTCCTCCTCTAGCCGAACAGCTCAAGGAGCACCTTGTAGCCACCTGTCAATCTAGTGACCATGCGAAGACCCCGCAGAGCAGGACTAGGGGTGTTATCTCCTAGGAGAGCCCCGAACCTGGGTAAGATTCGTCGGCGTGCATGTATCCGCCTTATCCCGTTTCCAGACACTGGCGACGTCTTACTAGCTCCCACAATGATTAGCCATCCTTTGGCATATGTCACACCAACCACACAACATTTGCTGCCCATCGTGGGGCTAGGTGCACCGTCGTCCGGAGACCTGCTCTAGACGGGCACCCTGTTCCTCCCTGGCGAGCGCGGCCAGCCCGGCACACACGATGGCGTTTGCGCCGACGCACTGCGTGGCGTCGAAGCCGCCTGCGCGGCGAGCTGCCTCGCTGATCTCATTGGCGAGATCCGTCTCTCCGATGAGCCTGCGCCAGGCGCGGGTGCAGCCAGCTCCGAGAGCTGCCTCATTGACCTCCTTGGCAAGCTTGACATTGCCAACGAGCCCGCCTCCGACTTGGAGTCGATTGGCTCAACCGACCTGATGCTTGTCGACTCCGACATGGCATCCCTCGACGCCTTCCCCACCCACGTGGTGGTCATCGACAACCCGCTCCCTCGTGCCAACAGTGGCGGCAGCACCGTCACTAAGGTGCTCGTCATCAGCCTTGGCGGAGCATCCGACGCGGACGCCCATGACCCGCTACAAGTGATGATGCGAGACCTGTCTGCGCCCATCGCAGGCAACACCGACATCGAGACGCTGGAGGCCCACCGCCTTGCCCTCATCGAGAGCGGCAAGAAGCTAGCCACTATGAGACGCCTCACCGAGGACTATCAGCGCGAGGTTGATCATGTCCTCTGTGGCACGCCGGCTACTGGCGGGCCTAGCCGAGTGGGTGTTGTCAAACAACGCGGTGCCACCATTGCCAGCATGTTGGGGGCCGACCGCCCAATCTACGCCACACCCATCGAGAACCTGCATGCTACCTAGGCGGCAGCAGACGAGCTAGAAGGCCTGGATGGTGACGAGCGTTGCTGCATGACGGAGCGCGTCCAACAGCTCATTGATGCGGCTGCCACACAACAAGAAGCCGGAGCATGCACCGAGAATCCCCCCCCCCCTCGCTGAGAGCACGACACGACCTCTCGGACGCCTATTGCAGGCGGCGCCCGTGGCCGAAGAGACAACGAGTCGGCTGCTAGCCGCAGTCGGACGCGCTTCTCCATCGAGCGCGATCAAGATGGCCGCCGACGAGCTGTGGAGCGGCGGCATGATTGTCCACCACCTCCACCTCCTCGCAGGGGCCGATATGCCTCCCCGACGCCTATTGAGCACCCGACGCTCAGCGGCCGGCTGGGGTACCGCGAAGGTGTTGGAGAAAATGATGTCCGCCATCGGATCGGGCGCCTGCCATGATCCCTGGCGCTAGAAGATGAAGATGTGATTTGTCTGCCTTGTTTTGGCCCCCGCATTCGCGACGAGCCCTTCCCCAAGGGGTTCTCGCTCCCAAGAGACACACCCAAGTACAACGGCTAGGTATAGCCGGAAGACTGGTTGGTCGACTACACCACCGCAGTCAGCATAGCTAACGGCAACAAGCGTGTTGCCGTGAAGTACGTCCCCCTCATGCTTCAGGGCACGGCGTGCACTTGGCTGAATAGCCTCAAGCCCTACAGCGTCAACAGCTGGGTGGATTTCACCGAAGTCTTCATCCGCAACTTCACCAGCACTTACAAGTGGGCACCCAAGCCTCGTCAGCTCTCTCTGTGCGTCCAAGGCCCGGCCGAGTCCAGCCGTGACTACCTGAGGCGGTGGGCCGAGCTCCGCAACTCCTGCGAAGGGGTGCACGAGGTGCAAGCCATAGAGTACTTCACCGCCGGGTGCAGAGAAGGCACCCTACTCAAGCACCGACTCCTCTACGATGAGCCGGCTACACTGGATGAGCTGCTGATCATAGCAGACAAGTATGCCACTGCCAACTCTTCTATGAAGTCGGAGCTTCAGGTGGACGCCTCCAGGAAGGTGCTCCCTCCGGCTCCCAGGACGCCGGCTGGTGACACCAGTCGGCGCCTGCAGCAGAACGACAACAAGCACAAGGCCCCGATGCCGGCTCCCACCAGCCGGAAAGTCGCGAGAGTCGAAGATCAACAGCCAGAGGGGCAGCCCATGCCCAAGCATTAGAAAGGCGGCAAGCCAGCCTGGCAGCCCACCTTCTCCTATGAGCAAACCCTTGATGCACCCTGCAAGTTCCATAGCGGTGCGAAGCCATCCAATCACACCACGGGGAAGTGCCACTGGCTCACCCGAATCTCCAAAGGCGAGGGGCTGCTGCCTCCTCCGCCTGCTGGCCTGCCGCCTCCGGCTCCTCAGGAGCCGGCGGCCCGCCCAGCAATCGGCGCCATCCAAGGTGAGTTCCTTGAAGAGCACGGAGCCTACGTTGTCTTCACAAGCCAAGCTGATGACAGGCACAGCCGGCACCGGCAGCACCAAGAGGTCAATGATGTCGCCTCCAAGGTTCCAGAGTTCATGCACTAGTCTAAGAATCCTATCAGCTGGAGCCGAGCTGACCACCCGAAGGTGATGCCTTCTCCGGGTTCCTATGCCTTGGTGTTGGATGCCACCTTTGCAATAGAGAGGCGGGCTGCTCGTTTCTCCCGAGTCCTGATAGATGGCGGTAGCAGCATCAACATCCTTTACCATGATACCATGGAGAAGTTGAACATCAAGACGAAGCAGCTCCTTGCCTAGCCGGACCATCTTCCATGGCATTGTGACGGGTCTTTCCTGCTCACCAATCGGCAAGATCAAGATAGATGTATTCTTTGGAAACAAAGATCACTTCCGCCGCGAAGTATTTTGGTTTGAAGTAGTGGACCTGGAGAGCCCCTATCATGCATTACTTGGTCGACCTGCTCTGGCCAAGTTCATGGTTGTGCCCCACTACACCTACCTCAAGATTAAGATGCCAAGTACCAAGGGCATCATCACCATAGTCGGAGACTACAAGAAGTCGGTGGCCCGTGCCGCAGCCAGCAGACGGCCGGCCGAGTCCCTCGTGATCGCGGCAGACAAGAAGCTCCTTGACCGGGTTGTGGCCATGGTCAGCAAGCAGCCGGACCTGTCGCCAGACCTCAAGGAGTCGGAAGCTTAGGGCTCCTTCCAGCCGGCCAAAGAAACCAAGAAGATACCCTTGGACCCGGACCAACCGCAGAGGTTCGCTCTTGTCGGAACCAACCTTGATAGCAAATAGGAAAGTGAGCTCGTCGATTTCTTCCATGAGAATTGAGATATCTTTGCATGGTCCCCCAAGGACATGCCGAGTGTTCCGAAGGATTTCGCTGAGCACAAGCTACATGTCAAAGCAGATGCAAAACCAATCAAGCAACCCCTCTGTCGACTGTCGGAAGAGAAGAGAAGAATTGTTGGTGAAGAGAGAGCCCGGCTCTTAGCAGCCGGCTTCATCATGGAAGTGTTCTTTTCAGAATGGCTTGCCAATCCAGTCCTTGTACTGAAGAAGAACAACAAGTAGCGCATGTGCACTGATTATACTAGCCTCAACAAAGCCTGCCCCAAAGATCCATTTTCTTTGCCTCAGATTGATCAAGTGATAGACTCCACAGCCGGATGCGAGCTATTGAGTTTCTTGGATGCCTACTCAGGGTACCATCAGATCAAGTTGGACCCGGCCAACCGCCTGAAGACCACCTTCATAACACCATTCAGAGCCTTCTGCTACCTGACCATGACATTCGGCTTCAGAAATGTCGGTGCCTCTTTTTAGCGTTGCATGTAGAAGTGCCTCCTCAAGCAACCCGGTAGAAATGCCCACGTCTATGTAGACGATATTGTGGTGAAGACGGAGAAGCGCGGTACCCTTTGGAAGATCTCAAGGAAACATTTGACAACCTGTACCATTTTCAAATCAAGCTCAACCCAGAGAAATGCATTTTCGGAGTACCAGCCGGCCAGCTCCTTGGCTTCCTGGTATTTGAACGCGGTGGGTGCAACCCTATGAAGATCAAAGCCATTGAGAGGATGGAGATACCCACCCGACTGCGAGATGTCCAGAAGTTCACCGAGTGCTTGGCATCCCTCAGTCGCTTCATCAGTCGGCTGGGAGAGAGGGATCTTCCCCTTACCAGCTCATGAAGAAAACCACTCACTTCGAGTGGAACGACCTGGCGGATGAAGCCTTTCACCAGCTGAAGAAGATGTTGACCATGCCGCCTGTCCTGGCGACTCCGACTGACAAAGAGCCCATGCTCCTTTACATTGCAGCAACCAGCCGGGTGGCCAGCACAGTCATTGCGGTATAGCACCCAGAAGACGGCAAGGCACAGCTGGTCCAGAGGATTGTGTATTATTTGAGCGAGGTACTATCGGCCTCAAAGCAGAACTACCCCCACTACCAGAAGATGTGCTACGGCGTGTACTTCGCCGCCAAGAAGCTCAAGCCATATTTTCAAGAGCACCCCATCATGGTTGTTTGCACTGCCCTGCTTGCCGAGATCATAGACAGCCGGGATGCATCAAGCCGGGTGGCCAAATGGGACATCGAGCTGGTGCCATACACCATCTTCTACCAGCCCCGCACCGCCATCAAGTCCCAAGCGCTCGCCGACTTTCTTGTCGACTGGGCCGAGACTACCTGCCGCCAGTGCCGGACTCCACCCATTGGTGGATGCACTTTGACGGCTCCAAGATGCGCATCGGTTTGGGAGTCGGCATTGTCATCACCTCTCCCAAAGGCGACAAGCTCAGATACACATTGCAAATCCACTTCGCCGCCTCCAACAATGTGGCCTAGTACGAGGCGCTCGTAAATGGGCTCCAACTGGCCAAAGGACTCGGCATCCGTCGAATCCTATGCTACGGCAACTCGGACCTAGTGGTCCAACAGTCGTCCGGCAACTAGGATGCCATAGATGCAAACATGGCGAGCTACCACTTCCTCATTCAGCAACTCAGCGTATATTTTGAAGGGTGTGGATTCCTTCACATGCCATGGGCCGACAACGAGCAAGCAGATGCCCTGGCATGAATCAGCTCCACTTGGCAAGCCATACCAATCGGCGTCTCCCTCCAGTGCCTCCTCAAGCCGTCTATCAAGCCTTCGCCGGACAGATTCCATCTTTGTGTCGGCTGACCCCGAAGCAGTCGGATCCGGCTTGAGGACCTCAGCAGGCGGCTCGGGGACTGCTGTAGCCGCACCCGGCTCGGGGACTTCAGAACCCGGCCTGGGGACTGCAGCAGCCAGCCCAGGGACTTCAATGACACAACAAGCGGTGGCGGACTCCAACCCGCCACCTCCCAACCCAACCGCCCTGGTCACAGTGGCTGTGCTGACAGTAGAAGAAGTCGCAACTCCCTCATGGGTGCAGCCCATTCTCAACTTCCTAGTAAACAGAGAGCTACCGACTGATGAGATCTCGGCCCGACAAGTTCTGTGACGAGCAGGAGCTTGCACAATAGTGAACAGAGAGCTCGTCAGGCGCAGCGTGACTGGAGTCTTCCAGCATTGCGTAGAGCCGGAAAAAGGCATGGCTATCCTCAAAGATATCCATCAAGGTGAATGTGGCCACCATGCAGCCTCAAGATCACTTGTTGCCAAAGCTTTTCGCCACGGTTTCTTCTGGCTGACTACTTTGGAAGACGCCAAAGATTTGGTTAAACACTGCAAAGGGTGCCAGGTATTCAGCTCCAAGCAACACTTGCCGGCTTCTGCACTCAAGACCATCCCCCTCACTTGGCCCTTTTCCGTTTGGGGGCTGGATATGGTGGGGCCATTCAAGATGGCGCGAGGTGGCATGACTCATTTGCTTGTCACTGTCGACAAATTCACCAAGTGGATTGAAGCAAAGCTAATCAAGAAGTTGAATGGGCCGACTGCTGTGACCTTCATCGTAGATATCACCGTCCGGTACGGCGTACCACACCGCATCATCACCGACAACGGCATGAATTTTGCGAAAGGAGCATTGGCCCGTTTCTGCGCGACGCATGGCATCCAACTGGACTAGCGTCCGTTGCCCATCCGCAGTCAAACGGCCAAGTCGAGCGAGCAAACAACCTCATCCTCTCCAGCATCAAGCCCCGACTGGTCGAGCCACTAGAGCGTTCGGCCGACTGCTGGATCGACAAACTGTCGGCCGTCCTCTGGAGCCTGCGTACCACTCCAAACAAATCAACCGGCTTCACTCCTTTCTTCCTTGTGTATGGTGTCGAGGCTTTCATCCCAACTGATATCGAGTTTGACTCACCTTGTGTCACCATGTACACGGAGGCGGAGGCGAAGGAAGCACGAGAAGATAGTGTCGATCTGCTGGAAGAGGGTCGGCTGTTAGCACTCAGTCGGTCCGCCATCTACCAGCAGAGCCTGCGCCGCTACCACAGTCGGAAGGTCAAGCCAAGATCCTTCCAAGAGGGAGACCTTGTGCTCTAGCTGATCCAGCGAACAGCTGGCCAGCATAATCTCTCGGCCCCTTGGGAAGGCCCCTTCATCGTCAGCAAGGCCTTGGGAAATGACTCCTACTATCTGATCGATGCACATAAGCCCAGGGCGCGCAAGAGGGACGACTCCGGCAAGGAGTCAGAGCGCCCATGGAATGAGAATCTACTTCGAAGATTTTACAGTTGATGCAGTATGCATGATGCTATCTTTTGTATTAAGTACAAGACATCGGGTCCCCCGAGGAGCACTCGAGGACTACCCTCTTTTATCTATATGATAAATTCTATGCCTATGAATGTGTTATTACATTTTTTTCGCCTTGCACCGGGTTCAACCAGTCGGCCCGGGGGCTTGCCGCCTTGTATTATGTTAGTGCTAACTGCAGTCTGACAAGTAGTGTGTTGACATCTAAGCCCTCTCTTGCCGCAAGCAGCAGCTCGCGGAGTGGCTGTTCGGCTGGCAAGAGTCAAAGGCAGGAAACGGTGCCCACATGAAAAATGGCTAAGGACCAACACACTTACATAACATAAGCCGGCTTCCCGCCTTGCCGACCGGCTGCTGAGCAGCCGGCCGGCCGGCTTCTCACTTACCTTGCTACGTCCTAAAAAGCCGAAGTACTAGTCCTCCCAGACGGCTAAGCACTTGTCTCAGACACACTCCACAGAGCGGTTGCCCGGCTGACAAGGCGGCAGCCAAGGGAGGGCGGCAAAAGAAAAAGCCAAAAAGGACCCAAAAGCAGGCAAAGTTGGAATCGAAACACAGCATAGCACATGCGAAATAATATTTACATAAAGCAAGGTTTTCAAGCCGGAATTCAACAGAGTTTGAATACACCCCCAGTGGGTGGAACTGTTGGGGATCGTTGCAGAAATTAAAGAAATTCTACACATCACCAAGATCAATCTATGGAGAGACTAGCAATGAGATGGAGGGGAGTCTATCTTCATACCCTTGAAGATCGCGAAACGGAAGCGTTGCAAGAACGCGGATGAAGGAGTCGTACTCGTAGCGATTCAGATCGCGGTGGATTCCGATCTAAGCGCCGAACAACGGAACCTCCGCGTTCAACACACGTGCAGCCCGGTGACGTCTCCCACGCCTTGATCCAGCAAGGAGGAGGGAGAGGTTGAGGAAGACAGCTCCAGCAGCAGCACGACGGCGTGGTGGTCGTGGACCAGCGGTTCACCGGCAGGGCTTCGCCAAGCTCAAACGGAGGAGAGGTGTTGGAGAGGGAGAGGGCTGCGCCTTGGATGTGGTGCGGCTGCCCTCCCTCCTCCCCTCTATTTATAGGGTGAAGGGGGAAGGGGGTTGTCCCCTCTAGATGAGGTCTAGAAGGGGGGCGGCGGCCAAGGGAAGGGGGCTTGCCCCCCAAGCCAAGGGGGGCGCCCCCTTTAGGGTCCCCCACCCAAACCCTAGGCGCATGGGCCCTAGGGGGTGGCGCCCAACCCACTTAGGGGCTGGTTCCCTTCCACATACAGCCCATAGGGCCCTCCAGGGCAGGTGGACCCCCGGAACCCCTTCGGTGGTCCCGGCACAATATCGATAAACCCCCGAATACTTCCGGTGACCGTATGATGACTTCCCATATAAATCTTCACCTCCGAACCATTCCGGAACTCCTCGTGACGTCCGAGATCTCATCCGGGACTCCAAACAACATTTGGTAATCATGTACAAATCTTCCCTATAACCCTAGTGTCATCGAACCTTAAGTGTGTAGACCCTACGGGTTCGGGAATCATGCACACATGACCGAGACAGCTCCCGGCCAATAACCAACAGCAGGATATGGATACCCATGTTGGCTCCCACATGTTCCACGATGATATCATCGGATGAACCACGATGTCGAGGATTCAAGCAATCTCGTATGCAATTCCCTTTGTCAATCGGTACATTACTTGCCCGAGATTCGATCATCAGTATCCCAATACCTAGTTCAATCTCGTTACCGGCAAGTCACTTTACTCGTTGTGTAATGCATGATCCCATGACCAACTACTTGGTCACATTGAGCTCATTATGATGATGCATTACCAAGTGGGCCCAGAGATACCTCCCCGTCATACGGAGTGACAAATCCCAGTCTTGATTCGTGCCAACCCAACAGGCACTTTCAGAGATACCTGTAGTGCACCTTTATAGCCACCCAGTTACGTTGTGACGTTTGGTACACCCAAAGAATTCCTACAGTATCCGGGAGTTGCACAATCTCATGGTCTAAGGAAATGATACTTGACATTACAAAAGCTTTAGCAAACGAACTACACGATCTTGTGCTATGCTTAGGATTCGGTCTTGTCCATCACATCATTCTTCTAATGATGTGATCCCATTATCAATGACATCCAATGTCCATAGTTAGGAAACCATGACCATCTGTTGATCAACGAGCTAGTCAACTAGAGGCTCACTAGGGACTTCTTGTGGTCTATGTATTCACACATGTATTACGGTTTCCGATCAATACAATTATAGCATGAACAATAGACAATTTTCATGAACAAGGAAATATAATAATAACCATTTTATTATTGCCTCTAGGGCATATTTCCAATAGTCTCCCACTTGCACTAGACTCAATAATCTAGTTACATTGTGATGAATCGAACACCCATAGAGTTCTGGTGTTGATCATGTTTTGCTCGTGAAAGGTGTTTACTCAACGGATCTGCAACATTCAGATCCGTATGTACTTTACAAATCTATATGTCTCCATCTTGAACATTCTCATTGATGGAGTTGAAGCTACGCTTGATGTGCCTGGTCTTCTTGTGAAACCTGGGCTCCTTGGCAAGGGAAATAGCTCCAGTGTTGTCACATAAGAGAGTTACTGGGACCGACGCATTGGGAATAACCCCTAGGTCGATAATGAACTCCTTCATCCAGATTGCTTCATGCGCTACCTCCGAGGCTGCCATGTATTCCGCTTCACATGTAGATCCCGCCACGATGCTTTGCTTGCAACTACACCAGCTTACTGCCCCACCATTCAAAATATACACGTATCCGGTTTGTGACTTGGAGTCATCTAGATCTGTGTCAAAGCTAGCATTGACGTAACCCTTTACGACGAGCTCTTTGTCACCTCCACAAATGAGAAACATATCCTTACTCCTTTTCAGGTACTTCAGGATATTCTTGACCGCTGTCCAGTGTTCCATGTCGGGATTACTTTGGTACCTCCCTACCAAACTTACGGCAAGGTTTACATCAGGTCTGGTACACAGCATGGCATACATAATAGACCCTATGGCTGAGGCATAGGGGATGACACTCATCTTTTCTCTATCTTCCGCCATGGTCAGGCTTTGAGCCGAGCTCAATTTTACACCTTGTAAAACAGGCAAGAACCCTTTCTTGGACTGATCCATATTGAACTTCTTCAATATCTTATCAAGGTATGTGCTTTGTGAAAGATCGATGAGGCGTCTCGATCTATCTCTATAGATCTTGATGCCTAATATGTAAGCAGCTTCTCCAAGGTCCTTCATTGAAAAACACTTATTCAAGTAGGCTTTTATGCTATCCAAAAGTTATATATCATTTGCCATCAATAGTATGTCATCCACATATAATATGAGAAATGCTACAGAGCTCCCACTCATTTTCTTGTAAACGCAGGCTTCTCCATAAGTCTGCACAAACCCAAACGCTTTGATCATTTCATCAAAGCGAATGTTCCAACTCCGAGATGCTTGCACCAGACCATAGATGGAGCGCTGGAGCTTGCACACCTTGTTAGCATTCTTAGGATCGACAAAACCTTTCGGCTGCATCATATACAATTCTTCCTTGAGGAAACCGTTAAGGAATGCCATTTTGATGTCCATTTGCCATATCTCATAATCATAGAATGCAGAAATTGCTAACAAGATTCGGACAGACTTCAGCTTCGCTACGGGTGAGAAGGTCTCATCATAGTCAACCCCTTGAACTTGTCGATAACCATTAGCGATAAGCCGAGCTTTATAGATGGTAACATTACCATCCGTGTCCGTCTTCTTCTTAAAGATACATTTATTTTCTATCGCTCGCCAATCATCGGGCAAGTCTGTCAAAGTCCATACTTTGTTTTCATGCATGGATCCTATCTCGGATTGCATCGCTTCTTCATAGTTCGAAGGTTCACCGTTGTCCAACAACATGATTTCCAGGACAGGGTTGCCATACCATTCTGGTGTGGAACGTGTCCTTGTGGACCTACGAAGTTCAATAGCAACTTGATCCGAAGTACCTTGATCATCATCATTAACTTCCTCTCTAGTCGGTGCAGGCACCACAGAAACATCTTCCTGAGCTGCGCTACTTCCCGGTTCAAGAGGCAGTACTTCATCAAGTTCTACTTTCCTCCCACTTACTTGTTTTGAAAGAAACTCTTTCTCCAGAAAGGACCCGTTCTTGGCAACAAAGATCTTGCCTTCGGATCTGAGGTAGAAGGTATACCCAATGGTTTCCTTAGGGTATCCTATCAAGACGCATTTTTCCGACTTATCTAAAAGTTTGAAGTTTCTTGACATAAGCATCGCATCCCCAAACTTTTAGAAACGACAGCTTAGGTTTCTTCCGAAACCATAATTCGTACGGTGTCGTCTCAACGGATTTAGACAGTGCCCTATTTAAAGTGAATGTAGCTGTCTTTAAAGTGTATCCCCAAAATGATAGCGGTAAATCGGTAAGAGACATCATAGATCACACCATATCTAATAGAGTGCGATTATGACATTCGGACACACCGTTACACTGAGGTGTTCCAGGCGGCGTGAGTTGTGAAACAATTCCACATTTCCTTAAGTGCGTACCAAACTCGTGACTCAAATATTCTCCCCCACGATCTGATCGTAAGAACTTTATTTTTCTGTCACGTTGATTCTCTACCTCACTCTGAAATTCCTTGAACTTTTCAAAGGTCTCAGACTTGTGTTTCATTAAGTAGACATACCCATATCTACTTAAGTCATCAGTGAGGGTGAGAACATAACGATAGCCACCGCGAGCCTCAACTCTCGTTGGACCGCACACATCAGTATGTATGATTTCCAATAAGTTGGTTGCTCGCTCCATTGTTCCGAAGAACGGAGTCTTGGTCATTTTTCCCATGAGGCATGGTTCACACGTGTCAAATGATTCCTAATCAAGAGACTCCAAAAGTCCATCTGCATGGAGCTTCTTCATGCGTTTGACACCAATGTGACCAAGGTGGCAGTGCCACAAGTATGTGGGACTATCATTATCAACCTTACATATTTTGGTATTCACACTATGAATATGTGTAACATCACGTTTGAGATTCATTAATAATAAACCATTGACCAACGGGGCATGACCATAGAACATATCTCTCATATAAATGGAACAACCATTATTCTCAGATTTAAATGAGTAGCCATCTCGCATTAAACGAGATCTAGATACAATGTTCATGCTCAAAGCTGGCACTAAATAACAATTATTGAGGTTTAAAACTAATCCCGTGGGTAAATGTAGAGGTAGCGTGCCGACAGCGATCACATCGACCTTGGAACCATTCCTGATGCGCATCGTCACCTCGTCCTTCGCCAGTCTCTGCTTACTCCGCAGCTCCTGTTTTGAGTTACGAATATGAGCAACCGCACCGGTATCAAATACCCAGGTGCTACTACAAGTACTAGTAAGGTACACATCAATAACATGTATACCACATATACCTTTGGTGTTGCCGACCTTCTTGTCCGCTAAGTACTTGGGGCAGTTCCGCTTCCAGTGACCGTTTCCCTTGCAATAAAAGCACTCAGTCTCAGGTTTGGGTCCATGCTTTGGCTTCTTCCTCACAACTGGCTTAACGGGCGTGGCAACTCCCTTGCCGTCCTTCTTGAAGTTCTTCTTACCTTTCCTTTCTTGAAACTAGTGGTTTTATTGACCATCAACACTTGATGTTCCTTTTTGATCTCCACCTTCGTTGATTTCAGCATTGAATATACCTCAGGAATGGTTTTCACCATCCCCTACATATTGAAATTCATCACAAAGCTCTTGTAGCTAGGTGGAAGCGACTGGAGGATTCTGTTGACGACCACGTCATCCGGGAGATTAACTCCCAGCTGAGACAAGCGGTTGTGCAACCCAGACATTTTGAGTATGTGCTCGCTGACAGAACCATTCTCCTCCATATTACAATTGTAGAACTTGTCGGAGACTTCATATCTCTCGACCCGGGCATGAGTGTCGGTGTCAAAACCGGCGGATCTCGGGTAGGGGGTCCCGAACTATGCGTCAAGCGGATGGTAACAGGAGATGAGGGACACAATGTTTTACCCAGGTTCGGGCCCTCTTGATGGAGGTAAAACCCTACGTCCTACTTGATTAATATTGATGATGTGTGTTACAAGAGTGGATCTACCATGAGATCAAGGAGGCTAAACCCTAGAAGCTAGCCTATGGTATGATTGTTGTTCGTCCTATGGACTACAACCATCTGGTTTATATAGACACCGGAGAGGGCTAGGGTTACACCAAGTCGGTTACAAAGGCAGGAGATCTACATATCCGTATCGCCAAGCTTGCCTTCCACGCCAAGGAAAGTCCCATCCGGACACGGGACGAAGTCTTCAATCTTGTATCTTCATAGTCTTGGAGTCCGGCCGATGATGATAGTTCGGCTATCCGGACACCCCCTAGTCCGGAACTCCCTCAGTAGCCCCTGAACCAGGCTTCAATGACGACGAGTCCGGCGCGCATATTGTCTTCGGCATTGCAAGGCGGGTTCCTCCTCCGAATAATTTATAGAAGATTGTGAACACCAGGATAGTGTCCGGCTCTGCAAAAATAAATTCCACATACCACCGTAGAGAGAATAATATTACACAAGATCAATCTGCTGATGTATTCTGTGGCGTGACGTCACACCACTTCCAGGCCTTTACTCAAATTGTTTTGATTGTTCCACCTCAGCGCGTTTAGCGAGGCGGTTTCCTTGGCACGTCTTGTCGAAGCAGAGATCGTGTTCCCCTTATTCCGGGATTCCCATCAATACGGACGTGGGTAACCCAACCGCGCCCGTTGCCACGCCCCCTCCATCGAAGGCGGGTTCCAAACGGTCACGGGGACGGCTCTTGGTATTCTTCCTCTTTATAATGAGACCAAGGCCCGTTCTTTTATTCAATCCTCTATCGAATCTGCCCCTCTCCCCGAGTTCCAACACCCAGGGCTCCAAATTCAGGTACCTTCGATCTTCGACAATGTCCGGTCCTGACCTACGAGGCCGGTGGATGCCCTCCTCCGTCACGGAGGATGACGTGCTAAAGCTGAGAGATGCCAGGTACTTAACCTACGAAATTTCGCATAGGCTGCCTACCCGAGGGCAAGTTATCCCAACTCCCGAGCCTGGCGAGAGCGTCGTGTTCGTGTCTCACTTCCGTCGAGGTTTAGGCTTCCCGACGAATCCCTTCATGAGGGGGCTCATGTTTTACTATGGGCTGGAATTCCACGACCTGGCTCTGGAGTCCATCCTCCATATCTCATCATTCATCGTCGTCTGTGAAGCCTTCCTCCGCACTACCCCTCACTTCGGCTTGTGGCTCAAAACCTTCAACGTGGACCCGAAGATGGTTGAGGGGCGTCAGGCAGAGTGCGGTAGGGCGGTTATAAGCAAGAGGGCCGAAGCTCCATGGCCCAAGGGCTCTTTCCAGGAGGAGCTCGGCTTGTCGCAACATGAGTGGTTTTATATCACCGCTCCCCGGGGTAGCAGGCAGAAGCCGCTGCCCGTCTTTCGCTCGCGCCCTCCACAGCAGCTGACGTCATGGGTCAACAAGGGGCGTGACTGGGGGCCGCCCAAAGACGTCCCCCTGTTGCAGGACCAGATTCGAGGCCTCCAAGAAAGGGAAATCAATCTGGTCGCAGTGGTGCAGGTCATGTTGATCCGGCGCCTACTGCCCTGCAAATGTCGCCCCCTTCGCCTGTGGGAATTTAATCCGGAGGGGCCACGAGCTCTTCAACACTTCATGGGTTTGACTCCCATGGAGATGTATAAACTGTTCTTCGGATCGCAAGAGACGCATCCGGAATTGACCGAGGACGCTGGCCTAAGCTGCAATCGCCCGGATACTCAAGTAAGTAGCCCTGTGTCCGTACACACCGTCCATTTATTTATCGTGAGCTTGCCTTTTAACCAGCTATCCCTGGACAGGAGTGGATAGCGCAAGCAAAACTGATACGGTGTCCGGCCCCCCTCCCTGAGACCACGCAGGATCCCGTGTTAATCAAAATGTTGGAGGTTGCACCTTCGAATGAGGGCGAAGGGGGGCACGGGGAAACTGTCACCTCTGCCAAGGAGGTTTTAGTAAGGGAGGAATCGAGAGTCCCTCCTTCCAGGGGGAGAAGAGGAACGCTTCCGAAGACCCGGAGGCCAAGGCCTCAAAGCGGGGAAAGAAATCTGTACCGGAAGGTCCTGCGCCAGAAAGCGCCCCGGCCGTACTGTCTCCTCGGAGGAATCAGCCCTCTAACGAGCCGTAAGTGAAAAGGGGGATTTTATAATTATCAGACACCCCTGCTTAATGTCTAAAGGTAACGAAGTTTTTACCTTGTAGTTCGGATCTCAGCCCATCTCAGCACAGCTCATCTTCGGGAGACCTTCGTCCGGAGATGATGGAAAGCGAAACGCCTCCATCTGCCGCCCCATCGCGCGGGGCGGACGACCCTGAGGTGTCGTCGCGGAGGGTCTCCCCGAGTCCGGCGGGGCCGGAGAGTTCGGCGTCCATTGGAGTACGGCCGGTGGAGCTGCGGGATTTGCTTAAGAGGGCGTCCATCTCAGAAGATCACCGCACATTAATGGGTGATGTGATTGAGAGGATCTCGTCCGCCGAAACCGGGTTGTATGAGGCCGTCGGAAGTTTACTGACGGGATTTGAGGTACGCAAAAAATGACATACCTGTTGACAGTTTTGCACATGAAGTGCGCCCTGTATAGATAGTAGCCC
Organism: Triticum aestivum; assembly: GCF_018294505.1. Taxonomy (NCBI): domain Eukaryota; kingdom Viridiplantae; phylum Streptophyta; class Magnoliopsida; order Poales; family Poaceae; genus Triticum; species Triticum aestivum. The sequence goes on from NC_057810.1 coordinate 688,992,938, forward strand.
CTGAGACTTGGTATGCTGTCGAAAACGACAGCGTGCCTAGGATCATAATCTCAGTTATTAACTGTCGCCTTTCCCATGCAGGTGGCGGAACGTTCGGTGGCCAGCCGGACTGATGAATTTGCCGAGCTGAAGAAGCAACTCGACACTGCGGATGCGGACATCTCGCTGGTCAATAGACGACTTGATGAGTCACAAGGTATGTGGTTGCTCCGCGGTTGCTTAGTAAGGGAGCTGATGCCCATTCCTTACAAATTGTGTGCTAGATGCAGATGGTGCTGCTGCTGTGGAAGACCTTCAAGGAGAACTTGCTCGGGCCAAGGAGCAAGCCAGAAAAAGCGAGGCGGCTGCCTTGAAGGCAGCGGAAGGGCTAGAAGCCGAGAAGGCTGCTCACTGCCGAAGCAGGGAGGAGATGGCCGGAATGGCCATGAAATTAAGAGTTGCTACCGACCGCCTGGAGGTTCTTGAAGGAGAACGCCGAGCGGAGCAAGAAGACCTGAAGAAGGCCGATGCCGAAGCCAAGGATGCCCGTAGTGTGATGCGGGCTATGAAGGAGGAACTGCGTCAAGTCGGAGACATTGTGGCTGGAAAGCCCTTTATGCTGCGTAGGAAGTTCACGGATCCGAAGTATGCTCAGCTGGGCCGATTGTACGGTGCGGAGGATCCTTATCTGGACTTGGCGGCGAGTGCGGCTGACGCAGTCGTGCACTTTCGAAGCCAGGAGGATCATGAAATGGAAGAGCTTTTCTGGTCTCAATTCCATAGTCCGGAGCGTCCACTTCCGTTGAGTGATCGGCTGGTTGAGTGGGCTGAGCTGAATAGATTGTCCGGACTGGCCATGACGGATGTGGTCACTCATCTGTGGCCGAAAAGGCCCAAGCCGAAGAGTTATTTTGGCTTGTTGCAGCAATTCCTTGGGGCAGTGCCGCATATTAAGGCGATGAAGCGGTCGGCATGCATAGAAGGTGCACGGATGGCTCTCGCCCGTGGTAAAACATACTGGGCGGAGATGGATGCCACCGCTGTTGCATCCCGGGGTTCGGACAAAAGCCGATTCCCCACCGAGCATTACTTTGAGGAAGTCCTGCAGGGCGCTCGTATAATAGAGTCGCAGTGCTCGAAAGATGTTATGTTTGAATGACATGTATGATTTCTAAGATCATGTTTATAATGCAATGACTTTTTATACTTGTGTGTTCAAGTATTGAACTATCTCCTGTGCGGCCGTATATGTATGTATAATCTGAAAGATGGCAGTCTTTGGCTTCAGCCCCCACGCACATGGTGCGGGGGTGTTTGCAAAAAGAAAAACGCTTTTTCACACTTAATCCAACGTCTTGGTCCTTTTAAGGAGGTGATAGCATAGCAAACTAGGCAACCGGACTATAATGCTTTATCACTTTCACTTAGCCATAGGAGCTCGAATGTGGGGCTACTATATAGCCCCTGATGGCACCGCGCTTCTCCGAACTCGGGGCGCGTATGTGCCTGACCGGGAAGCGGTCCTTCGTCAAAGCGGAGGAATTCTAAACATTCCAATGGTCGATCGAGTGGTTGACCAGTCTCTCGCTATATCATGACAGTCAGTTTTCGGCTTTCTCTACTGAGGTGCTCTCCCGGCCGAACCGGGGCACAATCGCAGTAGTTCTCCTGGTGCCGCGTTAGCCGATGATACGGAACGTAAGGCAGCAAAACACAGGAGCCGGGCAAACCCAACATTTGACCAAAGACATGATTCGGAGCTGATGCATATAAGGCCTAACTCGAGACGCCGAACACTCCCTGAGGTGTTCGGTCTTTATGATATCGGGCAGAATAAAGCCCTAAGCCCCTAGTGTCCAGGTACAGGCGGGAACTTCTGACGCGGCCGATGCCAAAACGCCAGCCTCCTCCTCGGCTCTGGTAGGAAACCGGGGGATGTGTATCAACAAGAGACAGTAAGAAAGGTTTACGCAGGGTCTTAATCTGAAAATAATCCTTGCAATGGGTCCCTACTGCACGTCTGCGCCTGTGTCTCCGTTGTGCTGTATCCTGGACGGGTGTAGCACGTGCTTCATCTGTAAAAGAGAAGGACTTAGTTTCTAAGAAATATCGTGCAAAAAGTGTATCAAAATAAAGTATAATTTGGAAGATGAAGAAAGTTGAGCTTTATTGGCTTTCATCATTTATGCGCGCGGCCCCCTAAAAAAAGGGGTATGCGGCTGGGAAGCCCCTTGTTAAGTTACGCCGGACTCGTCTAACCATGTCCGAGGTCTAAATGACCTGTTTTTAGGGGCTTTGACCTGCAAGGTCGGAATAATGTGTGGCTGTCGAGGCAGCCGCACATTCTCCGTGGTCGAGAGACACCTGGAGTTTTGAGAATATGCCACGTGGACCGGGCATTTTTAAGCGTAAGAGACGCGTAATGTGGTATTGCATTAAAGCGGGCGAAAGCTACACGCCCCAGTGGTGCTTAAGGGCTACTGCTAAATGGGGCGATGGAGGGTGAGCTTTTCGCGACGGAGGTTGTCGGATGAACCGAACACGACCTCTAGTGGTACAGAGCCTGTAAAATTGGCTAAAAAGGCCTGGCGTCACTCCTTTGAAGGAAGTGCTGCTATAGCGAATTTTGGTGGGTTCTATCCCCAGTCTGCGGACGGTGTCCTGGTATAGCAGGTGCCGCGCTGCGTGTTATCACGTGAAGTGAGTTCACTGTTTTGCCTTCTAATGGGAAAGTCTTTTGGTTTCCGGAGCGCTGCTTTTGGGTTTCGTCACTTTCACTTGGTGTGTCGAGCCCTTTGTGTTCGGCGTTAAGTCGGCCGGACTGCTTGAAGACCCAACAATCTCTGTGGGTATGGTTTGCAGGCTTCCCGGAGGTACCGTGTATTTGACACAGTCTATCCAGAATCTTGTTTAGGTTGGATAGCTCGTCACTGTTATCCTTTAGGGGCAGTGTTTTGTTGTTCGGCCGAGAGCTTTTGAATCCGGCGTTGACCGCCGTACTATTTGGGCCATTTTCCTTATTCCGGCGCTGATCTTTTTTGCGTCGTGATTTCCCATTTCCATCCCTGATTTCGGATGTACTCGGGTCGCTGGTGCTGCATCTAGCCAACCAGCTGTCTTCCCCCGCGCAAAAGCGGGTCATGAGACTTGTTAGTGCGGCCATTGTTCTTGGTTTTTCCTGGCCGAGGTGTCTGGCGAGCCATTCGTCTCGGACGTTGTGTTTAAAGGCTGCTAAGGCTTCAGCGTCCGGACAGTCGACTATTTGGTTCTTTTTAGTGAGGAACCTGTTCCAGAATTTGCGTGCTGATTCTCCGGGCTGTTGAGTTATGTGACTTAAATCATCTGCATCCGGAGGCCGGACATAAGTCCCCTGAAAATTTGCTCGAAACGCATCCTCAAGCTCTTCCCAACTTCCAATCGTATTTTCTGGGAGGCTTTTAAGCCAATGCCGAGCCGGCCCTTTGAGCTTGAGGGGTAGGTATTTTATGGCATGGAGATCGTCTCCTCTTGCCATGTGTATGTGTAGGATATAATCCTCAATCCAGACTCCGGGGTCTATTGTTCTGTCGTATGCCTCTATGTTTATGGGTTTAAATCCCGCTGGAAATCCATGATCCAGTACCTCGTCGGTAAAACAGAGTGGGTGTGCAGCGCCCCTGTATTTGGGTGTGCCGTTGTCTTCAAATGCTCGGCTGGTTGTGTTACTTCCTGGAGTCTTCTTTTTTGGCCCATAGATAGACCTGGCAGGGTTATCCTTTTTCTGAGGATCTTTATGCTGATCGTGTGCCGGCTTGTGTGCGGCGCCCCGTGTTGCTCTTGGCCTGTCATCTGGTCGTCTATCCGGCCAGGCGGCTTCTTTCTTTTTTGACTGCGGGGGCTCTAAGGCCTCCTCATCAAATTCGGGCAACAGCTTGCGCTTCGGGTAGCTCTTTGTCTGGTGACTAGTGCCATATTTATCTGCGGTGTTGAGTACTTTGCTCCATCTCATTCTGAGTGCGTCTTCCGCTGTTTTGAGCTTCCGCTTTTGCTTCTTCAAACTTCTTGCAGTGGCGACGAGGCTTTTATGAAGATTCATATGCTCTGGCGATGTGAGATCATCTTTGCCGGGGATGGGTTGCTTGTCCAGTTCACGTCTGGCTGGCTGCTTGTTGACGTGTGCGTCGTCCACTGCTTCGCCCTGCTCTAAGGGCCGGGTCCGTATGGGTGCCGTTTTTGTCGATGCCGGTCTTCGGGCGGCGCTTGCGTCGCCGCTTTGTTTGTTTGTTGGGGGAGTTGTCCTTCGCCACGTCCCGTTTTTCCTCATTGTCGCTTCCTTTTGGTGTGTCCACCATGTATACGTTGTGGGCTGGGGTGGCTTTCCTGCGCCCGTTAGGCGCTGGTTCTTGGTCGTCTCCGGCATCGTCGTCCATACCGTCGATGTCCTCGGAGTCGTAGTCTAGCATGTCAGTTAAATCGTCGACAGCGGCTACCAAGTGGGTGGTGGGTGGGCTTTGAATTTCTTCGTCGTCCGCATCCCAACCGTCCTGACCGCAGTCCGGCCAGGTCTCTCCTGATAACGAGAGATATTTTAGGAACTCAAGATGTCGCCGAAAGGTGAGTGTTGAGAGACGTCCGCTGCGGTGAACTCCATGATCGGCGCCCAATCGGATTCGATCGGGGCGGGCGCGGGAGGTTCGGAGTCCGGCGAGGAGTCCGGCACCTCGGAGTCACGAGCTTTATGAGGGACAAAGTCAGTGTTCGGCTCTATCGCCGTAGAGGTTGCAGCCCCCGAGGCGGTGTCTAGGCATCCATCCTCGATCTGCGGAGCTGGCTCCGAATTGACGATCGGAGCGGTTTTGAGTGCGGCCTCCAAGGTACTGTCCGGCCGCAGAGCTAAATCATGCTCGCCGCGACAGTGCGGCACGCTCGGCTGTGGCTCGAACCCATCGAGGATCAAGTCCCCGCGGATGTCAGCCGTGAAGTTCAAACTTCCAAATCTGACCTGACGGCCAGGGGCGTAGCTTTCGATCTGCTCCAGTTGGCCAAGCGAATTGGCCCGCAGTGCAAAGCCGCCGAATACGAAGATTTGTCCGGGGAGGAAGGTCTCACCCTGGACTGCGTCGTTGATGATGATTGAAGAAGCCATCGAGCCTATCGGTGACGACACAGAGGAACTCTCAATGAAAGCACCAATGTCGGTGTCAAAACCGGCGGATCTCGGGTAGGGGGTCCCGAACTGTGCGTCTAGGCGGATGGTAACAGGAGACGAGGGACACGATGTTTTTACCCAGGTTCGGGCCCTCTTGATGGAGGTAAAACCCTACGTCCTGCTTGATTAATATTGATGATGTGGGTTACAAGAGTAGATCTACCACGAGATCAAGGAGGCTAAACCCTAGAAGCTAGCCTATGGTATGATTGTTGTTCGTCCTATGGACTAAGGCCATCCGGTTTATATAGACACCGGAGAGGGCTAGGGTTACACCAAGTCGGTTACAAAGGCAGGAGATCTACATATCCGTATCGCCAAGCTTGCCTTCCACGCCAAGGAAAGTCCCATCCGGACACGGGACGAAGTCTTCAATCTTGTATCTTCATAGTCTTGGAGTCCGGCCGATGATGATAGTTCGGCTATCCGGACACCCCCTAGTCCGGAACTCCCTCAATGAGCTTGGAAAACCATTTTCAGCTCTTGGAACATCTCATATGCTCCGTGCTGCTCAAAACGTTTTTGGAGCCCCGGTTCTAAGCTGTAAAGCATGCCGCATTGAACCAGGGAGTAATCATCACTACGCGACTGTCAGGCGTTCATAACGTCTTGAGTTGCTGGGAAAATGGGTGCTTCACCTAGCGGTGCATCTAGGACATATGCTTTCTTGGCAGCTATGAGGATGATCCTCAAGTTTCGGACCCAGTCCGTATAGTTGCTACCATCGTCTTTCAGCTTGGTTTTCTCTAGGAATGCGTTGAAGTTGAGGGCAACATTAGCGTGGGCCATTTGATCTACAAGACATATTCTAAAGATTTTAGACTAAGTTCATGATAATTAAGTTCATCTAATCAAATTATTTAATGAACTCCTACTCAGATAGACATCCCTCTAGTAATCTAAGTGATACATGATCCGAGTCAACTAGGCCGTGTCCGATCATCACATGAGACGGACTAGTCATCATCGGTGAACATCTTCATGTTGATCGTATCTGTTGTATGACTCATGTTCGACCTTTCGGTCTCTTGTGTTCCGAGGCCATGTCTGTACATGCTAGGCTCATCAAGTCAACCTAAGTGTTTTGCATGTGTAAATCTGTCTTACACCCGTTGTATGTGAACGTTACAATCTATCACACTCGATCATCACATGGTGCTTCGAAACAACGAACTTTTGCAATGGTGCACAGTTAGGGGGAACACTTTCTTGAATTTTTTTGAGGGGTCATCTTATTTATGCTACCGTCGTTCTAAGCAAATGAGATGCAAAAACATGATAAATATCATATGCAATCAAATAGTGACATGATATGGCCAATATCATTTTGCTCCTTTTGATCTCCATCTTCGGGGTGCCATGATCATCATCGTCACCGGCATGACACCATGATCTCCATCATCGTGTCTTCATGAAGTTGTCTCGCCAACTATTACTTCTACTACTATGGCTAACGGTTTAGCAATAAAGTAAAGTAATTACATGGCGTTATTCAATGACACGCAGGTCATACAATAAATTAAGACAACTCCTATGGCTCTTGCCGGTTGTCATACTCATCGACATGCAAGTCGTGATTCCTATTACAAGAACATGATCAATCTCATACATCACATATATTTCATTCATCACATCCTTTTGGCCATATCACATCACACGGCATATGCTGCAAGAACAAGTTAGACGTCCTCTAATTGTTGTTGCATGTTTTTACGTGGCTGCTATAGGTTTCTAGCAAGAACGTTTCTTACCTATGCCAACACCACAGAGTGATATGCCTATTTCTATTTACCCTCCATAAGGACACTTTTCATCGAATCCGATCCAACTAAAGTGGGAGAGACAGGCACCCACTATCCACCTTATGCAACTAGTGCATGTCAGTCGGTGGAACCTGTCTCACGTAAGCGTACGTGTAAGGTCGGTCCGGGCCGCTTCATCCCACGATGCCGCCGAATCAAGATAAGACTAGTAACGGCAAGTAAATTGACAAAATCGATGCCCACAACAACTTGTGTTCTACTCGTGTATAGAAACTACGCATAGACCTAGCTCATGATGCCACTGTTGGGGATCGTTGCAGAAACTAAAAAAATTCTACGCATCACCAAGTTCAATCTATGGAGAGACTAGCAACGAGAGAGAGGGGAGTGTATCTTCATACCCTTGAAGATCGCGAAATGGAAGTGTTGCAAGAATGCGGATGAAGGAGTCGTACTTGTAGCGATTCTGATCGCGGTGGATTCCGATCTAAGCGCCGAACAACGGCACCTCCGCGTTCAACACATGTGCATTCCGGTGCCGTCTCCTGCACCTTGATCTAGCAAGGAGGAGGGAGAGGTTGAGGAAGACATCTCCAGCAGCAGCACGACGGTGTGGTGGTGCTGGAGCAGCAGTTCTCCGGCAGGGCTTCGCCAAGCTCAAACGGAGGAGGAGAGGTGTTGGAGAGGGGGAGGGATGTGCATTGGATGTGGTGCGGGTGCCCTCCCTCCTCCCCTCTATTTATAGGGTGAATGGGGAAGGGGGCCGGCCCCTCTAGATGAGATCTAGAGGGGGCGGCCAAGGGGAGGGGGCTTGCCCCCCAAGCCAAGGGGGGCGCCCCCTTTAGGGTCCCCCCCCCAAAAAACCCTAGGCGCATAGGCCCTAGGGGGGTGGCGCCCAGCCCACTTAGGGGCTGGTTCCCTTCCACATACAACCCATAGGGTCCTCCGGGGCAGGTGCACCCTCCTGGTGGACCCCCAGAACCCCTCCGGTGGTGCCGGTACAATACCGGTAAACCCCCGAATACTTCTGGTGACCGTATGATGACTTCCCATATAAATCTTCACCTCGGGACCATTCCGGAAGTCCTCGTGACGTCTGGGATCTCATCCGGGACTCCGAACAACATTCGGTAATCACGTACAAATCTTCCCTATAACCCTAGCGTCATCCAACCTTAAGTGTGTAGACCCGACGGGTTCGGGAATCATGCAGACATGACCGAGACAGCTCTCCGGCCAATAACCAACAGCGGGATCAGGATACCCATGTTGGCTCCCACATGTTCCACGATGATCTCATCGAACGAACCACGATGTCGAGGATTCAAGCAATCCCGTATGCAATTCCCTTTGTCAACCGGTATGTTACTTGCCTGAGATTCGATCATCGGTATCCCAATACCTTGTTCAATCTCATTATCGGCAAGTCACTTTACTCGTTGCGTAATGCATGATCCCGTGACTAACTACTTAGTCACATTGAGCTCATTATGATGATGCATTACCGAGTGGGCCCAGAGATACCTCCCTGTCATATGGAGTGACAAATCCCAGTCTTGATACGTGCCAACCCAACAGACACTTTCGGAGATACCTGTACTGCACCTTTATAGCCACCCAGTTACGTTGTGACTTTTGGTACACCCAAAGCATTCCTACGGTATCCAGGAGTTGCACAATCTCATGGTCTAAGGAAATGATACTTGACATTAGAAAAGCTTGAGGAAACGAACTACACGATCTTGTGCTATGCTTAGGATTGGGTCTTGTCCATCACATCATTCTTCTAATGATGTGATCCCGTTATCAATGACATCCAATGTCCATAGTCAGGAAACCATGACCATCTGTTGATCAATGAGCTAGTCAACTAGAGGCTCACTAGGGACTTGTTGTGGTCTATGTATTCATGCATCTATTACGGTTTCCGGTCAATACAATTATAGCATGAACAATAGACAATTATCATGAACAAGGAAATATAATAATAACCATTTTATTATTGCCTCTAGGGCATATTTCCAACAGGAGCTGTGCGAATTTAACAAGTGTTGTTCAAAAGACTACTGGGCAGGAGAAAGCTAAAGATAAATTGGCCGCCTAGGCCAAGGGAGCAGCAGGCGAGTCCGGCGGGTTGGTGGAGTCGGCGGCGTCAGCTGGTTGAGTGGCCGGCTAGCGAGTCTCGGCCGTGTCGTCCCCAGCAGCAGTCAGCGTTCTCACGTGTGGCTCGTTGCTTGAGGCACGATCAAGTGGAGGCTGGCCGTCAGCTCCGTCCTCCGGCGCGGTGTATCCACCATCCTTGCTCTCCTCGTCTTCGCCCTCGTCGCTGGAGGCGATCTCCTCTGTCGAGTCCTCGCCATCTTCCGGGTTCAGCCCGGACAAGTCCAGCGGCAGCTCGGCACCCTCTTCATTCAGCTCGGTCATGAAGAGGCTGGTGTCGGTGTAGTCAGAGATCACCGCGGTATGATGAACAAGGGCAGGCCTCACCGCCACCATGTCCTCATGGGCCTCCTGCCGGAACGTGGCCAACTGGGCTACATCTAGCCCAGGGTACCACGCCCTGACAAACTCCAAGGCCCGCCTGGCGCCTGCCCGAGCCGAAGAAGCCTTCCACGCCTCGAAGCGGTCAACTGCCAAATCCAGCCAGTCGGCAGTCTGACTGGGGGTGCGTGGAGCATGGACGCTTGGCCAGAGGGTGGAGACCACCTGGGCTCCGGCACGCTGCAGCCGGCGGAGCATCCGGTGAGCCGGCTGGAGACGAGCATGGATGGCAAGGAGCTGCTCGTCGATCGTTCGACGGGCGTTTGACGCGATCTCCACGCTAGCCCACCTCCGCTCTTCGCGGCTCACTTCGATGGCTTAGCTGGCGATGACGGCATGGCTAGGGAAGTACTCTGCACAAGATGAAAAAAGAAAGAGATAAGAAGTCGGAAGCCGGATCGTACAACAGGCGGCAGGCAAAGGAAAGAGGAGAGCAACTCACCGTTGACCATGTCCTCGATCCGGCCATAGTTGCCATTCAGCGCCCTCTCTGCATCAGCCCAGTTCACCGCCTGGGTCTCATAATCAGCCTAGAGGGTGGTCTCGCTGTCCTTCGCCGCCTGAAGGGCCGCCTTGTGAAGCTCCTCCTGATCAGCCAACTTCTTGGCCAGGCGGTCGCGCTCCTGGGCCACCTTGCTGCACTCCTCCTCCTTTGCGCGCAGTGCGGTTCGGGCCTCGCCCAACTGTTGCTGCAAGGCGTCGTTGGCCTCTGCAAAGATGGCAAAGAAGAATGATCAGCAAGCAAAAAATAAAACGAGAAGTCACCAGAAGAGATCCGGCCCGACTGCTCAACAGTCGGCCCGAATCTCGGGGACTACACCCAGCGGGTGCGCTGACGCGCCCCTGCAAGAGAGAGAGGGCGGAGTGCTTACTCCGGCTCTCGGACAAGTCAGCCATCTTCTGAGCCAGCTCCCGGACCTAGCAGTTGAAGGCGGCCGTGCGAAGATTATGATAATCCTGCAACAAAGGCAAACAGGAAAGAAAGCGAGTCAGCACCCAAACCTACTTGAAAGTTCCAGGTCGCCTACTCAGCAGCCGGCCCAGAACTCGGGGACTACACCCAGTGGATGCGCTGACGCGCCCCACGGAAGAATACAAGAATCAAAGACAAAGAGGCATACCCGGATGGCCGTTCATGATGCCAGTAATTCCCGGTTGTACTGATGAAGGTCGGTGGCCTAAGCTTGGAGCCGAGCTCGGACATCCTGTGCTATCGCGTTTAGCACAGCCATCCCACCTCCAGGCATCCACCCGGCGAGCTGATACTGGAGGCCTCCACCTCCAAGGCCGACGAGCTTGCGACCCTAGCCCCCTGCGGCCGTGGTGCTGAAGCCGCCTTCGCTACGTGCCGATGCACCGGAGAGCAGACCGTGGGGTCTGTTCCCGCCGCCAGTTCGCCACCAGCCGACGGCACTGATGGTGCATTAGGCTGGTCGCCTTGATCTTCGACGGTCGGTGCCGACGGCGGCACGTCCGCCCCCATGGCGATACTGTCACCTCCCTCCCTCTCCATGATCGGCTGGTCGCCGCTGGCTCCTTCAGGCGGCGCCGAGACCTCAGGCGCGGGTGGCACAGCGTGGAGTGGGATGATGAGCTGCGGGGCTCGGCCGCGTGCGGCCTGTTCCGCCTGTGCCTTCGCCGCGGTGTCGGCTTGCACCTTGGCGGCCTCGTCCGCCTCATCCTGTGCCGCCTTGACCGTCTCCGCCTCCTGCCGCTCCGACTCCTCCCGCTCCTCGTGCGCTTCCTGCGCATTCCTCTCTGTTGCCGCCAGGAGGTCGACGCGCGGGTCCACTCGCCAGGTGTTGGCGGAGCCCTCTGCCGTCCCAACTACGGAGGCGGCGCTAGACCGCTCAAGAGAGAGCAGAGCCTTGATCAAGCAAAAATGAAGAGAAATTCAGAACGGCGCTTGCAAGAAAAAGAAGAGGGGGCACGGGAGGAGTCAGCACATATGCAGACACCATTGGGGGCTCCTTCACGGCCTTCCAAAAGCGGTTCGCATTCGCCGCCGCCTCCTCCCACTTGGTTGCCGCCGCCGAGCCACTGGGCTTCTTCGGTCGGCTACCGTATTTCGATGCCGCGGTTCGGCGCTTCTGTGCGCCACCTGGGGCAGCCAGCGCGGCTGATGAACTCTCGCCCGCCCGGTCGGTGGCCGGCTAGCGGCGCGGCGCTCTCCTCGTCGTTGTCGTCCGGCCAGTCGTCGAGGCCGCCTCCACCTCCGGAGCCGCCTGCTCCGCCACCACCACCCATGGCGCCATCTTCCTCCAGGGCGGCCGCCCCCAAGTCGGGGTCGTCTACATCGCTCACCGCTCGGTCGGGGAGATACTACTGGTTCTGCCCCGCAACACCGGCTGTCGACTGGATGGCTAAGATCTGTCCCATGGTCGACTCGTCAAACGACAGAAAAGAACCCCGCAACTAAAAAAGAAAAGATAAGGACTTACCACAGGCGGCGGGTGCGAGCGTGAGTATGGTTCCTTGCCGAACTGTCACTCCTCCGTCGGGAGCTTGCAGTTCGAGATATAGTTCACCAGATGAGCCACCTTCACGTGTGGCATCTCCTTGGTTCTCATCCAGCATAGGTGAGGGAGTCCTGGATTAGGGGGTATTCGGACAGCCGGACTATATACTTTGGTCGGACTGTTGGACTATGAAGATGCAAGATTGAAGACTTCGTCCCGTGTCCGGATGGGACTCTCCTTTGCGTGGAAGGTAAGCTTGGCGGTTCAGATGTATAGATCTCCTTCTCTATAACTGACTCTGTGTAACCCTAGCCCCCTCCGGTGTCTATATAAACCGGAGGGTTTAATTCGTAGGATAACAACAATCATAATCATAGGCTAGCTTCTAGGGTTTAGCCTCTACGGTCTCGTGGTAGATCAACTCCTGTAATACTCATATCATCAAGATCAATCAAGCAGGAAGTAGGGTATTACCTCCATCGAGAGGGCCCGAACCTGGGTAAACATCGTGTCCCCAGCCTCCTGTTACCATTAGCCTTAGACGCACAGTTCGGGACCCCCTACCCGAGATCCGCCGGTTTTGACACCGACATTGGTGCTTTCATTGAGAGTTCCACTGTGTCGTCGCTATAAGTCTCGATGGCTCCTCCAATCATTGGCAACGATGCGATCCAGGGTGAGACTTTTCTCCCCGAACAGATCTTCGTATTCTGCGGCTTCGCACTGCAGGCCAACTCGCTTGGCCATCTGGAGCAGATCGACAGCTACGCCCCTGGCCATCAGGTCAGATTTGGAAACTTGAACTACACGGCTGATATTTGCGGAGACTTGATCTTCGACGGATTCGAGCCTGTGTCAGGAATGCCGAACAGTCACGACGTGCATGACTTAGATCTTCCCTCGGACGATATTCGGACTATCGCACCTGCAGCTGCCCCGGCCTTTAATCTAGAGCAGATCACGCCATCCGAGGATGGGTGGATGGACCCCGCCACGGAGACCGCACACTCATCAGCGTTGGAGCCGAACACAGGCTCCACCTCTAAGGAAACCTGTGTCACCAGACCCCCGGACTTGTCTCCAGTCTCAGGTTCCGGACAGCGTGCGTCCGTGCCTGTCGAATCTGATTGGGCACCGATCATGGATTTTACCTCCACGGAAATCATTCAACACTCACCCTTGGGTGACATGCTAAATTCATTGAGGTCTCTCTCTTTATCAGGAGACTCTTCGCCGAACTCTGTCTGGCTCGAGTGGGAAGCGGACGACAAAGATATTCGTTACCCACCCAGCACCCACTTAATAGCCACTGTTGATGACTTAACCGACGTGCTCGACTTCGACTCCGAAGACATTGACGGTACGGACGATGATGCAGGAGAAGAACAGGAACCACCGCCCACAGGGCGCTGGACAGCCACCTCATCATATGATATATATATATGGTGGACACCCCCAAAGAGAACAATGGCGATGAGGCAACAGAGGATAATCCCTCAGGAAAGCAGTCAAAGCATGGGCGTCATCGGCGCCGCTCTAAGCCCCGCCACAGCAATACCGGCACAGGAGACTATAGCAATCCGGATGGTGCCGATGACGAATACAACCCCGACCAGCCTAACTTCCAGTAGGCCGAACAGGAGGATGGGCAAGCTAGCCCAGATGAATAGGCAACGGACGGAGACTTGGAGAACGACTATTATATTCCTCTCTTCGAAGACGAGGTGAGCCTCGGCGATGATGAATTTGTCGTGCCTGAGGATCCCGTCGAGCAGGAGTGCTTCAAGCGCTGGCTTATAGCCACTGCAAAAAGCCTGAAGAAGAAACAACAGCAACTCCAAGCTGATCAAGATCTGCTAACAGACAGATGGACCGAGGTCCTGGCAGCCGAGGAATACGGACTCGAGCGCCCAACCAAAAGTTACCCGAAGCGTAGGTTGCTACCTCAACTTGAAGAGGAGGCGCTAGAGCCTACACTAACAGTGCAGGACGAGGCTGACTGGCCAGCTCACGGCTGAGACAAAGCGGCGCACCAGCCCGCACCCTGCCGCCAATATACTACGGCTAGGGGATACATGAAAGACCTGCGAGACGTATTAAGAAACAAAGCAGGACAGCCAAGATCAATCTACGGATCACGGGGGCGTGCCACAACGCGTGAAGATAATCGTCATACCGGATACACCAAAAACAAGTCCAGTTGGGCCGACATAGCCCGGCATAGAGGCGCCGCACACCCCCTATGCTTGACCAACAAAGTAATGGATCATGAATTCCTAGAAGGGTTTAAACCCGTAAACATCGAATCATATGATGGTACAACATACCCCGCATTATGGATCGAAGATTTCCTTCTCCACATTCACATGGCCCGTGGTGACAATCTACATGCCATCAAGTATCTCCCACTCAAGCTCAGGGGACCAGCTCGGCATTGGCTGAATAGTCTGCCGGCAAACTCCATCAGCAGTTGGGAGAACCTGGAAAACACATTCCTTGACAACTTCCAGGGCACTTATGTGCGACCACCGTACGCTGATGACTTAAGTCACATAACCCAACAGCCCGGAGAGTCAGCCAGGAAATTCTGGACTCGGTTCCTAACTAAAAAGAACCAAATCGTCGATTGTCCGGATGTCGAGGCCCTAGCGGCCTTTAAGCATAACATCTGTGACGAGTGGCTAGCCCGACACCTCGGCCAGGAGAAGCCGAAGTCCATGGCAGCCCTCACGACACTCATGACCCGATTTTGTGCGGGTGAAGATAGTTGGTTGGCTCGTAGCAACAACACAGCAAGCAATCATGGCACATCAGAGGCCAGAGATAGCAACGGCAAACCTCGACGCAACAAACATAAGCGTCACAAATGGTGCCAAAGACACGACAGTCAATGCCGAATTCCATGGCTCTAAGTTCGGTGAGCGGAAAAAGCCACTTCAAAAGAATAATTCAGGCCCATCCAGCCTGGATCGCATACTTAACCACCCATGCCAAATTCATGGTACCCCAGGAACGGCAGCCAATCATACCAATAGAGAATGCTGGGTCTTCAAACAAGACGGCAGGTCAGGCGCCGAAAACAAGGGGAAGGGGTCTCAAAGCGATGAAGACGACGAGGAGCACAGATCACCAAACAAAAGAGGGCAGAAGCAATTTCCCCCGCAAACCAAAACGGTGAACATGATAAACGCCATCCACATCCCCAAACGGGAACGGAAGTACACTTTTCGGGACGTCGACTTGACGGAGCGAGTCACCCCACAGTATAAAAATACGGTCAATCACTTTCGATGGTACAGACCGTCCGGCCAATACCAACCACAGCAATTTAGCCGCACTTATCCTCGACCCAATAGTTTGCGGGTTCCACTTCACGCGAGCCCATATGGGCAGAGGCAGCAATCTAAACCTGTTGTATCAAGACACAGTGCGCTAGATGGGTATCGATCGCACGATGATCAAACCCACTAAAACCTCCTTTAAAGGTGTCATACCAGGTGTGGAGGCCGGTCGTATAGGCTCCATCATTCTGGAGGTAGTCTTCGGGTCACCAAACATTTACCATACTGAAGAGCCAGTCTTCGACATTGTCCCTCTCTGCAGTAATCATCACGCACTGTTGGGGAGAACCGCGTTGCCTCAATTCAACGTGGTACCACACTATGCCTATGGCAAGCTCCAAATGCCCGGTCGTGTGACATGATCACAATTATGGGCAAAGCCAAACTCCACCTTGGCTCCGAAGAGCATACCGCCACTTTAACGACAGAAGCAGCGAGTGGAGCCTTTCAATCGAACCTTGATTCGACAACCAAACTCCCGGACACAGAAAAAGGAGTCTGAACTACTTCACAGCATGATCGCTCGGCTTGACCATGGCTCAACTAAACATTCCGGCATAAGTTGGCAAGGGCCACATCCCGCGGCTCAACTGCTCCGTGGCACACAAATGTTTCTAGCATTCTATTTGCAAGGTCGCTTTCGCATAGGACAGGATTGGCGACCGGGCAAGGGAATCCCTAGATACTCCCCTCGAAGACAATCCGGATACATTCCGGATCCGCACACAGCTCCTTCCCGCCTTCTTAATAGGTTCCGCCGTCACACTTCTTTTTATAAACTTACTTTTACTCATACGCCTAGACGTATTGCTCGAAATTTCTTTGATGCTTCTCTGCTATCATTTCTTATTGGCACCTTTCGTCATAATGGCATCCGTACATCGTGTCATGCCTTAAACACGCCAGGGGCTTCATTGTACCCATAACATGGCACTAAAGTCCGATCACCTTCTCGGTTGTTCGGCACCCCAAACTTATAGCATTATATGCATCAGCTCTGAATCATGTCTTGGGTCAATAGCTGGGTTTGCCCGGCTCCCATGGTTTGGTACCTTACGTTCTGCTATATCGGCTAAGGTAGCACTGGGATAACTACTGCGATTGTGTCCCGGTTCTTCTGGACGAGCACCCTAGTAGAGAAAGCCGAAAACTGACTGTCATGATACGGCGAGAGTTGGTCAGCTGTTCGAGAGGTTGTACAATCTTTAAAGATTTATTCCGCATAATGCCATAACCAATGCAGCGTGTGATGGATCGGTTTTTTCTCCTGATCAGGTGCTTATAGAGCCCCTCGTGCGGTCTTCTGAACACCAGGGGCTGCGTCTACCATACTTTTGACAAACTCCTATGGCTAAGTGAGGGTGATAAACTCCCTATAGTCCAATTGCCTGGTTCGTTGTGCTGAACACCTCCTTCAAGGACCCAAAAATGGGAGAAAGAGTGCTCAGGTTTATCCCGAACACCCCCGTACTTCCTACGTGGGGGCAGAAGCCGACGACTGGCCAACTCTTAGTATTAATATATTTCAAAACGGCCGCACAGGATGAAAAACTTTTACATAAACAGGTAATAAACAATATAAGTGACCTTGTTTAGCATTACAAAGGACAAGCAGGACCGTACTCATGGAAATATAATGTCTTTGGTGCATTTCTCCGCCACAAGGCGGGCTTCTTTCAGGACACTATCATAATATAATTCAGGCTTGCGGTGCTCCTTACCCTTCGGTGGTCCCTTGGTCATCAGCTTTTCTGCATCTAACTTTCCCTAGTAAACTTTTGCGCGGGCGAAGGCCATCCGCGCACCCTCCATATAGACCGACCTCTTGATGACTTCGAGTCGAGGGCAGGAACTCACCAGCCACTTGGAATTGGCTCGACAGGCCATAGCCAGACAATCAAAATCTTCATGGCTAGTTCGGTCGCCTTGTGCAGTTCGATCAGCTACTTCAGCTGATCGGTAAATGGCACCGGATAATTCGGCGCCAAATACTGTGACCAAAAGAGCTTCTCCGCATTCTTCTTTTCTTCGGCTCGATAGAATTGGGCGGCATCAGATATGCTGCGTGGCAGCTCCGCAAACACCCCTGGAGAAATTAGAATTCAATTTATCAACTTGATTTTCTCCTTTCACAAAATAAAGACCACTTTGTATGAGCAAAATCCTTACCAGCCGCAATCTTCCTCGCCTCCTGAATTTCCTTCAGAGCACCTTGGGCTTCTTCCCGAGCATCATTTGTAGTTTGGAGAACTTGGGCGAGTTCGGATTCTTTCCCTGATAACCTCTTCTCCAAAGTCTCTCTTTTCTTCACAGCATTCTGAAGCTCTCTCTCAGCTTCAATGACCCTGGCCTCGTGTTTCTTGTGAAGAGCCTGCTCCGCGGCTGCTTTCTTTTCGGCTTTGGCCACGGCCTTCTTAAGCCCCTCAATTTCGGCCATCGCCCCTTCCATCAGGCACACTTATTCAGTTGTGGGGAACGGAACAAGGTCTCAGCATACCTCGGTTATCCTCCAACTGCTTCTTCACTAGGCCAAGTTCTTCTTCAGCCCGCTCCAGACTCTGCTTCAGTCCGGATACCTCCACAATATGCGAGGCGGCAGTCGCTTCAGACGCTTGCTTATAAAGGAAGAGATATATGTCATCAACTGAGTCTCCTGCGGACGGAAATTTGATCCTCTGTCTGGTTCTTTCTTTCGCCAAACAGTGTATTAGGGGCTACTATGCATACTATGACAATCTTTAAAACCTCATAAAACATACCTCAAAGCCTTTTATAAGGCTGATGCGGGATTCATTCAGTCCACTTTCAGCGGACTGAATCTTCTCAATCACTGCACCCATAAGGGCGCGATGTTCATCGATGATGGAGGCGCTTTTTACTGCTATTGATAAGCTGCCCTGCACCTCTTGTTGGACAGAGGTTGTCGGCGGAGCAGGCACACCCCCTCCAGCCGAGGGAGGCTGCCTGCATGACTCTGGAGACTTAAAGGTCTCCGGGACTGTGTCCGGCTGTGGGCCGAATTCAAGATCGCCCCTGCCGTCGACGCTCATAGGAGTTGTCGCTCCCATATATCCGGCCCCTGAAGTTTGGCCTCCCTGGTCTGGGTCCTTCTGGGATGACACCTCGGTGTCATTCCTATGCCTAGGGGAAGGGGCCTTCAGGGGTGCCTCGCTCTCTATGGCATCCGAACTCAGCGAATCCTCCGACGAGGATTGTTCGGTGCGGGACCTTGCCGGACTGCAAAAATTATGGCGCAAGTTAAAATATTACGCCTTAATAATCCTGGACACATAGGCGTGTTCGGATTTCGTGTACTCATGAGTTCACTAGGGGCTGGGCCCTGGGATCCCACTCTGGGCTGCTATCGGCAGCAGTGGTGGACGCCTCTGGAAGGGGGGGTTTCCCCTCATAGGCGATTCGGCCTCCAAGGATGAGGAGGCCATCCTTTTCTTTCTTCCCCTTATGGGGGATTTTTCTTCCTCCTCCTCGTCGTCCTCTTCAGAGGAAGAATGGGCATTGGAGTCTTCGGATTTTGTGTCCGGAGCGCCACGGCAACGAAGGCCGCCCCTAGTCTCCTTGGCCTCCTTCTCGGCCTTCTTCTCCGGTGCCTTGTAGGGCGCCGGGACCAGCATCTTCGTCAGAAGCGGGCCGGCCGGTTCTTCCGGCAATGGGGCCGGACAATAGATCCGCCCCACCTTCTTCGTCCAACCCTAGGAGAATTATCAGAAGCATATTAAGCATCTTCCTCAGGATATGTGAATTAAACATATGAATTGTCGGACATGGTGATGACTTACTGGACTTGCGGAGCTGGACAGTTGGTACCCGCGGTCCTTGACAGAGTCCAGCCATGATTTTCCGGACTTAAAGAGCACCTTCCAGATGTCCTCATGCAAGGAACCATAGAGTGCCCGCAGGGACTGGTGCTCGGCCGGGTCGTACTCCCATAAATTGAAAGCCCGGTTCTAACAGGGAAGAATCCGGCGAACTAACATCACCTAGACTACATTGACGAGCTTGATGTTCTTGTCTTCCATACCTTTGACGCGTGCCTGGAGTACCGACAGTTCATCAGACGAAGACCAGTTCAGGCCCTTCTTGGGCCAGGACGTAAGCCGCAGGGGAGCTCCGGATCGGAATCCGGGAGCAGCGGCCCACTTTTTTCCGCGTGGCTTAGTGATGTAAAACCACTGCTGCTGCCACTCCTTGACGGAATCATTGAAAGTGCCTGTTGGCCATATGACCTTGGGCATCTTGCTCACCATGGCGCCTCCGCACTCGGCGTGTTCACCATTTACTAC
This sequence comes from Triticum aestivum, assembly GCF_018294505.1. NCBI lineage: Eukaryota > Viridiplantae > Streptophyta > Magnoliopsida > Poales > Poaceae > Triticum > Triticum aestivum. The sequence continues at coordinate 689,012,510 of NC_057810.1, forward strand.
CTTGGGCTTTACATTGAAAATCTTCAGCCATAAGCCGAAGTGTGGCGAGATGCAGAGAAAGGGCTCGCACACGACGATAAACATCGAGATATTGAGGAAGGAATTGGGGGACATATCGTGAAAATCGATCCCATAATAATACATGAAACCACGAACGAATGGGTGAAGGGGAAACCCTATCCCGCGAGCAAAATGAGGAAGGAATACAACCCACTCGTGGGGTTCCGGAGTGGGGATGATTTGTCCCGCCGTCGGAAGACGGCGGCCGATTTTTTTGGCCAGGTACCCGGCCTCCCGAAGCTTCTTGATATCCTTCTCCTGGACGGTAGAGGCCATCCATTTGCCTCCTTCTCCGGATCCAGACATTTCCGGAAGACCTCTTTGGGTGGAGAAGTCAAACGCTTGGGCGCTAGAGCTCGAGCGAAAGGGAAGTGTCGGTGTCAAAACCGGCGGATCTCGGGTAGGGGGTCCCGAACTGTGCGTCTAGGCGGATGGTAACAGGAGACGAGGGACACAATGTTTCACCCAGGTTCGGGCCCTCTTGATGGAGGTAAAACCCTACGTCCTGCTTGATTAATATTGATGATGTGTGTTACAAGAGTGGATCTACCACGAGATCAAGGAGGCTAAACCCTAGAAGCTAGCCTATGGTATGATTGTTGTTCGTCCTATGGACTACAGCCATCCGGTTTATATAGACACCAGAGAGGGCTAGGGTTACACAAAGTCGGTTACAAAGGTAGGAGATCTACATATCCGTATCGCCAAGCTTGCCTTCCACGCCAAGTAAAGTCCCATCCGGACATGGGACGAAGTCTTCAATCTTGTATCTTCATAGTCTTGGAGTCCGGCTGATGATGATAGTCCGGCTATCCGGACAACCCCTAGTCCGGGACTCCCTCAGTAGCCCCCAAACCGGGCTTCAGCGACGACGAGTCCGGCGCGTATATTGTCTTCGGCGTTGTAAGGCGGGTTCTCCTTCAAACTTCATGTTCCCTTCGAATAGTGTCCGGCTTCCTTATAAATGTTGCGCTCCTTGGCTTCCACGCCCAATAATGGCCTTCTTCCACGTGTCGTACGAATGCGAAAGGCTGGGGTATTTTTACATTTTACCCCCTAACCGTGCGAACGAGTCGCCTATAAGAGAGGCGAGGATCTAGATCCAGCTCACACCATCCTCCATCCGCAGGTTCTCATCGAAGCGCCTCTGACAAAAATCCATTCCATCATGGATAGTCGACGCGGCTCCTCCTCTCGCGCTCCCGGCCCTAAGCCAGGAGATTGGGGGAGATGCTTAGTTCCACACAGCGAGCTAGTGGCGCTCCAAACCGAGGGATATCTTCCCCCAGCTTTCATGGTTCCGGTTCGAGACGGACTAGCCACCTACAAGGGTGGAAAACAGGCGGAGAGCGTCCCCGACCCTTCCAAAGGAGAGCGGATATGCTTTGTCCCCTATCTAATAAGGGGACTCGGATTTCCTATACATCCTTTTCTCCAGGGGCTCCTAGAGTTCTACGGACTCCAGCTTCACCACCTCACGCCCGCCTCCATTTTGCACATCGCGGGCTTCGTAGCTCTTTGTGAGCTGTTCTTGGGCATCGAGCCCCATTTCGTGTTGTGGAAGAGATTGTTTTGCCTCGTACCCCGTTCTCATGAGGGGTCGATATATCAAGTGGGCGGAGCCAAAATATGGCTCATCGCCGGGACCGGATATCTATCCGGCACCCCGAAGCAGATGTCCGAAGACTGGCCTTCGGAATGGTTCTACATGGAGGACGCCCCTCTGCCGGATCCAGCTCGGATCGGCCTCCCGGAGTTCAGCAATGCTCCCTTGAAGAAACGCCTGAGTTGGCACCCGCGGAGCCCTCAATGGGAAGATGATAGGAGCATCCATTATCTGATGGGCCGGATTAGATTACTGGCCCACTCCAGATTGACCATGATTGGAGTCATGGCCACGTGCATTATGTGAGGGGTGCAGCCACTCCAATATAGGGGCCGCCCTATGTGGGATTTCAGCGGGGAAGATGACGCCACCCGTCATGGCCGCAAAGGGCCAGACTCGGCAGCCGATCTGGAAAAGATCATGTCCGTCTTGTATAAGGGAGAGGGGGACTTCCTCCGCACGAATCCGCTGAATGGATTCTCTATGAATAACCCTCGGAGCTGGGTAAGCGGATATTCATCCACCCGATCCATACTTTCAAAGTCAAGTATCTTACTCTGTGATTTCGACGCAGGAGCTGTGCCGGGATGTGGAAGGCATACGAAGCCTAACTCCACAGCCCGAGGATCCGGAACGATCCCTTGATCCGACCTCCGAAGAGGATCCGGACATAAAGGTGGAGCTGATCGACGGGGTGTTCCATCAACTTAGCATGGACAATGCCCTAGTCGCCATTACGGCTGACTACCCCGGTTTATTTCCGGCCTCCCAGGTGACTACGACCGAGGTCTTGACACCATCATTTGATCCGCGCTCAATTCTGACCATCCCAGACTGATGGTGCATCGCAGGAGGTGCCTTTAAGGCGGGAAGCTGAACCCGAGGTGGCCGGCCAACAAGGGTCAGTCCAGCCCAGCAGGCGGAAGAGGAGTGCGACGCAAACTGAAATGTCGCCGCAACGGTACGGAGCACCGCTATTTTTAAGGGAAGGATTCCCAGGAGGTATATTAATGCTCATAACCTTTCCAGAAAGAGCGCTCGCCGGACAGTGTCTGGAGAGGTTGCCAATCAAGCCTCCACCAGCCATGCTCCAACGCATGGCCCGGGAGGGGAGGCGAATACAAGGCGTGAGCCGGACGCTCCTCCGACGGAGGATGCCGACAGGCTGTCCGCCACCCAGTCTGAGGTGGAGAGCGCCATGAATCACAGGCGTCGCCGGACAGTTCTTCGTGACGCGTGTTTCTCCCCGGAGGCGTTAAATGCCTTTGATGCGGGAAACGCGCACCTCCGTGCCGCTCAAGATGGGTTAACCAGAGCCACGGAGCAGTATGTGAAAGACATACGTGTAAGTAATTTTAATAGTTATATATGCCAGTAGCCCCCGAGACTTAAAATAGTTAAAATAACTGATTTAAGGATCAATTTTTATGCAGGATCTTACAGAGAAGAATACCCATCTGTCCCAAGAGCTCCAAGAGTGCAAGGCCCAACTTGAGGCCGCATTGGCCGCCACAGGGGGAGCCACAGAGACCCCCGCTGGTAAGACATACTTTGAAAAGATAATTAATTAACAAAGTGCGGCGTGAATCTGACAATAATATTGCAGAGGGCGCCGGACTAGATCCGGACAAGCAACAGCTACTGCGTCAGCTAAAGGCCGGCGAGAGGGTGCTTATGAAGGTGCAGCAGGAGAGAAACAAGCTCCAAGATGCCCACACCCAGCTAGGAGAAGAGCTGAAACGTGTTCGGGCCCAGCTGTCTGGCTCCGTGAAGGAGAATCAGCGGCTTCGTCGCGGCATTTATAGTAAGTGCTTGAGCAAATTCCTTTGAAAGGAAGAATTTGGCGAGGAAGTCGATTGACAGAAATATGTCTTTAGGTGTGCTCACAGGTCGCCCTGCGGAGGAAATGCCTGGGTCAACGGGTGACCAACTTCCCGAGCTAGTGCAATTGTTCGAACGTGTTCGGCAGGACATGAGTGGCGTCGTTCAGGCTTTATGGCCATCCGTCTCCCTACCCGAGGGCCTTGGTGAGCTTGCTGAGAAGCTTCAGGGAGCACAGCGACGCCTCCATTTGTGGAAGATATCGGCCTGCCGTCAGGGCGCTAGGGAGGCCTGGGCCATGGTGAAGACGCACTACCCGAAGGCTGTCCCAAACCACATGGCCGAGGTCGGACCTGCGGGGCCTGATGGGAAGGAGATCCCTGTGAGCTTGATGTACGGCCAAGTAGAACTGGCCGCGAAATATTCCCAACAGGACTGTAAATTAGACAGCCTGTTAGATGGGATTGAGGATGAGTACAATCAGTCGGTTTGACGATGTAATTTGAAATGACATGTAAGATGCCTTCTAGCCGGATTATAGATCGTTTGTCTTTGCGGACCATTTCGCTTCAACCTCGGGACCCAACAGTCCGGAGTGTGTCCGAATACCCTTACGGTTATAAAAGAACCGGGGCATGCATGGAGACAAGGCGTCGGGGTCATAATTGCTTTATCAGACAAGTGCCCAACTAGTTATGTTATATTACATGGTTAGTAAGAAACATCTTCCAGGGAGAATAGTTCCTTTAAGGGTTCCTTTCCCTGGGAGGCATGCCCTAAGGTGCAATGCCGGACTGCGAAAATAGCAGAAAAAGCATCTGGGGGCAGATAAATAAGTAATAAATCATCTTTCAAGTTACCGACCGAATATTCTCTTAAGAACGCTAGCTTTCGGCTTCACCCAGTCTGAGGTACATATCCGGCTGACCCGGCAGTAACAATCGCAGAGGTGCTCCCTTTACCTCCTAGCCGAACAATCGGGAACGTAGGGGTAAGCACAGGAGCCAGGCAACCCAGCTTGGCCAAAACTTAAGTCATATCGATGCATATAATGGTGAATAAAAGGTACATGTGGAAGTATGACACATGTATTGGGCGTGAAGCCCATATGAATAAGCTTTTGGTAAAGAATCCCCCAGGTATAATGAGTGCTAGGAGCACATCAAGTGTGTGCGAACAAAGCGCAAATCAGCCTATAAAAGGTATTGAAAAAAAGTGGGAAGAAGGAGGGGGACAAGAGACAGTAAAAAAATATAAAAAGGTGGACGGGGGAGTGAGACGAACTCTGAGTCCGGTGTTTAGGCGTAGAATCTACGGAGACGGGCTGCATTCCATGGGTTCGGCTCGAGTCGGTTGTCAGATGCTTTACGTAGACGGTATGCTCCGACGGTCAGGACTTGGACGATGATGAAGGGACCTTCCCACTTGGGCTTAAGTTTGTCCTTTTTCTTGTCCGGCACGCGTAGAACGAGTTCGCCGACATTGTAAGTTTTGGCCCGTACTTCTCTGCTTTGATATCTTCGAGCCTGCTGCTGATAAAATGCGGAACGAGCCTTTGCCACGTCCCGCTCCTCCTCTAAGGCGTCCAAACTGTCCTGCCGATCCAACTCGACTTCTCTTTCTTTGTACATGCGCACACGAGGTGAGTCATGAATTATATCGCAGGGCAGAACTGCCTCTGCGCCGTATACCATGAAAAATGGTGTGAATCCAGTAGTTTGGTTTGGCGTGGTCCGCAGCCCCCAGAGTACGGAGTCGAGCTCCTCTACCTAGTGCGTGTTAGATTCTTTGAGGGACCGCACTAGTCTGGGTTTGATGGCTCTCATGATTAGACCATTTGCTCACTCGACTTGACCGTTAGTTTGGGGGTGATAGACTGAAGTGTAATCGAGCTTGATGCCCATGTTTTTGCACTAGAGTTTAACCTCTCCGGCCGTGAAGTTTGTGCCATTATCAGTGATGATGCTGTGGGGGACGCCAAAACGGTGTACTACCCCGGATATGAAGTCTATCACCGGTCCGGATTCTGCCGTTTTAACCGGCTTGGCCTCAATCCATTTGGTGAATTTGTCCACCATGACCAATAAGTATTTGTGCTTGTGGGTTCCCCCTTTAAGGGGTCCAACCATGTCAAGCCCCCAGACCGTGAACGGCCAGGTAATGGGTATAGTTTTGAGGGCGGTGGGTGGCATGTGGCTCTGATTAGCAAAGAGCTAGCAACCAACGCATCGTTGGACTAAGTCATGAGCATCTGCCCGGGCTGTCGGCCAATAAAATCCTGTACGGAAGGCCTTGCCCACAAGGGCCCGGGCTGCAGCGTGGTGCCCGCCAAGTTTGGCGTGAATTTCAGCTAGGAGATTCCGCCCCTCCTCTTCGGAGATACACCTTTGAAGGACTCCGGTTCTGCTTTTCTTATAAAGTTCTCCCTCATGGACCTTGTAGGCTTTAGATCGCCGAACTATGCAGCGGGCCTCATTTTGGTCTTCGGGAAGTTCCTGCCGAATTAAGTAGGCTAGGAATGGTTTTGTCCATGGGGCAATTACTGCCATTATTTCGTGAGCCGAAGGTGTTATTTCATTGGCTGAGCCGGCGATTGTGTCAGAATGGTCTGAGTTAGGTGATGCAGCTGGCTCCGGATCGTTATTTCCGGACTCCTTTTCCCATAACACGGATGGCTTAAAGAGCCGTTCCAGGAAGATGTTTGGAGGGACGGCGTCTTGTTTCGCGTCGATGCGTGCTAACACGTCTGTTGCCTGGTTATTATCCCGGGCTACATGGTGGAATTCGAGTCCTTCGAACCGAGCTGACAGTTTTAGGACGGCGTTGCGGTAAGCTGCCATTTTTGGATCTTTGGCGTCAAAGTCTCCATTTACTTGGGATATTGCAAGGTTTGAATCCCCGCGCACCTCTAGGCGTTGAATGCCCATGGAGATTGCCATCCGGAGGCCATGTAGAAGGGCCTCGTATTCGGTTGCGTTGTTGGAGTCCATGTACATTATTTGAAGTACGTATTGGATTGTGTCTCCAGTTGGGGACATGGACGACGCCAGCCCCCAAGCCAGCCAACATTTTGGATCCGTCGAAATGCATGATCCAATTGGAGTATGCGTCGTACTCTTTAGGGAGTTCGGCTTCGGTCCATTCGGCGATGAAGTCAGCCAGAACCTACGACTTTATAGCCCGCCGTGGTTTATAGGTTATGTCAAATGGTAAGAGCTCAATAGCCCATTTTGCAATCCTGCCCGTTGCGTCGCGATTGTTTATAATATCGTTGAGAGGTACTTCGGAGGCCACCGTTATGGAACACTCTTGAAAGTAGTGTCGCAGCTTCCGGGATGCCATGAACACCGCATACGCTATCTTTTGATAATGTGGGTACCGGGACTTGCATGGAGTTAGAACAGTGGATACGTAGTACACTGGTTGTTGAAGAGGGAATCTGTGCCCTTCTGTCTCTCGCTCAACGATGAGTACCGCGCTGACAACTTGATGTGTTGCTGCGATATATAATAACATAGGTTCGCCTAGGTTGGGCGCGGCCAGGACCGGATTTGTTGCCAGTATGGCCTTTATTTCTTCGAGTCCGGCTGTGGCGGCATCCATCCATTCAAAATGTTCGGTGCATCGGAGGAGGCGGTAGAGGGGCAGAGCCTTTTCTCCCAAGCGGGAGATGAAGCGACTTAAGGCCGCTACGCATCCGGTTGGTTTTTGTATTTTCTTGAGGTCTTTTGGAATATCCAATTGTGACAGGGCTCGGATTTTGGCCGGGTTTGCTTCAATTCCTCTACCAGATACGATGAAGCCCAAGATCTTTCCGGCTGGTACGCCGAAGACGCATTTTTCCGGATTGAGCTTAATGTCATATGCTCGGAGGTTGTCGAATGTCACCCTCAAGTCTTCTACTAGAGTTTCGACGTGTTTGGTCTTGACGACCACATCGTCTACGTATGCCTCTACTGTTTTGCCTATCTGGGTAGCCAGACATGTTTGAATCATGCGCTGATATGTTGCGACGGCGTTTTTGAGTCCGAAGGGCATTGTGTTGAAGCAGAATGGCCCATATGGAGTAATGAATGCCGTTGCGGCCTGGTCTTTCTCCGCCATCTTGATTTGATGGTATCCGGAGTATGCGTCGAGGAAGCACAATGAATCGTGCCCTGCGGTAGCATCGATGATTTGGTCGATGCGAGGGAGGGGGAAAGGGTCCTTTGGACAGGCCTTGTTAAGGTCTTTAAAATCGACGCAGAGGCGCCAGGATTTGTCCTTTTTTGGTACCATTACTAGATTGGCTAGCCAGTCCGGATGTTTTATATCTCTGATGAATCCGGCTTCTAAGAGTTTGGCTAGCTCCTCTCCCATTGCCTGTCTTTTGGGTTCGGAAAATCGTCGAAGAGCTTGTTTGACTGGCTTGAATCCTTTTAGGATATTTAGGCTGTGCTCTGCCAGCCTGTGTGGGATTCCTGGCATGTCTAAAGGGTGCCGGGCAAAAATGTCCCAATTTTCCCGAAGGAATTCTCGTAGTGCGGCTTCGACATCAGGACTTAATTGTGCCCCAATGGAGGTCGTCTTTGTGGGGTCCGTTGGATGGACCTGAAATTTGACTATTTCGTTTGCTGGTTTAAAAGAGGTGGACTTGGACCTCTTATCGAGTATCACATCATCCCTATCCACCGTGGAGCGCAGCGTAGTTAGTTCCTCTGCCGCTAGGGCTTCGGACAATGCCTCTAGGGCCAGTGCGGCTGTCTTATTTTCAGCGCGGAGTGCAGTATCTGGATCACTGGCAAGAGTGATTATCCCATTGGGTCCGGGCATTTTGAGCTTCATGTACCCGTAGTGGGGTATAGCTTGGAAGATTGTGAATGCCTCTCGCCCTAACAAAGCGTGATATCCGCTGCCGAATGGGGCCACTTGGAACGTGACCTCCTCGGACCTGTAATTGTCCGGTGAGCCGAACACTACATCTAGTGTGATTTTTCCTGTGCCGCGTACTTCTCGACTAGGGATTATCCCTCTGAAGGTTGTGCTGCTTCGCTCGATGCGGCTCCAGTCAATTTCCATTTTTTTGAAGGGTTTCCTCATAGATGAGGTTTAATCCGCTGTCGCCATCCATGAGTACCTTAGTAAGACGGAAACCGTCCACTATCGGACTGAGGACCAATGCGGCTGGTGCTCTAGCTGTTCGGAATTTAGGTTCGTCGCTGGCGTTGAAGGTGATAGCCGTGTCGCTCCATGGATTTGTTGTTGCTACTTGGTAGACTTCGGCGAGGCTGCGAATTGTTCGTTTCCGCATGTTATTTGATGTGAAAGTCTCGAAGACTGTCAATACCATACTGGTACTGCTGGGTTGGTTGCCCGGGGCTAAAAAGCCCATGCCACATTTGGCCACCTGCCGTAGTATCCAACATGCTCGAAGGATATGTGTTGGAGTGGCGCCTTCCGTACTGTGGGTTTTGCAGGGTCCGTTGAGCCATCCCTCTAGTACGGTTCCGTACCCTTTAGGGGTTTTTTGCTTTTTGGTTTTTAACCCAAGTGCTTGAGTATGATGCACCCTTGTATTTCGGACTGGGGTTTTATTCAGAGCTGGATTGTCCCAAAACATGGTTTCGGTTTTCCAGGCACTCTCCATCGCGCAGTATTTTTGTACAATGGTCGCTAGGTCGGCGAAGCGTGAAACTTCGCGACGACTGATGGTGTTTATGATTCCCTTTTCTGTGCAATTGTTGCAGAAGATTGAGATCGCGCTTTCTTCACGGCAGTCCTTTATCCTGTTCATAACCAGGAGGAATCTGGCCCAATAATGATGTATTGTTTCAGCGGGCTCTTGCCGTATTTGAGATAGATCGCTTATGTTTGGGTGGGCGGGTGGAATTAAGTTCGGAACCCCGCCCGATCCGGGGCTCAAAGGCCGAGGAGCTTCCGGATTCGGAAGCTTGGTTTGCTGAGCGCTTTCCAACAGATCTGGTCCGATGCCTGACTTTAGGTTCAGTATTTGATTAGCGTCCGTCCTTCCGCGGGAATCCGTCATGGAGGGATCCGGAATCCGGACATGGTTGGATTTTAAAATAGAAGAAGAGTTGCCGCATTGTTCCTCTACCACGACAACGTGGTGGGTAGCCTGGGGAGAGTTAATTTCTCTCAGATCGGTTTTAAGCCCAATCTGATCGTAGTTGGTAGCGACTCCCAGGGCGGCGATGCGATCCAAGAGCTCGTTTACGGAGGAGAGCTCAATCGGATCTAGCTGCTCGGCGAATTCCGAGCTGACGTGTAGATCGCTTTCAATGACTTGAGAGGTCATTGTCGGGGCGGTGGCCAAACAGGCGGTCATGAGAAAACCGCCTAGCCCGATAGTCTGGCCGGCGGCCAAAGCTCCCTTGACGACAGCGCCGTCTTTAAAGACGAGAAAAGGCATCCTTCCTGATGGTGACGGCACAGAGGAACTCTCAATGAAAGCACCAATGTCGGTGTCAAAACCGGTGGATCTCGGGTAGGGGGTCCCGAACTGTGCGTCTGGGCGGATGGTAACAGGAGACGAGGGACACAATGTTTTACCCAGGTTCGGGCCCTCTTGATGGAGGTAAAACCCTACGTCCTTCTTGATTAATATTGATGATGTGTGTTACAAGAGTGGATCTACCACGAGATCAAGGAGGCTAAACCCTAGAAGCTAGCCTATGGTATGATTGTTGTTCGTCCTATGGACTACAGCCATCCGGTTTATATAGACACCGGAGAGGGCTAGGGTTACACAAAGTCGGTTACAAAGGTAGGAGATCTACATATCCGTATCGCCAAGCTTGCCTTCCACGCCAAGGAAAGTCCCATCCGGACACGGGACGAAGTCTTCAATCTTGTATCTTCATAGTCTTGGAGTCTGGCTGATGATGATAGTCCGGCTATCCGGACACCCCCTAGTCTGGGACTCCCTCGGGAAGGTATGAGAAGAAGGCGTGGGTGAGAAAGAGGGGTCCTTATCTCTTTATGAAGGCGGCAAGAACCGTGCGCCTCCCCACTTGCCTGGTGAATCTCTCTCATTCTCCAAGCGCCACGATGGATGGTGCGATTGGGTTACTCACACCCGTATTGATGAGAATCCTGTGATAAGGGGACACGATCTCTACTTCGACAAGACGTGCCCAGAAAACCAACTCGCGATATGCGCAGCAGCTGGTTGAGAAAAACGGTTCGAATGATGACTGGGCCACAGCGTGATATCATGCTAGGAAAAGTTGTCGATAGATTAGATTCGTGGAATATTATGCTCTCTACGGTGGTATGTGGAATTTATTTTGCAGAGCCGGACACGATTCATGTGTTCGAAATTTATCTTGGAGTATTCGGAGATGGAACCCGCCTTGCAATGCTGAAGACAATCTGCGCGCCGGGCTCATTGTAATTAAAGCCTGGTTCAGGGGCTACTAAGGGAGTCCTGGATTAGGGGGTATTCGGATAGCCGGACTATATACTTTGGCCGGACTGTTGGACTATGAAGATTCAAGATTGAAGACTTTATCCCGTGTCCGGATGGGACTCTCCTTTGCGTGGAAGGCAAGCTTGGCGATTCAGATGTATAGATCTCCTTCTCTGTAACCGACTCTGTGTAACCCTAGCCCCCTCCGGTGTCTATATAAACCGGAGGGTTTAGTTCGTAGGACAACAACAATCATAATCATAGGCTAGCTTCTAGGGTTTAGCCTCTACGGTCTCGTGGTAGATCAACTCTTGTAATACTCATATCATCAAGATCAATCAAGCAGGAAGTAGGGTATTACCTCCATCGAGAGGGCCCAAACCTGGGTAAACATCATGTCCCCATCCTCCTGTTACCATTAGCCTTAGACGCACAGTTGGGGACCCCCTACCAGAGATCCGCCAGTTTTGACACCGACAACGGGTCCTGGTTCCCGCTCATCTGCCTGATCATGTGAGGCCGGCCTTGAAGGGGGAGCACCCGGCGCGCCACAAAGGCGGTCAACAAGTCTGGCCCCGTGAGGCCTTCCATCCTCATCATCACCCTGAGCCGTTCAACGACAGCGCGGAGGCGGTCGACAGGGTCTTCGGCTTGTACGTCCAGTTGGAGCGGGGCTCAGCCGGCGGGCCGGCTGTGTAAGCCCGCAGGATGATGAAGTCGGCACCCAGGTGGATGTTCTTGACGTAGAAGTATGACTATTGCCACAGCTTGACCGACTGTGTCAAGCTGATGGACGGGAAGGGGTTGTCAGTAGCCGGCCTCCACACCGTGACGAAGGCATCGCACTACACCGCTACCCCCTTGGTGACGGTGCCGAGCTTCATGTAGAAGAACTCACCCCGGAGCTCGAGAGTGGGGAGGATGTCGAAGTAGCCTTCAAAGACAGTGACGAAGGTGGACAGCAGCACCACCGTGTTTGGCGTGAGGTGGTGCGGCTGTAGGCCGTAGAACTAGAGGAAGGAGTGGCGGAAGCCGCTCGCCGGCAGGCCAAAGTTGTGCAGGCAGTGCGAGTGGAAGATGACGCGCTCGCCTTCCTCGGGCGCCGGCGAGATTTCCCTCTCCGGCTCCAGGCGCACCTTCATGAAATCCTCGCCGGGCAGCCACCGCATCTGGTGCAGGAAGGCAATGTGGTCCTCATGGACGTTGGATCTGTCCCATGCTCCGGCGTGCTCCATGAGCACTGCCAACTTGGTGGAGGAGAGGAGCGGTGGCAACGGCGTGAACCCGCGGCGGAGCGGCAGCACTGCGGGCTGAGTGGAGACGGCAATGTGAGCTGCAGCGGCGGCAGAGAGAGGAAGGAAGGAGAAGATGGCGAAGAAGGCGGAGGGCGCGCGTGCGTCTGCCGCTCCCCTCCTCCCCCTACTTATTGTCCCAGGCGGCGAAGCCAAGGGGGCAGGGGGTGGGGGTCGTGGGATTAACTGTGCCCACGTCCCCACGACCCCGCGTTTATCACGCCATAACGGCGCACATTAACCATGCCCGGAATGCCAACCGTCCGCCTCGGCCAGAGCAGATCCGCACGTGGGCCGAGGTGCGGTAGTGGCGGGCCCCAGCCTGCGGCAACATCCCGTCATGCGCGTGGGCTGGCATGCTGGCCTAGCCGGCTAGCGCCGCATGGCGTGCAGGCAGCGGGCGGTCGGCTCAGCCCCCAGCAAGCGCGTCACCTGGCCCCCACCTTCATGTTTCGAAATCATCAAGACAGTGAGCCTGCTCGTGGCCGGCTCCTGGCTGTCGGCTCTTCAGAGTAGGAAGTTGCTGAGGCCTCTTGCCTTTCAAAACCGTGATGCCCCACCAGCTTTGGGGACTACTGTTGGAGTAAATGACCATGGGTAGCATTATCTGCTCCCCATGGCGTTTCAAAACACTGGGGCTGGCTGCGTCCCTCAAGCACCCAAGACAAAGGGCCACCTTCTGGTGGCCGGCTGGTCCAAGGGCCAGTTGCAGGAAGGCGTCACGGCCCAATGAGCGGTCCCAAAGTGGGCCAACTCCTAGCAGGCGGCCACTAGAGTGGTCGACTCCTAGAAGGCGGCCCATACATGCACCCTCAAAGTTTGCACCCACATAACGGCGACAAGACGGGGCGTGGCTACAGTGCAGCATGTCACCCCCGAATCCCAGAGCAGGCGTGGCCACAGTGCAATGTACCGGGTGGCCATCCCTCGCCCGACGCGGCACTATTGCCATGTTGACTATGACATCATCCATGGCAGAGCTGCCATGCTCCCACGACGGGTTGTCGATACGACCCACAGGCGGCAGGCCCTACCTACCAGAGAGACACCGGAAGGCGGCATGCCTAGACCAATCGGTATAGGGGGAAGCCGGCTCCCAACAGTCGGCCCTCCGCTTCTCTAGAAGTTTGTGCACCATCAACCAGATAAGATGAGGTGTGGCTACAATGAAGGCCCATCAGGCGGCGGCACTGTAGCCACACCCTCTCCGGCCAAGGCATTGTCATCAGGGTGAGGTTACAGTAATGAGCCGCCGAGAGGGACCACAGGCAGTGGGCCTAACCTGTGGCCGAGAGCCCGGCAGCCGGCGGGACCCACCAGGCGGCGGGCCCCAGCGGCCGGCGGGGAAGCCGGCGACCACAAACACTGACGACATGGGCCTATGTCCGGCCGGATTACCATTGTACCTGTCGTGGTGGGCGCACGGCAGATGCCAATGAATGGCTAAAGAGAGGAGGAGGCTCGAGGGCGCTGGTGGGCTCCAGAGGCGAGGTTGATATGCGCGGGCGCGGGACACCAGACATACCCAGGTTCGGGGATCTCCGGAGAGATAACACCCCTAGTCCTGCTGAGTTTAGTTGGATGGTCGATAGTACAATGTTGCTCCTAGAGCTGTGTGAGGGAGGAAGGAGGCTGGCCAAGGCTTGGGCTGCTCCTTCTCCCTGGTGTTGCTATGCGGTGGCTAGTCCTATCTTGCCTGCTTGCTTATCTCGTATTGCTTCGCATCTGTTTCATTGCCCCCGTAGGCGTGGGCTCCTGGGGGTTTTATAGACCAACCCACCCAGGGTTACAATGGTAATGTGCCGAGTCAGTGGGTCCGTATTGTCGGTGTCCGGGGTACTGGGCTGGGTCCCGCTTGTGGGCTTGTGGTTCATCGGGTTCCCCTAGGTGCGGGCCCCGCGTACCTAGGGGGATTGTGCGCCGTCTTGTCGATCGTCATGGCGTGGCCGAGTCGAGCCGCGCACAATGTTCTTCGTCAGGCGCCGCTTGCTGTCGTCAACGGTGAGGGCCAACCATTGGTCAGCGGGTAGGTAAGGGGCACTGTTGCCACGCTCCGGCTGACCACAGGCATGGGCGGGAGCACTGTAGTCTTGGTCATCGGTGATTGAGGTCTCGTCCCATCGTATGGCCTGGATGGGACGAGAGCTGACCCGTGGCTGGGTTGACGTGGACGCCACGGGTGGGTTGACTTGCTGGGGAAGCCACTGTTGCACCGGGTTGAATCGCCTTGCGCTAGCCGCTGTGGCCGGGTCGACGTACCTTGCCGAGTCGAGGGTCTTGGCCGGGTTGCGCGCCTTGCCGGGTCGAGCGACCCGGCCTGGCGCACGCTGGTTTGCAGGACGATGCGGGCCCCGCTGTTTTTGAAATGGATCCGGGTTTCGTTTCCTGCCCGGGGTTCATCCCCCCCATAGTAGTCCCCGAAGTTGTGAAGGTCTGCCATCTTCGGATGAGTGGGCCTTCGCAGCTTCCCCCTTGAGCAAGGCGGAATCTGCAAACGTCGGGTCCGGCAACACCCACTATGTGCTGGTTTTCTCAAAAACCGGATCACGGTATCCCGGCCGTGGCGGGAACCGAGGAGTCCATCGAATCTTGAGGCGATCCCTCGGGCTTCTCACAGGCGCCACGTGGTGCCCGGAAGTCGAAGGGGCCTGACAGGCCACGCGCGTGACGGCACTGGGCGACGGGCCGGGGCCCGCCGCCGCATGCCCTTGGCCACGCGTGCGGATTTATTGCGGCGTCTGGGGGCCAGTTGTACTTCCCTGTGTAGTTAGTGCGTGTGTGCGTGCGCACTTATTGCGGGGTAGTGGAACAAGCGTGTGCAGACGATCCCACTCCCCCACGTTTGAACCGGGGGTTATAAATTGAGGGGGGCAAGGGGCCGGCGGACATTATTCTCGCTCGCGCCCTCCTGTCCCTCTGCTCTCGCTCTGCCTCTTGCCACCGATGCACAGCTGCGCCCGCGGCCCCGAGCAGAGATCTTCTCTGTCGTCTTTCTTCCTCTTCCTCTTCCAGTGATGTCGCTGTCGTCGGGCTCCTAGATGGGCTCGGCCGTCACCCCCGACGACATCACATATCTTCGGTCCTTGGGCACCTGCGGCGGGAGACGGACGTCGGTGTTCGTCTGCCGCGCGGTGAGCAGAGGCCCCGGCCCGAGGGGCAGGAGCGCATCGTCTTCCTCACACATTTTGAGTGCTGCTTCGGGTTGCCGGTGAGCACTTTCTTCCGCGTGTTCTTAGAGTTCTTCGGGCTCCAGCCGCACCACCTTGGCGCCGGCGCCATCGTCCAGCTCTCCGACTTCGTGACCCTGTGCGAATGGTACCTGGGGGTTGAGCCAACCATTGACCTCTGGGCGTGCTTCTTCTCGTTGAAGCAGCAGGGCCCGTCGGCCGGGAAGTTCGCCGACTGCAGGGCCGCCGTCATCTCGAAGCGGTTGGGGGCGGACTTCCCCAAGCTCCCGCTCGAGGATTCTGCCAAGAAGTGGCAGAACTCCTTCTTCTCCGTCTGCAACCATGGTGCAGACCACATCAACCTTCCCCCCTTTGTCCTCGCACCGCCGCGAGCGAAAACGAACTGGGGCTACTCGCTCCAGCGCCCGTCGCAGGAGATCATCAACCTCTGCGAGCGGGTCACGGTGGTGAGGACGCAGGAGGGGCTCACTGGCACCGACCTCGTCGCCGCGTTCATCACCCGCCGGGTTATCCCGCTTCAGAGGCGCTCCTGCCTCATCGGCGAGATGATCGGGCTTCAGGACCCCAACCGCATGGGGTCGACGCGGCTGTTTGTGGAGCAGGTCGCGCGAGGCGTGAATGACATCTCCAAGTCCAACCTTGGAGATGACTGGCGATTCGGCAAGGCGCCGTACAGCCAGGCAAACCTGGCGCCGCAGGTGAGCATCTGGTCTTGCTATTTTTCCGTCGCGCATCTTCTCATGCATCCCGACACGTCGCAGGAGATTCTTCTGAATGCGAGTCGGCATCCTTACGCCCAGGCTCCATTGCAGGTGGCGCCGGTGGCACCAGAGGAACCTGCGGCTCACGGCGGCGAGGAGGTGGCCGAGTCCGACGCCGGTGCTGGGCGTCGCGCGGGTAAGCTTCGAGTCTTTCTCTTCTTCATTTGTCTTTAATCATTTGGGCGCGTTGCGGCGTAGGCAATGCTGACGCCGGTTGTTGGTATAGCGGCGTTGGGCGGGGGAGGCGGCGAGGCGGGCGGAGCCGGGTCCTCGCATGGGGCGGCGCCGAGCCGCCCGCACCGAAAGGACAGCGTCGCGCCGCGACCCTGGGCCCCGAAGCGCACGGCGGATCCGGCCGAGCCTGGGAGGCCGGCCAAGAAGTGGCGCAGGAAGCCGACCCCGGTCCCAGTCTTGTTGCGGTAAGTCTTGTTTCTTGCTTGCACCCAGATTTCTTGGGCCAGCCTTGTCTTTTGCTTTCTCACTCTTCTTTTTTCTTCAGGTCGCCGATCACGCTAGCGAGGGCGGCAGCGAAGGCCGCGGCCGCCGAGGGGGCCGCGTTCCGTAGGAGCCGGTCCGACCTCGCCGGCCTAGTTGGGGAGGAGGGACGGGACGACTTGGACCTCGGCCTGGACCCGAATGACGTAGAGGCCTTGGCCTGGTGGGACAGGAACCGGGCCGAGGCGGAGTTGGAGGCAGCGTCGGTCCAAGCCTTGACCGATGCGGCGGCGGCATGGGTGCGAGGCGGTGCGGCCGGCCTGGCGTGAGATGTCGGGGGGCACAGTGGTGGCGGCGATGGTTTTTGAGCCGTCGACGGTGAGGGAGCACGGCTGTGGAGGTCGGGCTGAGGTGGTGGTCCTCGACCGGGAGGTCGTGGAGGTGGGGGACGAAACCCCGCCGTGGGCCGACGTGGTCGAGCGCGCGGGGGCCGATGGCGGTGGTGGCGGTGTTGCTTTGGAGGAGGCGCCGCAGGCGGTGGTGCCGGACGCGCCGCCGGTTATGGAGGAGGCACCGCAGGCGGCGGTGCCTAAGGTGGCGACGCAGGGCATCCCGGCGTCCGAGGAGGTGATGATGCCATGAGGGGCGTCAGAGGAGGTGCTTGTCGGTGTCAAAACCGGCGGATCTCTGGTAGGGGGTCCCGATCTATGCGTCTTAGGCTGATGGTAACAGGAAGCGAGGGACACAATGTTTACCCAGGTTCGGGCCCTCTCGATGGAGGTAAAACCCTACTTCCTGCTTGATTAATATTGAAGATATGTGGAATACAAGAGTAGATCTACCACGAGATCGTAGAGGCTAAACCCTAAGAGCTAGCCAATGATGGTATGATTGTAATTGTGATCGGCCTTCTAAGGACCATGCTCTCCGGTTTATATAGACACCGGAGAGCTAGGGTTTACATGGAGTCGGTTACAAGGAAGGAAACATAATATCCGGATCGCCAAGCTTTTCTTCCACGCAAAGGAGAGTCCCATCCGGACACGAGCCGAAGTCTTCAGTCTTGTACTTGACGCTTCTATAGTCCGGACGATGTACACAGTCCGGCTGTACGGATACCCCCTTATCCAGGACTCCCTCAGTAGCCCCTGAACCAGGCTTCAATGACGATGAGTCCGGCGCGCAGTCTTGTCTTCGGCATTGCAAGGCGGGTTCCTCCTCCGAATACTCCAAGGTTATTATTGAACACGTAGGCTGTGTCCGGATCTGCAAAAATGATCTTCACATACCACCGTAGAGAGAACGATATTTCAGCTGACAATTTCTAGACGACGTGATATGTCACCATGATCAGATCGAACCGTTTTTTCACAACCAGCCACAATGTATACTGCGAGGCGGTTTCCTTAGCACGTCTTGTCGAAGCGAAGATTGCGTCCCCTTATCACGGGGTTCTCATCAATACGGGTATGGGTAATCCAACCGTACTGCTAATTGCGCCGAGTGGGAGACGAGTGGGTTCTACCAGTTAAGTGGGGAGGCGCAAAAAAATTCTTACCTGCTCTTACAAAGAGATAGGGCATCTTCCTCTTTTACCCACGCCTTATCCTTCCGCAAGCTCATTCCCCTCTGCTCGAGCCCTAATGCCCGAGCGCTCTACATCTCTATCGAAGAGAGGTTTTCCGAAGATGTCCGGAGTAGGAGGCAAATGGATGGCCTCTACTGTCTGGGAGAAGGATATTAAGAGGCTCCGGGAAGCCGGGTACCTGGCCAAGAAGATCGGCCACCGTCTCCCATCGGCGGGACAGGTTGTCCCCACTCCGGAGCCCCACGAGAGAGTCGTGTTCATTCCCCATTTTGTCCGTGGGCTTGGGTTTCCCCTCCACCCATTTGTACGTGGAGTCATGTATTACTATGGGGTTGATTTTCATGACCTTTCCCCCAACTTCTTTTTCAATATCTTGACGTTCATCGTCGCATGCGAGGCCTTCCTCTGGATTCCGCCTCACTTCGGCCTGTGGCTGAAGATTTTCAATGTGAAGCCCAAGGTGGTGAGTGGCAAACGGCCGAGTGCGGCGGCGCCATGGTGAGCAAGATGCCCAAGGTTGTTTGGCCGAAGGGCACTTTTAACAACTCCGTCAAGGAGTGGCAGCAGCAGTGGTTTTATATCACCAAACCACGCAGCGAAAAGTGGGTAGCAGCTCCCGAGTTCAGATCCGTAGCTCCACTGCGGCTCACGTCCCGGCACAAGAAGGGCCCGAACTGGTGCTCGTCTGACGAGCTATCGCTGCTCCAGACGCGTGTTCGGAGTATGGTCGACAAGGACGTCAATCTTGTTGACGTGGTCCAGGTGATGCTAGTTCGCCTGGTTCTCCCTTGGCAGCATCGAGCCTGCACTTTATGGGAATTTGACCCAACCGAGCACCAAATCCTCCGGGAGCTCTACGATTCCTCCCACGAGGATATCTGGAAGGTGCTCTTTAGGTCCGGCAAATGGCCGGATTCCACCGAGGATCAAGGATATCAATTATCCCATTCTCCCAGCCTAGTAAGTCACAGCCACGCCCTGTCCATGTATGCTTCAGTTGGCATGTCCTGAGGGATAATTCTAATTGTGTCCCATCGTGACCTCAGGGATGGATAAAGAAGGTGGAGCAGATACAATGTCCGGCCCCACTGCCGGAGGAGCTGGCCGGACCACTTCTGACGAAGATGCTGGTCCCTGCGCCTTACAAGGCGCCCAAGAAGGAGGCCTCCAAAAAGGTCAAGAAGACCCGGAGTGGCCTCCGCTATCACGAGGCTTCGGACACCAGATCCGGAGGCTCGAGCGATGCTCCTTCCGAAGACGAAGAGGAGGGGGCAGAGGAGGACGAGCCTCGCTCTGCAAGCGGGAAGAAGCGTGCAGCTTCCCCGTCTCTGAAGGCCGAATCGCCCAAGAGAGGGCGAGGTTCCCCTCCAGAGGCATCCACCACTGCTGCCGATAACAGCCCGGAGTGGGATCCCGAAGCCCAGCTCTTGGGAAAATCGTAAATAACCGAAACCCGAATATGTCTATGTATCCAGGGTCGTCTGGGCATAGTAGTTTTAACTGTCGCCACATTTCATACAGCCCGGCGGTGTCTCCTGCCGGATAATCCTCATCGGAGGATTCATTGACCTCGAATGCTGTGGCGAGCAAGACACCTCTGGGGACTCCTTTTCCGAAGTCTGGGCGCGATATTGAGGTGTCCTCTCAAAGAGGCTCAGAGCCGGATAAGGTTTTGGAGGCCTCTAAGGCTCCAGGATCGGGCGAACAGCCACCTTCCATGAAGGGAGATTTGACCACTCCGCCGTCAACCTCTGTCTAAGCAGAGCTGCCGGGTGGCCTATTGACAGCGTTAAAGAACGCGTCTGTCATTGATGAACATCGGACCCTTATGGGTACGGTGGTTGGAAAGATTCAGGCTGCCGAAAGCGGGCTGAATGAGTCCTGTCTTTGCCTTATGAAGGCTTTTGAGGTATGGTTTCTGAGGACCCTTTGAAGAATTATCATGATATGAGGAGTAGCCCCTGATACACTGTCCGGAAAAAAGAGAGCCGGGCAGGGGATCAAATCCTCTATTGTAATGGGAACCTTTATTTAATAATGTATATACCCATGTATTTGAAAACAGGCGTCAGCAGAGAGGACGGACGCTCATGATGCGGAAGTGTCCGAGCTGAAAGAGAGCCTGAAACGGGCCGAAGAAGAACTTGGCCGTGTGAAGAAGCAATTGGAGGAGAGGCAAGGTATGTTTGAACATTGTCTTGCGTTGGGCACAAATCAATAAGTGTGCCTATTGAAAAGTATTTATGTTATACGCCCTAGGAGCGAGTGCTGAATATGAGGCGCTGAAGAAGGCAGTGGCGGATGCCCAAGAGAAGGCTGCCGCCGAACAGGCGCTGCGCGAAAAACACGAGGCTAGGGTCATCATAGCTGAGCGGGAGCTTCAGGATGATGTGACGAAAAGCGAGAGCTTGGAGCAGAGTCTAGTAGGGAAAGAATCCGAACTCGCCCAAGCTCTCCAAGCCGCGGAAGATGCTCAGGGAGAAGCCTGAGGTGCTGTACAGGACATTCAGGAGGCCCAAAAAGTTGCGGCTGGTAAGGCTTGTCGTATCTATGGCTGTTACGATGTTATAATGTGGAGAACTCTAAGCGGCAAGCTGAATTCTTGATTTTACAGGGGCGTTTGCGGATCTGCCTCGTAGCATATCAGATGCTGCCCAATTTACCGGACCGAGGAGAGGGAGTTTGTGGGGAGGAACTTCTGCTCGCAGTATCTAGCGCTGAACTATCCGGTGCCTTTTATCGATCAGCTGAAGCAGCTGGTCGAACTGCACCAGGCGGCCGAATTAGCCATGAAGGACTTGGTCATCCGGCTATGGCCTGCAGAGCCGATTCCCAGCAGTTTCTTCGGACTCGTCAAGCGGATTGTGGGCGCCTGTCCTAGGCTTGATATTATCAAGCGATCAGTTTGTATAGAAGGTGCGCGAATGGCACTTGCCCATGCAAAAGTGCATTGGGGGAAGCTTGACGCAAAAAAGCTGATAACTGAGGGGCCACCGGAGGGTAAGGAGCATCGCAAGCCCGAACTATACTATGAAGGTGTAATGAAGGGTGCCCGCCTGGCGGCGGATAAGTGCACCAAGGACATTATATTTCCTTGAGGGGATTCGTGCCAATGTTTGTAATATCGGATAATGGCACTTTTATTATATGTTGCCTATTTTGTTTGAACATATGTTCTTCCTTTGCGGCTGTTTATTGTATGTAATTTCTGAGAGTTGGCCAGTTGTCGGCTTCAGCCCCCACGTGAGAAGTACAGGGGTGTTTGGGGTATTTCTGAACACTCTTTATCCCATGGTTGGGTCCTTATAAGGAGGTGTTTCTCACCGCGAACCAGGCAATCAGACTATAGGGCTTTACTACTCTCACTTAGCCAGAGGAATTCGAGTATTGTCGGTGCAACCCCTAGTGTTCGGAAGGCCGGATTAGGGCTCTATTGGCACCTGATCGGAAGACCGATCCGTCGCAATCTGCATTTTATAGTGGCGTTATGCGGAATAAATCTTTAAGGATTGTGCAACCTCTCAAATAGTTGACCAGCTCTCGCCGCATCATGACAGTCGGTTTTCGGCTTTCTCTACTGAGGTGCTCATCCGGCAAAACCGGGACACAATCGCAGTAGTTCTCCCAGCGCTACCTTAGCCGACGGAACAGAACGTAAGGTACCAAAACATGGGAGTCGGGCAAACCCAACCAATGACCCAAGACATGATTCGGAGCTGATGCATATAGTGCTATAAGTTCGGGGTGCCGAGCGACCGAGAAGGTGGTTGGACTTTTATTGCCATACTTTGGAGTCCTTGGCATAACCAGGCGCAACACGCAGCATGGCTATCGTTTTTATGGCAAAGAAGCGTCGATGATAAACGACGGCCGGTGCAAGTTTATTTAAGTCTACGCATTGCAGTAGGGTGATATGACTATGCATATGAATGTGATTTATGATTATGAAAAAGAGATGGTTTTCTGGCGGAACCTGTGGTGGCCAGACTGGAGGGGCCTGTGAATGGATTGAAGGTGAATCCGAACTATCGTCTACCTACATGGTCCTGTCCTTATGTGTCCGGGACGACTTCACGCCGCCCAACCTGTTCTGCACAAAAGTTAGTTTATGAAGGTAAGTGCACGGAGGCCGCCAAACATCCTCTGGTGGTTGGTCCAGAGGTACCTGATCGGACCCTAGTGACCCTAGCCGCTATTCAAGAAGTAGCCCGGACTCCTCGGTTGATGTCCGGATAGTTGGCTGTCATATCAAAATATTGACAGGCATGTGTGACTTGCTACTCTGGCAGTTGTATGATTTCCGCTTCTAAGGGCGGGGTTTGGCTCTGCACACAGGCGTGAGTGTATTACTGGTGCTGGCCTGATGATTTACCACGTGGAATCTAGCCAACGTGGTTCATCCTATTAGCATACGGTGTGATACCGTATAGGGGGAATGCGCCAATGGCGCGGCCTTATTTGGTTATCTGAAAACAACTGTTAGGGCGGCGGGCCAATGAACCTGGCCTTTGTGCCTGACACATTGTAGAAGGTGCTATTTGCATGCCCGCTTGGGCTTGATTGTTTAAGGAGCCCCTGGACTGTTAGGTCTGGGGGTGTGCAATTGAATTGTTGTGGTTTGTATGGTAGGGGGCGATCAGCCGTACTGTTGTGCTCTGGGGGGGCTTTTGACTAAGCGTGTAACGCCCCGGATTCGATGCGCCATGTGCCTGCCAGTTATTCGCCGTCGTTGCCATGTCATTTGCTTGCGTGTTGCATTTTGCCATGACATCATTTGCATTGTGTCATCACGTGCATTGCATTGCATTGCATACGTGTTCGTCTCATGCATCCGAGCATTTTCCCCGTTGTCCGTTTTGCAATCCGGCACTCCTATGTCATCTGGCGTTCCCCTTTTGTCTCTTCTTGTGAGTGGGTGTTAAACATTCCTGGAATGGCCCGAGGTTTGCCAAGCGGCCTTGGTATACCACCGGTAGACCGCCTATCAAGTTTCGTGCCATTTGGAGGTCGTTTGATACTCCAACGGCTAACCGGGTAACCGTAAAAGGCCTCTTTGTGTTGCAGCCCAACACCCTTCCAAACTGGCCCAAAACCCATCCAAACCCCCTCGCTCTCGGTCGTTCGATCATGATCGCGTGGCTGAAAACCGTGCCCCATTTGGACTCTCCTAGCTCCCAGAAACTATAAATATGCCCTCCCCGTCCAAATTCTCACATGAAATAGACCTCGAACCATAGATCCACCCTCCTCTGCGCCGCCAGACAAAAATCCCACCGACGGACATGTCCGCCGCCACCGTCCGCCCTCTCCCGCGCCACCACGTGGCTGCGCCGCCGCCCCCACGTCGCCGGCCCACCGGGCCCGCCTCCGGCCCCTGCGGCCCGTTCTGCCCGCC